>NW_028258414.1:2128437-2432500 GCF_053883595.1 Heterocephalus glaber
AGTTCCAGGCCAACCTGAGCAATTCAGCAAGACTTTGTTTCATAATAATACTTTTTTAAAAGGCTCATGGTAGAACATGTATTTGCCTAGCACACATAAGGCCCTGGGTTTGAACCTCAGTATTGGGGTGGGGGTAGGGGGTGACAACACAATACGCACCTTATCTCCACAGATATTATTGAAATATATCATTTGAGCATTTGAAAACTTTTAGTTCCTAGTAGGACCTGGCCTTCCTACATTTTCCAGGTAACTACAATATCTTAGAAGCCCAAAACCTACAATATTTTAGTGGCAACGATAGCAATCTTTTAGAATTTAGTGCCTGGGGAATGGAAGATGGCAGTGGATAGAAAACAGCAAGAAAAATTAAAACAATGGTGTATTTTTAAGTACAGTCAACTTTGATAGTTTTAGTTTTTAATAATGTTCTCTTTAAAAAGAGAATTATCAGAGTGCGCTAAATGGCATGTTTTATCTTTTATATACTATGAAATTGAGGTCATACATCAACTAGCCAGTAAATACAAGTATGTGTTTTATCTTAAAAGATCACAGGCCAGGCATGCTGACACACATCTGTAATCCTGACATTCTGGGAGGCTGAGGGAGCAGGATTGTGAGTTTGAGGCCAGTTTGGGCAATTTAGCAAGACCCACTCTCAAAATAAATATTAAAATGAAAAAAAGATCACAATTTATGGACCTGTTAGTCTGAAACAAAGGAGAATTGTCACTCATTTGTAAGCATTTAATGGATGTCATCTGCGTGCTACCCTCTTACCTGTCACACATAGCAGGGTAGTAGACACTGTGGTAGAGGGCACAGAAGGCTTCCTTTCTATCCCTCAGAAGTCACTCTAATCTGGACTTTGAGAAAATACTATTCTCCTGGCCTTCCAATCCCTTCATTATCAGCAATCTGCCTAGCAGAAAGAGACTGGCTACTAAATGTGGTTACTTTAGGTACGGTCTGGGCATGGAGGATAAAATACCAGCGAGGGGCACAGGAAAACACCAAAGCTTCAGAGTTAACATGCAATAGAAACTACAACATTAAGGAAGTCTGCTTTGTTCATCTAGCAAGTGTGAACCCCACCCTTACTACACGCTAAGCCCTATGACAACACTGTGTCTTTGATGTCAAATTTTCAGAAGTGATACATGACCTATTTTACCAGGCAATGAAGGACTCTAGAGGTCTGCAGCCATCTTCCATTTTCAATCCACCAGGACGACAGAGTAAAACACGTGTTACTGTAGTGTACACCAATGTAGGTTTGGGTGGAGCCTGAGAATCTGTATTTCTCCAAGTTCCCAGATGATGACCACACTCTGTGGTCAGGGGACCAGCCTTTGAGATCACTGCTCTAGACCAGGGGTTGGCCAGTATTTCCTGTTAAACCCAGACAAATACTTCAGGTTTTGTGAGGCTACACAGTCTCTACTGCAATGGCTCACAGTGACAAAGCAGCCACAGACAATATGTAAATCAATGGGTATAGCCACTTTCTGGTAAAATGTTATCTATGAACATAAAAATCTGAATTTCTCATCATTTTCACAGAATATTATTTTGATGATTTTTCAAAAATTTGTTTAAACCACCTGAAAATGTTAAAACTATTCTTAGCTTAGGAGCCATACCAAAATAAGTAGGGGACTGGACTTTCCCCATGGGCCACAGTCTGCAAATCCGTTCTAAATGAGGGGTTCTCAGCCTGGCTCTCCATCAGGATTAGCGACTTATCCCCCATCCCAAGAGATGTGAGTTAACTGGTCTAAGCCCTAAGGGGACTCTCATCTTAATGCTTCCCCAAATGATGTCTTCGATCATTAGGGTTTTGAAGCCTTACAAGAAGAAAGGTTTCTGGGGCTGGGTACATTGGGAAAGTGAAGTTGAGAAATGTATGTATTACAGGACTTCTCCCAATCTTCTCCCAAATCTGAGAGGACTATGGTACGCAGTGTCTTTCAGATGTATCTGACCACCCAACCGGACAGCATCTTGTATTCTGCGGAGCATTCAGGAAACACTGCTCTAAACCTTTCATTCGAAAAGAACATTAGGTACTAATACTTAAATTCACAATATTAGAGCAAATATAGGAAAAAATAAGTCAAAATGAGAAAACAATGATTCTTGTTAAAAAAACATCAAACTCTTGATAAATCTGAACAGATTTTTAAAAACCCACAAAATAACAAGAAATAAAAGGGAGGAGGAAAAAAAAGGCACACAATGATAAATCTGAAAAAAGGTAAAAGATGGTTTTCTGAAATATCAAGCCTAACGCAAATGATGTCAAAAATGAGAACACATCAGCTATGGAGGAAATGAAGAAAGAATTACTAATGCCCCCCATTCCTGTGGAAGAATTACTAATCCCCCCCATTTCCCTGGAAGAATTACTAATGCTCCTCCCAACTCCCATTTAAAAGAAAAGGAGATAGATTTGTGGTCACAAGAGATGTAGTAGTGAATGCTCTCAAACTTCTTAAGAACCAGATGACTCCTTCAGAAATCTAAAGGATGTAAGTTTATCACTGTCTCCTAGCCAGGAACACAGTAGGTATTCAGCAAACACAAGGAATATATTTTGAAAAGACCTAAACACAGTTGTCAAAAACAACTCTTCCACAGAAAAGTATCATTTCCATGCCAATAGTAGCACAGTCAGCTGACCGTGCCAGGAAGCACTGCACTGTTAAGGGTCTGCCTACACTACCCTGCAGGAGAAAAGTTCCATCAAAAGGACACAAAAAGCCACGAGGCAGTACTGGAGAGCAGAGGCAGTCAAACTAACCTCTTGCCTCTCCCTTAGCTTCTTACTCATACCAGAGCATCTCAACAGCCTCCATTACCAACTAGAATAATACTGCCCTGGGATGATGAAAGCCAGACCACAAACTACAAACGCTACAAAATAAATCCTGCTCGCTGTGAGCTCTGCACACAAGGAAAGGAGACCAACCTGCCATTTGTGATCTCATTGCCTGACCTGGTTAGAGCCTGGTCTTCAGGCTTTAGGGGACAAGGCTATGTGGAAGAGCAGCACATCAAATCCAATGACAATATAACAGCATGTGCTATGTTTAAATACCATACTGTTTCTCTGGTATGAGAAACTGAAAATGGAAATAAGAACCAAAATGTATAACAGATCCTGGGAAATGAGAAGAAAATGTTCAAATGAGAAGGGGAACAAGGCCAGGGGAGGAAAGAAGGGAACAAGAAAAAAGAGAATAGAAGGAAAAAAAATGGAAACAAAGCTTTTGTAAATAAGGAGGGGAAGAGAGGTCAAAGGAAGGGGGGATGGGAAAAAAAGAAGCAGAAAGATGTATCATGCAGAGGTACAAATTTCCTATGACAAATGCTGTCATTGCGTGTATCTAAAATGTACCAATAAATGTTTTGCTTCTAGTTCACATTTACTTAAGACAAACTGCATCAACACCAGAGGTGCCTAGTCCATCAATTCCTCAACTCAAGAAACAATTTCATGTTACTAATTCATTGAGAGAAGTATTTCATTAAATTCACTAACTTAAAATATGAAAAAGGTTTTACAATACCTCAAAGATCAACTCTACTAAATATTTTTATTTTATTTTATTTTTTTGGTACCAGGGATCAAACTCAGGTCCTTGTGCTTGCACAGCAGGCGGCAAAACCACTGAACTAAATAAATCCCCAGCCCCTCTACTAAATATTTTTAAAGTGAGAACAAATAAGCTGTTAAAATTCTAAATGAGTTGGGCATGGTGGCACATGCCTATAATTCCAGGACTGGGGAGGCTGAGGCAGGAGGACTGCTGCAAATTTGAGGACAGCCTGGGCTACAAAAGTGAGTTCAAGGCCAGCCTGGAATACATAGTGAGATCCCATTTCAAAAGTAAAATAAATAAATAAGTCATTGAATTGAAATTAAGATACAATGAAAAGTGAAAAATATTATGTTCAAACCAAGCACAGTGGTACATTCCTACTTGGCATTCCTACTCAGCTACTTGGCAGGCTGAGGCAGGAGGATCCCTTGAGCCCTGGAGTTTGAGACCAATCTCAAAAAAAAAAAAAAATCAAGAAAGCTGAGATTATATGACATAGTAACTAGAACTAGAATATCTAACACAACATAGACTCAGTAGAATATAACTCTAAGATCTCCTTAAGATATTTTTTTCCCTGTATATATTGCCCTCTGTAGTATATGAGTATACCTGATAATAGCTTACTCTTATTAAAAAAAGAAAGGGAAAAAAGTTGAAAAATAACTGGATCTGAGTTGAAAAACAGAGAAATTAAAAACCCAAGGGCTGGGGATTTAGCTCAGTGGTGCCGCTGCCTGCCTCACAAGTATAAGGTCCTGAGTTCGATCCTCAGTACCAAAAAATTAAAAATTTTAAAATTTAAATAAAAAGCCAAGAAAGGCAAGCAGCTTGAAATCACAGACTCGATAAATGTAAGAAAGACGATCTGAACCCTTAAGCAACTGCCAGACATGGCCTCCTTCCACCATACCATGGCGCTAGAAGGGCCCCTCGGCTTTCCAGACATTCACTGAACATTGATTATGCAACAACCAGAGGAATATAAAGATGAGGAACATACTGTGTTTTAAGGAGACTTAAGTCAAATATCCAATTATCTGATTTGAAACTATATCTCCTAACTCCAATTCCAATGAGTTCCCCTATATTCAGTCACTACATACGTGAAGTCACACACTGTTATAACATGCAAGCTATTCTCCTATGTATAATAAACACCCACCTAATGCTGGAGATAACTAAAAAATTTTAATTGCAAAGTGTTACTGGAAGAGTACTCAAAGGGCTGACATCCCATACAAATACTGTTTTGTATTTTCAAGGTCTCCTTATTCCCAAGCATACACACACATACAGACATACAGACAAACATACAATAAAAAAAAAATTTGGGAAATGGAGGGCATGTGACCTCTAAGCCAACTTCCAAAGCAAGCTACATTCAGTTCAGGTAAGCACATTCCCAAACACACCACTTCCTACAGAAACTTTAATACAATCATTCAGAATGCACGGACACTAAGTGAGCTGAGGCAGTTATTCAATATTTTTACAATTTGGAGAAGCATGTGCTTAAAAATTAACCCTTCAGTAGTCGTGGCCGAGTGGTTAAGGTGATGGACTGGAAAAATTAAGCCTTCAATGTCTAGTGTTCCATTTTTGGAATGCCCATTACAACAAAACATAACGAAATTTTTTCTCTTCAAATTCTTGTTCCTTGGATTTTTCTACGTAATATACATGAATTTCATGCAAAAACTCAAAAAATTGCAATCTTCAGCATAAATAGTTTAGGTCCAGTTCCATGGACTAATGTAGGATATCTGTAATCATGAACGGATCTGCAATGGCTCTGCATCAACATCTACCCTTAGCAACATCTGCTATCAAAGACAAGATGAAGACCCAGAAATCAGACTGAAAGATCAGACAAAATCTTCAGAAAATCACCAATTTCTCTCTCATCGATCCTGTTCAGCGAAGTAGAACCCACAGCTGGTTCCCTGTCATGCTGAGAGAAGCGAGAAGTATGAAAAGCAAGCAAGACTTTCCAAAACAGCTTGCAGAAAAAGGTCCATAGAAATTCCCTCTCACAGGGACGAGAGGGGGTCACCCATCCAGGAGAGAACCCGTCCAAGGAGCACAGGGAAACACAACGGCTCCTGGCACCTCCTCACTAAGCTACAAGGGACACACAGGTGGAGGTCTAATCAGTTCAGAGGAAAATAGTAACCAGGGATATTTAAAATCTTCAAACAAAGAAATGTTAGCATAAACCGGAAACACATGATTTTCCCAGATTGGTAGGTAACCTCTGGCCTAGAAAATTAAGGTACAACCATTTTAAGTTTTCTTTATAAATTTAACTATACTCATCACAATCCTTAAGATGCAATATATATATGTACTAACCTCCCAGAATGTAATTATTATGTACTGCAAACATATAATAAAAAAAGAAACTAAAAATTTTTTTTAACTGAAAAATAAAAACTATACTTACCACAATCCATTCAGCAATGTTTTCATAGAGTTGTGGACTAAAAATTGCTTTTTTAAGCCTAGCTAGAGGACCATCAGCATCCACTAATCTACACCGCATGAAAACATCACAGTAGCCTCTGAAATCATTGCAAGGAGACCCAGGCTGCAGGGTGATGGTGCGACCGCTGAAATGCTTGCTCCACTGCACAGACCCTGTGCTGGCACAGGTTGAAGGGTCCACTGGAAGAGAAGTGTCAAGGGTTAGCTGAAGATCAGGTTTCCTAATGGACCAGTTGGGGAAAGACAACGGGGAAGAAGAAACTGCCTAAAATCAATACCATGACATGTTAAATAGCCTTCCCTAGTTCTGCAGGATAATGCCATTAATAATTCACCTTCAATGTTACAACAGAAGCAAACAACAGTAAGTCTTGACTTAGTACCTGCAAAGGGTTTAAACTCTTCAAATTCTGTTTATACAAAGTAATGCTTTGTCTAGTGTGTCACTTAAAAACGTTGTAGGGATCGTTTTACTTCAGACAAAATGCTGTGTTATATTTAAACTTTCTCAAGAAGACAGATTTAGCTGGAAACTACCTGCCCAGACTATATGTCAAAGTGCAATGGTTAAAATTTGGGAGAAAATGATGGTTTATGAAAGACTTTACACTCTTGTATTTTAGGGCTGGGGATTTAGCTCAGTGGTTTCCCCCACCTGCTGCGCAAGCGCAAGGACCCAAGTTCGATCCCCAGTACCAAAAAAAAAAAATACACTCTTGTATTTTAAAAGCCTTACTTTTCTTCATGCAGCAGACATGGCATAACTCTTTGTCATCTTTGCCATCAGAACTGGCACAGGTACACTCCTCCAAGTCGTACTTCTCACAGATGGAGCCTGCACATTGCTGGAACAAAAGACAAGTTATTTCATCCCTGTGCCGCCAGGCCTATTATTCACAGACAGGTACAGGATTCCAATGTCAAAATAATTAAGTGGAAGTACAACAAAACAAACACAGACTGGGGGAATGTGGCTCAGTGGCACAGTGCTTGCCTGGCATGTACAAGGCCTTGAGTTCAATCCCCAGCACCACAAAACAAAACACATAGATGAATTAGAACTTGATCATATAAACACATTTTTTAAAAGGCAGTGGCAACAAAAAAAACTAAACTCGAACAAAAGCAGAGAAAAAGATCAGATGAGCATCAACTTCATGTTGGCTATCGTGGCTCCTCTATAAGCAGAGAAAAATGAAATTTTCTTCATGTGGACAAAAGTGATAGCCATGAAAGCTTTAAAGGCTTCACATTCAGAGAAAGTGACTAGAAGAGTTCTTTTATTTAGGCAACTGAAATATTAATTTATAAAACTTAAAAGCAGTATAGACAAAGTCACATGCCTAGCGGCTCTGCTGTTTCTCCAGGGAATACTGAACACACATCGCTGGGAAGATGAAAGGCAGATCAGTAGCTAACTGAATGCCATCAGGTGCTTGCGCCACTTAATATATCCCTGGCTTTGTGGGAAACAGATAGGGATACTACTGAAACAGAGACCAAGATTAATTACTTTATGTAGCTTTAAGTGTCAACAATTATTCTGAAAAAGTAGGTTCTATAAAATTAAATTTAAAAACAATAAAATGAAATGCTTACCCCATTAATGCACACTTGTGTATGCCTGTTACAGTCTGTAAAGTTTGGTTTAGGATCAGACGCCGGGCACAGAGCTGTGACGCCGTTACATATCCCTTCTCTCGCACAATCGGAATCGTCCCGACACTTCTCAGACTTGGACTTGAATGTACACTGTGCCGTACAGCAGGGACCTTGGCTTGGACTGGAAGAAACATTAAGTGATTAAACAAAGTAAATTACCAGGTATTTTCTAGATACTAAGATGGTCCTGATTTTTCTTTTTCTTTTTTCTTTTGGTACCAGGGATTGAACTAGGCTCCTTGCACTTGCAGGGCAGGCGGCAGAAACACTGAGCTAAATCCCCAGCCTCTGGCCCTGATTTTTAAATCACAAATCTCATCTTTTAAATTATAAGTATGCTGGGCCAGGGATTTAGCTCAGTGTTTCCGCCGCCTGCCCCGCAGGCACAAGGACCCAAGTTCAATCCCTGGTTCCAAAAAAATAAGTAAAATGACCCAAAAAAATTGTTACGTATGCTACTGGTACACAGCTTTAAATATGGTAAAAAGAAGCTACTATGTTTGAACATTATACTAAGTATAGGAAAATGGTAGGATAAGCACCTAGTTTTTACAGTCAGAGCATACTATACTCAGCATTCTTCCTGTAGCTGCCTTTTGTGGAATGCTATAATGGAGGATGGATTTAATATTAAGGAACTTATCAGTGTTTACTCACAACTACATTATACACTAGTCAATTTATCAGTTTTTCTCATTTTTATGCTACAATCAACTAAAATACATGGACTGGCCATTTAAAAATACTGTAATACTACAGTTTATTGCTTATAATCTATCACCACTGAAGTAATTTGACAAGTGAAATAACTGTATGAGCCTAAGTCACAAAGTGTATGTACTCTGTAATTACCTACATACTGAAAGTTAAGATTCTAAAAATACGGAAGATACCTGCATTTTTAAAGTTAAGAGCAAGTTATATATATTCTAATGAGCAGCCTTTTTGTGTCCTTTTAACAGCCACCTTACTGATTATGGGTACTTCAAACTGCCACTGACAGCGTACTAGATGCCAGTTTAGAAAAATAAATAAAACAGCACAACAGATAAAGACAAAGCTCCAAAGCCCCATGCATCTCTTCATCTCAGTTACAAATCTGCCGTCGGTCGGTCGCTGCTTTCAGGGGCCTTGGCAGGGGCGCAGGTGGAAGGCGGCCGAGCTCCGTGAGCTACCTGCACTGCTTTCCAGGCTTCAGCTTGCACTTCTTCCCCACCGGCTGGTTGGCATCGAAGCAGCACTCGTCCTTGCATTGGTCGCTGTAGCCGCAGTCACACTCCTCTCCCTGCTCCACCATCCCATTCCCGCAGATGGGCTGGCCGGACTCTGAGAAGACCCACAAGACAAGGTCAGCGCTCCACTTGAACTCTGTTTAAAACTCACCAATTCTTTACAAAGAGCTTCATAACAAAGGGACAAAGGAAAACTGGTGAATGGGTACAGGAAAAATGATAGAAAGTGCATGAGGTATTTGACACACATTAACTTTCATCTCACAAAGAATTTACTCATCTGTTTGCTAACAGCTGAAATACATGGAAAAGGTACTATTTAAATGCAAAAATTGTACTGGGTACATATTTCACTATAACTTAAGGAGTTAATGCATTTCTTTATCTCTTGTAATACCTCTGAAGCAGTACTGGCTGCACTGCTAGGATTACAGGATGCACCCCCATGCTCAGCTCAGCCTGATCTTTTTTTTTTGGTACCGGGGATCAAACTCGGGTCCTCGCACTTGCGCGGTAGGCAGCGAAACCAATCCCCGGCCCTCAGCCTGATCATTTTAAAAGTCAACTTCAATCAGCAAGTTTACTATGGTAACTCAATTTACAAATAAAGAATCTATAATCTACATAGTACTGCTATATTAAAAACAAAAGAAAAATAACCACTGGTAATAATAAAGATGGTAATATCAATGTAATTTCAATCTATTCTTTTTAAAGAAAAAGAAGCCTTTAAAAGAAAAGGCCAGACTCTGTAAGAAGAATGAAAAGATAAGCTACACCCAGAGAGAAAATATTTGCAAACTAATATCTGACAAGTGATTAGTATCTAGACTACATAAACAATTTCAAAACTCAATAGGAAAAAAAAATCCATTAGAAATGGCCAAAAAAAAGACATTTTACCAAAGAAGACATAGATAGTAAATAAGCTCATGAAAAGATGTTCAACACCATTAGTCATCAGAGAAATGCAAGTTAAAATCCTGAAAAATAAGCTGGGCATAATGGCACATGTCTGTAATGGCAGCATTTGGGAGGCTGAGGTGGGAGAATCACAAGTTTGAGGCCAGCTTGGGTTACATAGCAAGACACTGTCTCAAAACAAACAAACAAAAAACAACACCACATTCCTATCAGAATGACTTAAAATACAGTGAAAGCACATTGGTGGTAAAAATGAAGAGAGACTAGATCATTCATACATTGCTGGTGAGAAGAGAAAATAGTACAGGCATCCTGCAAAGCATGTGGTAGTGTTGCACAAAAGAGTTGCTGCTGTGTACAGTCCACTAAGTAGATTTGGGGGCATTTATCTCAAAGAAACAAAAAATTACACTCACACAAAAACCCTGTACATGAATGTTTACAGTTGCTTTATTCACACCAGCCGAAAACTGGAGAGAGCCCCATGTCCTTCCACAGGTGAATGGTTAACTGTTCCACACATACCCTGAATACTACTTAGCAACACGAGAGAATAACAAACAATTTAGATGAATCTCCAGGGAATTATGCAAGTGAAGAAAGACAACCCAAAAGGTTATGTACTATATGATTACATTTATATAACATTTCTGAAGTGACAAAATTTGGAAGTGAAGAGGTCAGGGGTCCGGAAGGCACAGCAGGAACAGACAAGGGCAGCTACAGATGAGTAGCCCCAAGCAGACCTGTGTGGATGGGGCTGCTCTGAACCTCAACTGGGCAGTGGGAAATACAAAACCTCCCCACTGACAAAGTTGCTTATAACTAAAAACACACAGAGAAGGGAGAGCAAAACTGGGAAAATCCGAATAAGACCTGTGGCTCCCACGTGTCAATGACCGCACTGTGGTTTTGTAAGATCTCACAAGTGGGTGAAACCTGGTGAATGGTACAGAGAGCCTACTGCTTCCTGTACCTATATGCAAGTCTATAATTATCTCAATAAAAATTCCAATAAAAACAAAAGGCCAGCCTTATCTAGAAACCTTTCTCAATGCTTATTTAACCCCTCTTTTCATGTGCAAAGGTGAACGGGCCTGTTTGTAGTCACGTAATTTATAATCTTGTGAAAAAGAACAAAAACACATGAAAAAACTTTAAGACAAGATAGAATACTTAGAATATATTAATTGCCACAAGAGATCATAACAGGTAAGTGGAAAACTAAACCGTGATATTATACACAACAGAGTATTATACACCCATAAAGGAAGAGAGTTCTGGTACATCCTATCACATGGATAAACCTTAGAAATTTGCTACGAGAAATAAGCTAGACACAGAAAAACCAGCCCTGTGTGATCCCGCTTGAATGGGGTACCTACAGTAGGGTAACTCATAGAGACAGAAAGTAAGGTAGAAGTTAAGAGGGGTTGAAGGGAGGAGCAAGCAGCTTTTTAATAGATAAGGAATTCTAGTACTGAGAAACAATTTGGAAAGAGGTAACAGTGATGATTACAAAACACTGTGCAAGCAATTAATGTCAGTGAACTGTACACTTGAGTTGGTTAAAATGGCAAATTTTATGTTAAATCTATTTTACAATAATAACAATAAGAATAATACAAGAATTTCCTGGCACCTTTAGACTTCTTAGCCAGGAGAGCAAAGGTGAGCACTCACCAACAGGGGAGCGGACGAGCACAGCAGGGCACATTCACACAAGGCAACACCACAGGGCAATGCCGAGGAGACACTAATGATGAAACAGAATCCACACTAAAAGTAGCCTTCCACAAAAAAGATACAACTGTACAGTTCCACTTACACACAGTTTTAAACGGCAAAATCATTACATAGTGAAATAAATCAGCTAGCAGTCACCTCTGGGAGTGTGCTGGGGCCAGCAGCTGGGAAGGAAAATAGAAGCTTTCTTGGATGATAGAAATGTTCTGTATCTTGATAGCTGCTTAGTTTGTGTAGGTAAATGGATTCATCAGAACTGATTAGATGTATAAGAAAATGTCACAGTAAAATCCAATATTCTTTTTGAAAGAAAAAAAAACTCTGTATCTCCCAATTCCATACTTTCTATAACCCTTATGACCACTGATTTGCTTTTTGCTAAATCAATTTGCCTGGAGAGTGAATATGAATGGCATACACTACTTAAAAAGTTCCTCAAATGGTGCACTTCACATCTGTGCATTTCACTTATGTAAAAAACAAAAACAGAACTTCAGCCAAGCACTGTGCTGCACCCCTGTAATCCCAAATTACTTGAGAGGCTGAGGTAGGAGGTTCAAGTTCAAGGCCAGCCTGAGCAACTTACCCTAGAACTCATCTAAGAACAAAAACTAAAACGTGCTGGAGATGTAGTTCAGTGGCACAACACTTGCTAGCATGTGCAAGGCCCTAAATTTAATCCCCAGCACCAAAAGGAAAGACAGACAGACAGATGTCTGCACCTTTAAACTGCAACGAAAAAGATGGACTGAGGGATGGACAGATTAATAAGTATGTGATAAAGACAATACAGCAAAGTGTTAACTATAAAATATAGGCAATGAATACAAGAGTGCTCACTGTGTAATCCTTTTTCTGAATGTCTGAAAATGTTCAAAGTAAAACATTGGGAAAATATACATACCAACAAAACAGTTGTTTCTCTTCTTCTCAAGAACTTGGCTTATATTTCTAATACTACAGAGTGAGAATTTATTGTTGTTAAGTTTGTCCCCAGATGTTGCTCTCGCATACATGATGTAATTGCCATTTTCTTTTTGTCCTAAATTCTTAGATTCTCCTGGTGTGCACTCTGTTCCAGAATCATGCTGTCAAACAGAATAGTTACATAAACAGGAAATCAAACAGGGTTTTCAGGTCATCTTATTAAATATAATTTTCTCATCAGAAGAACAAAGGAAGCCACAGATTCTGTTAGAAAGGATATTACAATTGTTTTAGATTATGAGCAGGAAAACAATTTTCTGTGTTAGAGGCCACTGTCTTAGAAAAGGAGAAAAATCATGGAGGTCTAGCCACAGCAATTTATAGCTTTGTAAATAGGAACTAGAATTGAGGACAAATTGTCACAAAAGTCTATTAAATATTTACTTTTAAAAGTAGAAATAGTAATATAAAATACTTCAAAACTACTAAGTATTCTTTAAAATATACACTAAATTACATGCTATGACTAGTTCAGAGAAGGCAAAAGTAGGCAAACAAAGGAGACTAGCATAAGGCTGTGTATACAGAATAGCAATCTAAGCTAACTTATGAACTACTACATAACGAAAAACAAATACGCTGACCAGAGATAAAAAACACACTGATCTATTTTTAAATTAAATGAAGAAAACTCCAGGCATAAAATCAAAATACTGCTTTTCAGAATACAGGAGACAGGGCTGGGGATTTAGCTCAGTGGTTCCCCCACCTGCCTCACAAGTGCAAGGTCCCAAGTTCGATCCCTGGTACCCCCCCAAAAAAGAATACAGGAGACAAAGTTCTGTGTAGGAGTGAGTGTATGTGCAGAAGTGCTTTTGGTTTTGATAGATTTCATTTAAGTATCAGAGTACCAAAGCGTAGCGGTAAAAACACTCATGTGACCAGCACACAAGTCAAGCAACAGAATGCCACCAGACCCCAGCAGCCCAGCCCTCCTGGAAATACGCATTAAAACAAGCAGGCCTCACAAAAGCATAAGTTCTCGAATGCTAGTTATTCAAATAAAACCTTGTTTTGAATACTCAGCAACCCTATCTCTACAGAGAAGCAGAATCCCCAAGGGAGTCCATCTAAATCACTTTCCTTTTCTTCTCCTCAGGCTGAGGCAATTACCTGTATTAAAACTGTGACCTCTACTGTCACCGTTATTCTTCCTGATACCGCCTGCTTTTCTCAGGAACCTAAACAAGCATTTAACAACGCTATCATCCTCTAATATTACCTACCTTTACGTTTTCATTCTATATAATGCAGTTGGTTTCTGATAAAGTATGGCACTAGCACTATTCTCACCATTAAAATTTTACGGGAGAAAATCCCAGTATTGTACAGTATTTTTTGGGGGGGTACTGGGGATTGAACTAGGGTCCTTGCGCTTGCGCAGCAGGTGGCGAAACCACTGAGCTAAATCCCCGGCCCTATTGTACAACTCTTGACATCATCACAGAATACCTTGTCACCTTTCAAGTCAATAAATAGTGTCCAAGGCTACATGGAGGCACTAAAATATATAAAAATATTAAGATGCAACAAGCACTGTCCCAGCCCTCAAGGCTTTCACATTCCACAAAAAGCAGCAAATGTCAAGCTATCTGTCTAGCATGACTTACTCAAGGATGCTAGAATGGAACACCATTAGCAGCTGCAGAAGGGGAATGGGTTATGAACAGCACATCTGCTGCCATCCTCAGATAAGGGACAAAAACAAGCATACAAATAAAACAGAACAAAAAGGTCACTTTGACTGGACCACCCAAATGTGGGAGGGTTCAAATCAAGCGTACAGTCACACAAAGAAACTATAACCTTACTTTGATAAGAAAACAGAAAAACTATTGTCTATTAAAAAATATTCTTACAACAAATTTAGAAAATCAAAAAATAGATCAAGAAAATTCAATTGTCATCTATGACCTACAATAATTATTGCTTACATTTTGGTCTATTTCCTAAATAACTTGTATGTGGCTTTGTCATATGTTAGTGTAAAATTTGGACTCTACCATGTATACAGCTATGTTTGTGTTTCAGCTTCAAGTATAAAGCACTGAAAGGCTTTTAAAATGACTGTAACGTATTCTGTGGTATTTTCCAATCGTGGGTCCATTTAAGCTGTTTTAAATTTTTGCTATTAAAAATAAAACTGCAACTGATCTTTTTTCAAATGTTCATTTTTCAAACATACACAACTCTTTTTTCCCAAACATACATTAACTCTTTGTAAATCTTCCATTTATTTCTTTTCGTTGAATGTCCAGTGGTAGAATCACTATGTGAACAACAGGGACCAAGATTTCAAAGGCAAAGAGGGGAAGGAACTGACTTCCTGGTGGAGGAAAGTTCTGAAGGACTGAAGTACTTGACAGAGGAGGGAGGAGGTAACATAGGAAACAGGCTGGGCCTTGACTTATGGGAAACTAAATGATAAGATCCGGAAATCACGTCAGCACTATCAGCAGGTAGTAGAAATAGGTTTTAAAAAGAAGTGGCATAATTAGAACCGTATTTATACAAAGATGAATCCGGTGAAAGTGAGTACAGATTGCAATGTCCATACTGAGACACAGAAAGCTGTCTCATTTTTTTATTACAACTTTCTATCACAAAGCTTATAAAGCAGTTTACAGTAGGTACACAATGAATATCTGAGACAGGATAATAAATATAACCAATGTGAACCACTCAAGAGAAACTAACTCTGACGCAGTACAGATACACAGCAGGAAGACAAAGACTTCAGTACAGATGTCAAAGGAGACAAGTTCAGGATTCTACACAGTTGTGCCTGATCATACTACTAATTAATAAGTACCTGCTAAGCATCTACTATGTACATATAGTAGAATTTACAGCATTATGAAAAACTAGAGTACGTGTCATTCACAGTGAGTGAGGAGGAGCAAACAGCAAGGGAGGCAAAGAATGAGGACCAATTTATCCACTAAACAATAACCACTACATAACCTAAGGCTAATGTACTAAAAACAACTGGCCAGCACCTGGGCAGGAACAGAGGAGGCACAAAGTGACAGGGGAAGTGCCGGGGTCTGGACTCCCTGCTCCATGCCAAGTCCTCAGATATGCAGCAGCACCACCTCGGTGCTGTTTGAAACACAGAACCGCAGTCCCACAGACCTACAGAAAGAGAATCTGTACTCTGAGGTCCTCAGGTGATTTATATGCACAGCAAGGTGTGAGAGGCTTGGGACAAGCGGACAGGAGAAGAGGCAGTGTGAGAGGCTTGGAACAAGCGGACAGGAGAAGAGGCAGGGTAGCGCAGTTACCCCGGCAAGGCCTGGGGCCAAGGGGGCTAACAGAGAAGGAGGACCTCCTCTGCACCTGCAAATGCAAGCGCCACAAGCAGCAGTTCTCTGCTTACCTCAAATATTTAAGGGTTTTTTTTGTTTGTTTGTTTTCTGAGACAGGGTCTTGCTATGTATGTGCCTCAGGCTGGACTCAAAGCCACTATGAAACCTAGGCTAGCCTCAAATTTGCAAACCTCCTGCCTCAGCCACCCAAGTGCTGGGATTACAAGCATTCAGTACCACAATCCAGCTCACGTATTGTTTTAATAATGAGCTCTTGGGCTGGGGGGTTTAGCTCAGTGGTTCCGTCGCCTGCCTCACAAGTGTGAGGTCCCGAGTTCGATCCCCGGTACCCATCCCCGCAAAAAATAATGAGCTCTTAACTTCAGAGTGGGACTTAGAAGAGGAAAGGCAACTTACTGAAATAGTACACTTTACAAACCTGAAGAAATCAGAGATGTGTATTTGCAGAATTTAACCACAAGTATACTACTTATTTATGTGTGTATGTATGTATTTTGTTGCTAGGGATTAACCTGGGGCCTTGTGCCTGCTAAGCATGTGTTCTACCACTGAGCTATACCCTCAGGCCCTACAAATTAGTTTTCAATAATAAAATTTTTACAAGTGATAAGGTACAAATAAAATGAGTTGATATACAGTTTCCAAGTGAAATTCTCCCAAACTTGGCACTTTTAAGAAGCTCTAGCTGGGCACATGCCTGTAACCCCACCAACTTGAGAGGCTAAGGCAGGAGGTTTGCTGGGAGTTCAAGACCAGCCTGGGCTACACAGGAAGACCCTGTCTCAAAAAAAACAAAAAAGAAACTCTACCAAAATCACAAATATAAAATATCTTTCAGTATTTCCTATTTCTGTGTTGTATTGATCTTTAGGTCATTTAAGAATCAATATAATGGATCAAGGTATTAGATGATATCAAAGAGCACTATTAATTTTGTTAAGTATAATAATCACATTGTGGCTATATTAAAATCAACTTTTTCAGAAATGTATACTAAAATATATAAGCATAGATTATTTTGCTTTAAACAACTTAGGAAAAAAAAAAGAGAGAAAAAAGAATATACAAAGTAGATATGGAAAAATCTTTTTTTTTTTTTTGGAACCAGGGATCAAACTCAGGACCTTGTGCTTGCAAGGCAAGTGGCAGAACCACTGAGCTAAATCCCCTGCCCCAAAATGGAAAAATCTTGATCATTATTGACTCTTGACTCACAGGTAGGCCAACTAAGAATGATGCTTTCATAGTCAAAGGATTGTAAAATCAACGAAGAAGAATATTCAACAAAAACCAAATACTGCCCCCAAAATATTTACTATCAGGCCCTTTAAAGAAAGAATTTGCTAATCCCTATTCTAGATGAAGTGAATTATCTTCCATGTGTTAGAAATTCATCACAATAAAAGATTTTAAAATACCAATCTTCTACAGCAGAAAGACAAATCCAAGTAAATCTTAATATGCTTTAACAAAAACAAAGGAAAAAAGTCATTGCACAATTTGCTTAAGATTCTAAATGTACTTTAGACAATGAAAAGGGATTCTCACTCAAAGGTATTTGAAGCATTATATATGAGACATTCTCCTAAGACCAAGAGATACAGACAATTCTTCTGTCCAAATAGACGAGACAAAATTCCTTCCTTTCATAAAATTCTGACACTGTTATGCTTACATTTCTTATTTGAATTACAAATATTCTATCTTCTTCCTTTTTAAATATCATTGAGTATAGTACTGTGTTCCGGCATACAGACGCTCAATATTTGTTCGTACATTTGTTTTCACTGTAAACAAAAAAATCGCTCAAAATAAAAGGCTAATAATGTTTTAAAAATCTGAAAGTTAAGCAATACTTACTGGAGATCCAAAGTTATGTCCAACTTCATGAGCAAAAGTTATGTGAGAGACTTTGGGAGGGACATGAGACCCATAGTTCTGGACGGTAATAATTCCAGTGTTTAAGGACTTCTTCTTACCATCGGAATAGAGCTTACTTTTTTCACAGATTCCGCCAGAGCTTCCTATGTTCAGAACAACAAGAAGAAAAAGATTAATTATCTATTCCACTCCACTCCCCAAAGAGCTAATACTAAATTAAACAGCTAAATTAAAACATTTTATATTTTCAACCTAACGTACAACTGGTAATTGGGCCAGGGAGGTAGCTCAGTGACACCGTGCCTGTCTCATAAGCTCAAGGTCCTGAGTTTGATTCCCGGTACCAAAAAAAGAAAAAAACCAAACAAACAAAACACAACTGATAATCAAATGTACCAAACACTCAAAATCTTCTTTGGTCCAAGATTAGGAAATCATTCCAAATAAAGTTTTGGTGGTACCCATGAAGAAATTCCCAGGAGTAATACAAAGATGTTATACAATGCTCCTCCTCAAACTGTCCTCAAATTTGTTTAATTTAGCAAAACAATATTTACACTTCCTTCAAATTTGAATATATCAATATTTAGAGTCAAAGGCTATACATTTTCATCTTTAAAAAAAAAACCTACTGATTTAAGTTAAATGAAACAAAGTTAAGTTAAATGAACAAAATAGTCTCAAGTAGATGCTGAGAAAGGCACTTCTACAAACACAGTAACATACCTGAGTATGTGATTCACTGTCCTGAGATGTAATATACCCTCTCTTTGTAAAAAAGAAAATAATTATGCCAAGCGAGTTAAAAGAGAGCGTTGAGATCATAGGTGTATACTGCAACACTTGGCTATATTTTATAACTTTTTTTGAGACAAGGTCTTGCTACATAGTGCAGGCTGGCCTTGAACTCACTATGTAGCCCAGGGTGGCCTCAAACTCCTAATGATCCTCCTGCCTCCATCTCCTGAGTGCCTAGGGATTACAAGCATGTGCCACCATGCCTGGCTTAATACGTTTGCTTAAGCTATTCTTTTTCTACTTTTGGAGATTCGTCCAAAGAACTACATCATTCTAGAAATAGGATATATATGAATAAGTACTGTTTATGTAATTACAAGTGTAATTAACATATTATAGTTTTAAACAAATAATTAATACCCTGTTTTAGTGAGGTTTTATCACATATAAATTCATCCAATATTATACTGTCAAATTTGAATTAAGCACAGAAGACTTCATATTGTCAACCTTTAACAGTTTTTTAAAGCAAACAGGCAAATTTTTAGAACTCTGTAATAACACTCTCAAGTGTTTTTAAGGTCTAGCTAATTTAAGGAAAGATCATATATAAATTTAATTGTATTCTTCTGAAATATAGTCCTTGTAATTTTTCTTGTTTACCTTCTAAATAACTGCTTTTTATCTTAATGATTATTGCATATATTAAAGTTTAATATTTATTACAGATTAATAGCATATGTTGGGGTAACTCATACAGGAAAAAATTAAATACTGTATCTAATTTTTAAGATACTGTTTAATTTTTTAAAAATATTCCAACTACTGGTATGACAGAAACACAATTAGTGATGAGATATCGTACTATGCTAAATCATAATTCAAGCTCACTAACTGCAGTATACTCTAATTTTAACATTTTGCTATACAGAATCAGCTTCAAAAATATAAATTGTGAATAAAAATGAGAATAAAATGTTTTTAATTCAAGTTAAAAGCAATTATTAATCAGGCCAAACTGATAACACTAAGATGGCTAACACAGGGGCTGAACTACCCTCGCAAGCCAGAGAGGTGGCTTCTCAAAGGGGGCTACAGGGACCAGCATATGAAGTAGAACAAAGAGGTCATCTAACTTCAAGAATTTAGTGTGTTAAGGAGCCATTGTCTTAGTCCCTCAATGAAAAGATCAGCCTCCCAGAGTGCTGCGATCACAGGCATGCACCACCATGCCCAGCTGGTCCTAACTCTAAATAGGTGCCTCCAAGTCAGCCCAGCTCATTATTTCTTATTATGGAAGAACACTGTTCTATTAGCTGAAAAATTCTAAAGCAATATTCAACTATAGAATGGAATTAAGAACAAACAGGAGCCGGGGATTTAGCTCAGTGGTTTCACTGCCTGCTGCGCAAGTGCAAGGAACTAAGTTTGATCCCTGGTACCAAATAAATAAACAAACAAACAAACAAACGAACGAACAAATAGGGGCTAAGGATGTAGCTCAGTGATGCACGTCTGGCTTGTATGCGCAAGGTCCTGAGTTCGATCCCCAGTACCAAAAAAAAAACAAAACAAACCCACAAACAAAAAAAGAACAGGCCTGGGGATATACAGTGCATGTCTAGTATATATGAGGTTCTGGATTCAATCTCCAGCTCAGCAAGACATAAAGAAGAAAAATAATAAAAGAAAAACAAATAGAGAATATTACTTAAAAGACTCAAAGACAAGAAACTTACTATTCAAATGTTTCAACCCTCATTGTTTTTCCTAGCTCAAGTGGATCAGTGGACTATAGCTGGCAATCAAAGTAACAACTCTGTCTGTAATCATTAACATAACAATACCACAGCAAAAATCCTTCCCACCACTGTATTTCTGAGTAACCAATTATCTCCAGAATTAAATGAAATTTGGTCAAGTTACACAATAATAAGGATGAGCCAAGCATAATTAGGTCAAATAAAAATGAAAGATTAAGAAACAGTAACAGATTACAAACTAAATAAACCAGCTATGAGGTGTTATCTAAAAAGAACAAAGTAACAGCAAGCATCCTAAGATTTATACACAGAAACAAGACAGAAGAACTTATAATGCAAATTAAACAGTTAAAGCAAAACGATTTATATGAGTTTATAGAAGTAGAACAGACAAGAGCCCAGCCTCCCAGCTCTTGGTCTATTGTTTTGTGTTCTACGTTCACTAGTGCCTGTTTGCACTGCACAACAATGACACTCAACATGAGGCACTGGTATAGGTACATAACACACCTTAGTTCTTTTTTTTTTTTTGGTACCAGGGATCGAACTTGGGTCCTTACCTTCATTCTTTTTACTTCCCCCTGCCCTCCTCCCCTTCTCCTTCCACCTCTAGTTCCCCTTCCCATTTGCAGAAGATCTATCTCCCTTTTCATATTATCTTTTATTTTGTACTTTAAATTATTTTTTGGGTTTCTCATACAAAAGAAACCATGTGATATTTAAGCTTCTGTGTCTGGCTTATTTCACTTAACATTATGGTCTCAAGGTGCATCCATTTTCCTACAAATGACTCTACTTTATCCTTCTTAATGGCAGAGCAGTACTCCACTGTGCAAATACACATTTTCTGTATTCATTCATCTGCTGATGGACACGTAGGCCACTACCTCCACTGTTTTTCTCACTGTCCCATGGCACTTACCCAAAGTGACAGTGACAGAGCTTAGTGCTATACTGTGTTACTCCTCTCTCTTAAAAAAGGAGATGGACTCCAACAATACTCATGTATAATCTCTGCAGGGAGGCAGAAAACATTTCAATTTCTTATTAAAATGTCTCAGAGACAGCAAGGATGTTATACTACACATACTTAGTAAAATGCATTGAATCTGGAGTCAAAGGAACCCAGATTCTGTTCCACCTTCAGCTATGCAATTCTAGGTTGGTCACAGAGTTTCTGAACTCAGGTTTCCTCATCTACAGAACAGAGACACTGACACCTACACCTCATGCAGGTATTGCGATAATCAAGGGGACCACATCTATAGCACTCCTTGTAAAATTAATCAAAGATGTATGCCAAATACAAAACTTGTTCAGCTAGTAAGGACAAACTGCTGTGAAGGAGAATGCTGCCAGTGTTGTGTCCAGGTAGGTACAAGCTGGACCAAGGAACACAGATCCCTTCTTTCTCTCGTTCTGGCCCCTATTCTTCCGTCCCTACCTCACTCCTCCCCAGTGGCTCTTAGAATGAAACCACTGTTAAAAACTGGAGTCAGGGGTTTAATGCAGAGTAAAGGAAGAGGGCATCTGATGCCTAAAATAAAAGGGAGAGGTTATAACATGAAGAAAAACAAGCAGAGCAGTGGGAAAAATGGAGGCAAAAGTTGATGGAAGACATCGTACTTTTCATTTTGGCTGCTCAAAGTATCTTTGTTCATTAGGTGCTCAGGAAGTATCCTGCTGCGCCCTACAAAGAACCTGATGAAGACAGAAGCGACACGTCCGTCTCACCATTTCCAGTCCCAACTCTGCCTGTTAACACCTTAGAAAAAAGACAGCATCACAAACAACTAGACATACAGACTAAGTGTCCCCGAAAGCCACAGCCCCATCCAATAAAAGAAAAGCTCCAGATTTTAACAGAGGAGCGCCCCACACTACAACTGACCAGTACTTCCCCAAAGTGTCAGTAGGAGGGGGACATGGGAACTCTTATGCCACCTGCTCTATTTTTCTGTAATTCTTCTTTAAAAACCCTGATGTACAGACATGAAGATGACCAAAGATCTGGACACATCTGACCAAGGTTCTGCAGGACCACTGCATTCTTTAGGAACAATAGTCTGCACATGAAAACACAAAGTGGCAGAAGTTTTTAGTGTGAGGTCATCCTCTCATTTGCACTGGAAACATTTTGTGAGAAGCTTTAGAGACAAAAATATGAGCATGGTAGTTCTCAGCCTTCAGTGTGCATCAGAATCATTGGCTACACATTCAGAGCTCCTGAGTGAACAGAGGGTAAGACTCATGAATACACATCTTCTACAGGTGCCTCTGTGATAGAGACGCTGGTGCTGCTGGCCCATGGACCACGCTATAGAATGAACTACGTGAGGCTTGAGAACCACTGTATTTGTGGGAAATATACAAAGAAAAAGCAAAGGAAGCCCTGGGTTTTTACAGCACTCACTAGCAAGTAGGGAGAAAAGACCATAAACTTTATTATTAAATCATCCAACTACTTGAGGAGGAAAACAAAACTTCAGAGTATAAAAACTATACAATCTAAACTGGGCATGATGGCTCTTGCCTGTAATCCCAGCATTTGGGAGGCTGAGGCAGGAGGATCAGCAAAAAGTTCAAGGCCAGCTTAAACTACACAGTGAGACACTGTCTCCAAAGGAAAAAAAAGTTATAAAGATGTTGCAGGTGTGGCGGTAAATTCCATGCCTGTAATTCTAGCACTCTAGGAGGCCAAGTTAAGAAGATCATAAGTGTGAGCCCTGCCTGAGCAACTCAGCCAGACCCTGTCTCAAAATAAAAAACAAACGGGTAGGGATGCAGCTCAGTACAAAGGCCCTGAGTTCAATTCCCAGCATTCCCAAAGATGTAAAATATCTCAAGAAAGAGGGACCTGAACAACTTGTTGACAATGCAAATAAAAGAAAAAGTACAGATTTTAATGAACAAGTATCAAAAACTATGTACTATGATATGCAGCTCATGACATACATTTGCATCTTAATAACATCATGAACTTGAGTACACTTTACAGCATGGAAAAAAACAAAAGAAGCCTTGCAAGTTGTAGTAAGGATATTCATTTCTGGCTTTAAATTTTAAAAAAGAGCAAGAAATACAAAAAGAAATTACAGTACCACTTAAGAACTTAAAATATGCCTAACAAAACAAAAAATGCAGGGAGAGAGGAGAGGGAAACAGGAAGTAAAAGGAATTAAGATGTGTTATGTGCATGTACCAACTCCCCACGATGAATACAGTAATTGTGTATGTACTGCAAATATGTACCAAGGGAAAAAAATTTAAATACACAAAGAGTTAGCTAGTAAGAATGAGAACACAGAATGTCTCACCCTGGATGAAGCAGAAGTTGATTAAAAAAAAAAAGAAAGAAAGAAAAGAAGCTTCAGATGAAGGGGAAATTGCTTTACATAGTTCCACAGCTGTACTTATCTTTCAATTAATAAATCTGCCTCTCTCTAAACTAGGTGACTGAACTGATCATACTGTAAGTGACAGCTCTGTTACCCCCATACTTCAGGGAAGAGGACGGTCCTACCTCACCAAGCAGCTTGCAGGGCTAACAGGGAGACCTCAGTAAAACGCAGGTCCAGCCAGTGGTGGATACCAGAGGAGCTATGGGTCCCGGGGCTTCTGCCTAAATCTCTTTTCAAGCAGCACTTTCCTTTTTTGGTTTATTTTTGAGATGGGGTCTCACTTTGTAGTTGACCTAGGCTGGCCTCGCACTTGTGGCAGTCCTCCTGCCTCTGCCTCTCGTGCTAGGATTACAGGTGTGCGCCAAGATCCCTGGCTAGCACTTTCCTTTGGTTAAAATAAAGACTGAAAATAAACTAATAACAAAGGCAGGTTTTCCTTCTACCTGCTGCTCTTCACCTCTGCTCTTTATCTCCCTGCACCACAGCAAACTATATTCTTTTTCTCCTTTTGACAAAACAAGAGCAGTTTTCCCCTTTCAACTCTTAGCCTCTATTGTGAAAATTAGATATATATTAATAGTTATATATAACATATATTTAATGGCATTTAACTTTCGTGGGAAAAAAATTCCCATAAAGTTATTTCAGCTACTGAATGTACCAAAATGTGAAGATCTTTCCCTGTATTCATTTCAGAATAAAAAGCTGCTTTGTGTATTTTGCCATCTACATTATGCTTTTGAATCTTGCATAACTCAAGCAGTGTAAATTAGGATTATTGCACAATATCGGTTTTTCCTACACTTTGTACAACTCAGTCTTCCCTGAAAACTGCTTCTGTCTCAGAAACTGTTGACGTTGAGAACAGTTAGAGTAGCTACCTGAAGGTGCTCCAACCCAAGCCAGACCAAGAACCCCATCATCAAAGTCCCGGTCTGTGAAGACATAGGCCAAACAGTAGTCATCGTGATTCTGCTCAGAATTCAACTCCAGAAACTTCTCCACGCCAATATTTGGGAAACGGAAAGGATTTGAAGGGTCCTTTTCATCAGCAGTTGTATTGATCTAAAAATCCAAAACATTAAACAAGTAGTTAATGTCAGCAAATCTGAGAGAAAGTCTCTTCTCACCTACTCCTGCACTGACTGGACAGGATGTTCAGGGCTGAAAGAGAATCAGGCCTTGACAACATGCTGGGGATGTTCCCACTGCCCACACCCTGAGCTGATCACAGAATCAGAAAAATAAATAACAGAAGGGCAGCTACCTGAGGACAGACCTCAGAACATCTAGTCTGTGGGGTATTTTAGTTATTTGCAGGACTGAGGATTGAATTCAGTGGCACTCTGCCAGAGCTACATCCCTACCCTCTTTTTTAAATTTTACTTTTTATTTTGAGATAGAGGCTCACAAGCTGCCTTGATGGGACCTGAACTTGTGATCCTCCTACCTCAGCCTCCCTCAGTGTAGGGATTATAGGCATGTACCACTGGGCCAAGCTCAGAATATCTGGTTTATTCATTAACAACCAAAAGCATTCAGTTATAGTCAGTCGTTTAATATAAAAAAATTCAAAGGCAACCACAAGTATATAAATAACCCATGATTAAAAACACAGGTAGCTTTCTACTACTGAATACAAAAATGAAATTCCCTGATACTTCTGTAATACTAGCTATAAGTTTTGGGGTTTTTTTGGTACCGGGGATTGAACTTGGGACCTTGCGCTTGCAAGGCAGGCACTGGAAACACTGAGCTAAATCCCCGGCCCCTGGCTATAAGTTTTTATTTTTTAAAAATCATCTAAATTCTAGTTACATATGTTAAATATATTAACATTTAAGTATTTATTGATAGAATATAAATTTTAAATCATTTAATGAGTCATATACAACCTTCAACAAATGAGATTTAAACTATAGTTTTAAGCCAAGCATGGTGGCATACTCCCACCACTCAGGAGGCTGAGGCAGGACTGCCCAGAGCTCAAGCCCAGCCTGGGCTACATAGTGAATTCAAGGCCAACCTGGACTACACAATGAGACTGTGTATCCAAGAGAAGCAAAAAAATAAACTAATCTCAATAAAGGTCTAAAAACAACCAATTGACACATTATTCTTTCATTTATACACATGCATTTTCCTCATAATGCAAACCACTTTAATTTTTTTTAAGAAAGATATGCTCCCTGCCTGGCAAGCGCAAGGGCCTGAGTTCAATTCCCAGTACCAAAAACAAAAAACAAAAATAAGCACAAAAAACAACAACAAAAAAGAAAGATATGCTCCAAGCAGGCGTGGTAGTGCACACCTGTGATCCCAGCACTTGGGAGGCCAAAAAAGGGTATCACCGTGAGTTTGAGGCCAGCCTGGGTTACACAGTGAGCTCAAAGCCAGCCTGAACTACACAGTGAGACTCTGTCTCCAAAAAAATAATAATTGTGCTTTACCACAATGTGTTCAGGTGTTCTCTGCTTTCTACTTCATATTTTATTGCTCTGCTTACTAAACAGCAATACTTAAATTTTGAATTGCTACTTAGCACTTTTACTTGCTCACTTAAGTTTTTACACTTTTCTCAGAATATATAGAGCAACTGACTACAAAGAGTTCTTACACTGTAAATCTACAAACTATATTTCACCTGAAGACAATCCAATTTAAAATTTAATTATACTGCCTTTAAAAGCAAGAGCTACTTGCAGCTGTGTTATTAAATATACTATCATTTTCTAGTATATACATTTATCTAGTCAACCACATTTTAAGAGAAACAAGACAACATAAATATAAAGAAACACTGTGGTAAATACTTTTGTAACAGATTTTTTTAAAACTCAGGTTGTATATTCAGTTTATAAAGTTTCAAAAATCTGTAGATGTACATTCAGAAAACCTGAAAAAAATTTTACAATTAGCTCAATTTTGTAATTTAGTATTTATTTATTTATAATCTATAACAGTAAAACTGATAACCAGTGACCCTGTGGCTCTGAATCAACACTTTTCAAAAGGTATTTTGGAGTTTTGGGTGACACTAACACACACAAAAAAATTCTGTGGTCAAATTAATTTAGAAAACTATGGTTTTTCTTTCCTGAAAGAGTTTTTAAAACTTGATATGAATTTTCAAAAAAGATTATAGCGTAAGTGTTTTTCCAGCTTCCAGTTTTAAACATGAATCTATCCTCCCTGTTCCCTGGAACCCTCAATGTGCCACAAGGCAAATCTTAAACTGGGGAAAAACAGAAGGGGAAAAGCCACACCCAGTTTTCCTGAGGGCTTAGGGCTTTCCTAATGGTATGTTAATCAGACAGCACTGCTACTTTATCTCTAATTCAGTCCAGATTTAGGTCCGGCAGATTTAATCCTTAAACTATAAACCTAAGTCTCCCTGTGTGTACATATGTGTAAAAGCCAAAAATAAATGTAAACAGTCAGTAGATACAACATAACTATTTAAATTACTTTTTATTGCATAAAGATGAAGTAAAAAGCAAGCATTTTTCTTTTTATAAGCATAGTCCTTATTATTTCACTTCTTAATTTTCTTTCTTTTTTTTTGGTACTGGAGATCGAACTCGGAACCTTGCGCTTGCGGGGCAGGCGCCGGAACCACTGAGCTAAATCCCCGGCCCTCACTTCTTAATTTTCTTTAACTATTAAAGCTCCTTACTCTTATGCGTTTCACCATGAAACTGATGTTTCGGATCCCGGAGAAGTCTGTGGTCTGGTAAATTGTATCAATTGCTTTAACATGACTGGATATCTATCAATTGAAAAAGAGAACAATTTAGAGGCAATTTTTGAAATATGAAAAAGATTATGAACTTCCACTTCCAAAATCTAGAATTAATTATGTCCCACAACATTCAAATTTTAAAATGTCTACATCATATATTGGACAGAAGAATAGCAAAGATTAGTGAGCTATGGCCGAGATATTCTGTCTTTTCAAAAACAAAAACAAAAACCCACACTTGCTTTGTTCATATGAAAGCTGTTCCTCAGCTGTTCCTTCATACAATGCTTCCTTAGGGTCTGAAATGTCTTTATTTATCCTTAATGATTGACTCAAACATTTTCTGCAAGATCCTCCCTGAAAATATCAGACTAAGGAGAGCTACAACAGTGCTGACTGTTATTCAAGTTACAAATGCATGCTGTCTTACCTCAGCTGCCCTAGCAATGCCTTAGCCAATTCACCATTTCTACCCCACTCCCAGTAGTGATGGTTCAGGCACTTCTCCAGAGATGATTATACCTTACACACAGAGTATTCCTCTTGCCTTTGCCATTTTTTAAATTGTCCTATCTTTATCCATCTCTATCTTCCTCAAAATAAGTCTCCTTAAAGTCAACTTTTCTTTATTACTGACCCCAATCCTCACTAGATGTTCATAAACATTGCTTTTCTCAAAAGTATTGAGGATATTCAAGAACATCTATGACTTTCTCTTATATCTTACATTGTTTCTCTACTGAGTCATTTTCCTCTGCCTACAAACTTGCTCATGTACTCCCTATTTCCCCGTAGGTCCCCCAAATTCTATGTTATTTCTAAGCCATCATATTCTTTTCTGTCCTTCACATCTCTTGAAACCTTCAGTGTCTCTTTTGCTAAACGTTTGCTCTCAATAATCTTCTAGCAAAATAATAATAATAATAATAATAATCTTCTAGCAACTGAAAACTAATTTATTTTATTTATCCACAATGATACAATTCACTGTGCATTTTCCCTTGAAACCTGTCTGCTTTCTCATGTCTCTCTCACTCACTATATACACTCTTGGTGACTTCTCCTTGTATTTCATTCCTCCCATGCTGTAACTATTCCCTTTGTTCCCTTCAACTCTACATAGAAAGCTCAAGACTAACCTTCCTCAAGTTCTAGTTCCATGTTTTCTATATCCTAAGGGAATGATCACTTGGCCTTTTTTTTTAATTGAGAAAGTGTCTCACTATGTAGTTCAGCCAGGCCTTGAACTCACCTATATAGTCGCTTGGTTTTTATACATGGCTAAAACTAAGCTCATTTCCACCACCAAAATCCATCATTTATGCTGGTGGTACTTTCATTCTCTCAGCTTCAAATCCTTTGAATCAAAAATGGATTCAATAAACTCTCTTTCAGGATATCCTCAAGGATGTTTAGAAGGAGTATGCTCAAAAGTGTAAACTTTCATAAGGACTAAGAAGACACAAGTGCAACTATGAGCCTTAGAAAGTGCTAAGCTCAAGGAGAACCCAGAACAGAAGTTGCATGCTTCTGCTTAGAAGGGTTCCTCTATCCTTCTCCCCTTTGGGATAACTAAAGAAAACTATTTTCAAAGGTATTCATGCTTGGCTAGCATTTAATCCCCAGCATCAGCCCCAAAAGCAAAACACAAAGGTAAGCTTCCACAATGGCATTTCCTTCAGAAAATCATTCTCCCACACCTCTCTTCTGAATGAAATATCCTAATTGGTCTCTCAGTTATCTCTGCACTTACCTCATGTGTTTCATCACATCACAACTGAAAATACATTTTCCTTTTTTCCAAGACATGTATACTCACTAACTGTGGTTTCTGAAGGAAAATATAAGTATAATCCAACGATAGAAGAACTAAAATAGTACATAATCACACATACCTGGGCAATCACAGCTTCTCGTGTCCCATAGTATTTATAGAAGAGGTGATCAGTCTGAATATAAAGCTGACAAGTATTTCTTTCAGCTAACGTTGTACGTTTTTTCCTCAGGAGTTCTGGACCATTAGGAGCATGCTCCTCTTGAGGTTTCTGTACATCAAAAAGAGTTATTTCTGACAATTAGCATGCTTCATTTTATAATTTTTGTAGTTAAGAATACATACAGTGGGCTGGGGATATACACATATTAAACAATTTCGTATTATGCTATTATGCAATATAGGTTTTTCAATGCCATCAAAAATGTCTCTGAGTAGAACAGAGGTCACTGGAGACCAGGAGAGGAGGGGGAATGAGAGCAGTATCCACATAGCTGGAGCAGGGAGGAGCAACCCTGGTGCTGAGCCTACAGTCTACAACCCTTCCAAACTAACTGCAGGAGACCAGTGAGAAGGTTTCCAACACAGAGAAATGATATTTGAGGAGATGGAAACACTAAGTACCCTGACTTGATCATTATATTGTATACATGTATCACATTTCAATACTGTACCCCCAAAATATGTATATGTTGATTTAATTTTTAAAAACTTTCTCGTAAACATCACCTTTGGTTACATAATATTCTCCATACAGATGACTGACTATACTTATTCAAGTAATTCTTTCACTTTTAAGCATTTTCAAAACACACCACTCGAGGGGCCGGATTTAGCTCGGTGGTTCCACTGCCTGCCTCAAAAGCACAAGGTCCTGACTTCAATCCCCGGTACCAAAAAACACCATACCACTCAATATGTATTCATTTAAATCTAAAGTAGGTCTTCTATACTTTGATACCTTCTTTTAGTTCATACCTAATATCTTACCACCCAGTCCTGTCAAAGCTGTCTCCTAAATACTCAGGGGACCTAGCCATTTTCTCTGGCTCCATTACTCCAGCCCATGCCTCATCTTCTCACCTGAAATCTGCTAAATAAGATGGAGCCTCTGAATTATTCTCCACACTGCAATCTTTTTAAAATGCAAATCTGAATGTTTTACTCACCTGCATCAAACACTGCAATGACTTCCTGTTAGGCTAAAGAGAAAGCCCTAAATTCTTCCCCTACCCATCAAGTCAGACACGCAGCCCCTCCTTACCTGTCCAGCTTCTTCACAGAGGCCCTCCCACCCGGCAGACTCCAGCTCTCTGCGGAGGCCATAGCAGCCTCTTCCCTGATTCTGTGCAGCTGCCGAGCCTGCTCTTGCCGCCTCTCCTCATTGGTTGGTGTCCTCCTCAGACGAGAGAAGGCCCATTCCCACTGTGGGACTCTGCCTGTGTTCCTGCAACCTTGTGTTTGTTTCTGTCCCCAACCCACAACCTTCACTTCAGCTGCTAGAATATAAATTCTGAAGAAGTAAACTATCTCTGTGTTTACTTCTCATTACATTGCTCTCACCTAACACTGGAAGGAAACTGTAGACACTCAATAACTATTTCTTTAAAGAACTGCCAGTGCTTTTGAATTAAAGCACTCAAACATCTGCCAACATCTGCAAACATCACTGTAAGTGAACTGTTATTACACAGTCATATAGGACCTGTTAAATTTTAAGGCAAAATTCCAGATTTATACTCTCACTGTATAACTTCCTTCTTCCTTGGCATATCCCTTCTGAACAGAGGAGACAAAGTTACAAGTTTACATTTCGCTCCATAGAATGGGAGACATGTGGGAGGTGAACATGTCCATTTGTTTCACTAGCACCATTTTATTATTTATATTTGCCCCATAACATCATGCTCTATCTCTTAAGTACACACAATAACATTTATATTTTTAAATTTCATATTACATATGGGTACCACTGCAGCTGAGAAAGCTGGTTCCACAGGTTAAATAGTACAACATTTGAAAAAAATAGGGTATCTGGAGGAAATGTCCCCTACACACAGCTTTCAAAGGATTTTGCCCAAGATTTTCATTCAGAGGTTTCCAGGTTTCAGTTATTAGTTTGCAAATGACTAAAATATTGAGGAGCACTTCAAGTGCATGTATATGTGTTAAAATCATATTTACAATTATGTCCTCTTATACAAAAGGGGTTCTCTGTAAATCTAGCTACTGTTAAAATTGTAAAGACAAGATTTTCCACTCCAGAAAAAAATCTGAATGCTTTAATGGGAAAACAGTTTCTAAAGTTTTAAATTAGAAGTCAGTCTTTTTTTTGGTTGGGGGGGGGGGTCCCACTATGTAGCCAGACTGGCCTTGAACTCACTGCAATCCTCCTGCCTCAGCTCCTGAGTCCTGGAATTACAGGAGTGTGCTAGGTGTGGTGTGGGCCTAGACACTGCCTCCAAAAAAAGTCAATCTTAAATGAGGAGAGAAATAAACATAAAGGTGGTCAAGTCCATTATCAAGTGGTTCAGATGTTCCATACCTTTTCTGGGTGTGTTTTATTTTTCACAATACTGAGGATTGAATCCAGAGCCTTTGCACTATGCTACCTCCTTATCCTTTTTTAAAATGATTGTTTAAATATGTTTTCTTTTTCTTAAAATTATGAGACAAGAGCTGGGGATTTAGCTCAGTAGTTTCGCCGCCTGCTGCGCAAATGCAAGGACCCGAGTTTGATCCCTGGTACCAAAAAAAAAAAAAAAAAAAAATTATGAGACAGGACCTCACTAAGTTGCCCTGGCTAGTCTCAAACTTGCAGTCCTCCTGCCTCAGCCTCCCAAATGTGCTTTATTTTTTGTCTATTCTGAAAGTAGACCAAAATCTCCCATCGCATGGTTCTTCTATGACTCCTTTATGTTTTCCCAATTTTTGCTTTTTGTATTTTGAAGTTATGTTATGATAGACAAATCTAGACTGCTATAACATGGTGGGGAACTGAACCTATTATCACTACAATGTAGCAATTTGTGTAAAGCTTTATTCCTAAACTCTTTGATATTAATAGTCATGATTTTCACTGGAGTAAGCAAATCTTGTTACCTTGGATCCTTTACTTTCAGCCTTTCTAGAGCTTTGTATTTTAGGAATAGTTTCTGCAAAATAATTTACACTGTAGGGACTGAGGATTTAGCTCAGTGGTTCTGCCGCCTGCCCTGCAAGTGCAAGAACCTGAGTTCGATCCCTGGTACCAAAAATAATAATAATAATTTACATTGTTTTTGTTAAATCTACTCTAATGATCTTTACATTTCAATTGGTATATTTAATCCAATTACCTTTAATATAACTACAGATATCTTTGAGTTTAAATTGCAGTTTATTTGTCCTACATTATTCTTTCTCTCCTTTCCATAGAATTTTTTTGTTTTTATTATTCCATTCTTTCCATTTTATTAACTTTTCTTTCTCTCTTTTTAAGACAGGTTCTTGTTTCATTGACCAGGTTGGTCTAGAACTCGTGGGCTCAAGTGATGCTCCTGCCTCATCCTCCAGAACAGCTGAGACTACAGGCATGTACCACCACACCCAGTTTATTAGCCTTTGAATTTTATATTCAGTAACTTTTTGGAAGTTAACCAAGTGAAACAACATAATCCTTGACTTAACCAATGTCAAATATAAATTAGAACCTTTGCCTGTTCATAAAAAGTGCAGGAACTTCAGTACATTCATGAATTACATTTTCCTCCTTCCCAATTTCTCTCCCTCTATACACATGTACATGATCCATGGAGGTACAGCCCTATGAACTGATATTATCAATTCATAATGTATGTACGTGTATCCCACAGTCAGCACTCACTCAGGATTACCTAGCGTGTGTTCTTCCTTCAATCCTGCACTTACAAGCTGCCATCTGAGATGGTGACTTCTCACAGCACGAAGCCCCTGTGGTTGTGGGTTACACCTCTGTATGGAACCCTCCCGGCCACAGCGCTGGAGGGCGGCCCTTCCACTTTCTGCATATCCCCCACTGGCCTTGGAAGAGCCACTGTGGCTGCTGCTTCCTTGAAGCCGACTGCATCTTCACACAGCTGCTTTCAAGGCTCTATCTTTGGATTTCAGGCTTTTGCAATTGTGTGCTGCAGTGGAATTTTTCATGCATTTGTCCTGCCCTACATAAGAGCTTACTAAATTTGTTGTTTGATATCTTCTGTCATATTTTGAAAATTCCCAGGTACTGTCTGTCTTTATCTGACTCTTCATTTTTCTCTTTCTGGGATAGAGTGTGTGTGTGTGTGTGTGTGTGTGTGTGTGTTAGACTTTCTCAAATCATCTACATCTCTTATGCTCTTCTGCATTTTCCATCTTTTTGTTTCTAAGTAATTTACACTCTTTTCTTATGACATACTACCCAGATCTACATCCATCAAATTCTTAATTTCTCTTGTTACATTTTTTAATTCTGAAATTCCACTGGGTTCTTTTGCTAATTTTCAATCTTCTGGTGAAATTTTCGACTTCAGCAGAAGTGGTTACCCACTTGAATGTGTTAAAGCCGTGTCTGAGGATTTCTGCTATCTTCCTGTTATTCCACCACACTTTAGGTTCGTGCACTAACTGGTTACCTGAACTGAGTGCCAGACACTGCACTGGTCCTCCACCTCCACAGGCTCTGCATCAGCGGATTCAGCCAACAACCAATAAAAATATCTCTCTAAAAAAGCTGCATCTATACTAAACAGGCACAGACATTTTCCTTGACATTATTTTCTAAACTATGTTATAACAATGTTTGGACGGCATTACGTTGTGTCAGGTGTTCTATGTAACCTGGAGATGATTAACAGTGAAGGGAAGACACTGCGTACGAGTACTATGCCATTTTACAGATGGGACCTGGACATCCATAGGTTCTGGTGTCCATAGGGAACCAAATGCGGCACGCGGAGACCCCCAGGTCACTGTGAGGCACCGGGTGAGGCTGTCTTCCTCCAAAGACTGCCCTTCACTCCAGCAGCTAGGCTTGGCACAACTTGTAACCCTGGACCACTCAATCCAGTCAGGACTGAGAGGATGGCATGTGAGGCCCTTTTTTTTCTTTCTCTCTCTTTCTTTTGCAGCAAAGGGATTGAAAACCGAGGGACTTTCCACTGAGATACATCTCCAGCCCTTTTTCTCACTAAACTGCCAAATTGCCCAGGTTGGGCTCAAACTTGGAATCCCCCTGGCTCAGCCTCCTAGGGATTACAGGCGTGGGGCACCACACTTGGGTGAAACTTGAATCCCTGTAAGCAGAGGTGAGACACCTTCTGAGTTACCTTTCCCCTGAGGAGCAGCCCTTCCAGCCCCCAACAGTATTCTCACCCTGGCCTTATGCGTCTGGACAGTGCTGCTTGCCTCACTCTCAGGTATTTCCCCAGGAACTGGACACACTCAAAGGAAGCTTGAACACCAGGCTCGCCTTTCCAGCGCACTTCTCCTGAGCCCTCGGTTCCACAGCTCTTCACAGCCTTGTTACCCTCCCAAAGCCATCAAGTAGATGCACACACACATACACATGCGTGTGCACACACACTTACAAACATAAATAGCATTTTCCAAAAATTTGTATCTTGAGGCCAACCTGGTTTTTATGAGTTGTTCTCAGAATACTTCTCTACTTTTTAAACACAATTCTTTTAATTTGATGCATTGCAAGTATTTCTCAAAATTTGTATCATGTGCAATTTACCACGCTTCCAATTTTTCACATTATCAATCTTTTTCCCAAATACTGTCTTATTCAGCTGGGTGTAGTGGTGCATGTCTGTAATCCCAGTACTTGGGAGGCTGAGGCAGAAGGATAGCCAAGAGTTCCAGCCCAGCCTGGACTACAAAGTGAGTCCTAGATCAGGCGGAATTACAAAGCAAGACCCTGTCTCAAAAAACAAAAGCAAGGGCTGGGGATTTAGCTCAGTGGTGCCACCACCTGCCTCACAAGCACAAGTTCGATCCCCGATACAAAAAAAAAAGCAAAAAGATTGTCTTATTCAACGTGATCTTCTACCTCAAAATACAAAATATTTTTAATGATTAATATTTGTAAATTGTGTTCTCAAATGCTTTACTGTTTTGGTTTTAGTTTTTTATTTTTGCAGTACTGGGAATTGAAACAAGACTCTCTGCACTGAGCTATATCCCCAATTGTTTTTTAAATTTTTGAGACAGGGTCTGTACAAGTTGCTAAATTCCCTGGGCTGTTCTCTGACTTGCAACCCTCCTGCTTCAGCCTCCTGTCTCAGCAGCAATTATAGGTATGTGCCACCATAGCTGGCTGCTTTATCTTTTTTTTTAATTGAGCCAAAAGAGTTTGTTACAAATTCTGACAAGAAGTCACTTGTCAGATGCGCTGTAAGTATTTTCTCAGTCTGTGGCTTGTTTTTACATTTTCTTAACTGTGTCTTTTGAGATGAAGTTTTTAATTTTGATAAAGTCTAGTTCACAAATGGGGGGGGTAGTTTTGTGTCCTAAGAAATTATCTGAGAGTCATAAAACTTTCTTCTATGTTTTTTCCTACAAGTTTTAGCAAGTAAATCCACTATAATCTTTAGTCAACTTTCTCTTTTTCTTAACATTTTACTTTTTAATTTTTTTCCTTTTATCACTTTGAGTCAATTTTTATATAAGGTATAAAGTATAGGGAGGCTTTTGTTCCCATTGAGATATTCAATTGTTCTGGTACCACTTGATAAAAAGACTATTCTTTCCTCCTTTAAATTACCCAGAGACCTTTGTGAAGTCAAACAGATTGTTCTGCATCACTGATCTACTCACATTTACTCTCGGGTCAAGATGACACTCTCTTGATTCCTGCAGCTTTGCAGTAAGTCTTAATAAGCAAGTAGTGAAAATTTTCTAGCCTTGTTTGTTTTATGGAATTTTTTTTTCCTCTTTTTGAAAACTGCTTTGGCTATTCCAGGTCCTTAATTTTCAGAATCAGTGTTTCAACTACTAGATAACTCACCACCACTAGGATTAATAACCAATTCATTACTACATATTGTGTCAGCTGTCGGTTTTTGTAATTATTGTTTTTAATGTTTGTTTGGGGCTTTTTTAACTGTAGGTTTTTTACAGAAGTTCTTTCTAGTCTGAAGGTTTCTGGTGTTAGCTTGCCAAGTGCTGGTGCTGAAACTTGAAAGACGTTTTGTTAACAGTCCGCGGATGTAATTACAGGGCTCTCCTGTCGAGTAGCTGAGATTATAGGTGTGCACAAGCACACAAACTGGTCTCGCGTTTTTTACTGCTCTAACCATCTCAGCCTATTTACATTTAATGTAATCATTGATATGGTTAGATTTAAACTTACTGCCTTGGGATTTCTTTTCAATTTGTCCTATCGGTTATGTGCCATTGTGTCTCTTTTCCTACCTCATTTTGAATTGAGTATTTTTAATTATATTTGATTTCCTTTGACCTGTTAACTATTTACCCACCTCTATATTTTTCACCGGTTGCTACAGAAAAATTCCTGTAAATATTTCCTAAAAGAGTTTTATTAGTACATGTTTGCAGTACTTCACAACTGCATTCATTGTGGGAATTGACAAATGTACACAGCACATCTTAATTCTTTTAACATCCCCTTCACTCCCTCCTCTTTCTCTCTCTCCCCCCATTTCCTGGTCAAGAGTTTTGACAGTGACCAGGCATGGTGCAGTGCCTATGATCCCAGCCCCCTTGGGAGGCTGAAGCAGGATTGCATGTTTGGGCCCAGTCTGGACAACTTAGCGAGACCCCGTCTAAAATTTTTTTTTAATTAAAAAGGATGGGGGAATGTATCTCAGTGCCACAAAAAAAAGGTTCGACAGTAAATATTCAGCCTTTCAGACCACAGTCTCTGCCACTGTTCAACTCACCACTACAGCTCCAAAGCAGCCAGACCAGGCATCAACGAGTAAGTGTGACTGTGTTCCAACAACAACACAGGCCCACAGTGAGGCCTGTGATCCTGCCTCACAGACGGTGTCAGAAACACAGGGACACACTGCGCACTTTCTCTGTCCTCCGTGCTGCTGCCGTATAAACTGATTCTCTGTGTGTTACAAACCCACAACACACTGTCAGTGTTCTGAGTTAAGTAATGATCTAGAACAATTTTAAAGGGAAAAAAGATTCTATATTTACTATTTTATGCTCTTCACTCTTGTTTAGATCTGAAGTTCCATCTGGTGTCTTTTTCTACCTGAATAACCATTTTGTACAGTGTTATCTCCTAGACACAAATTCTTTCAGCTCCTGTTTGTCTAAAAAGTTTTGTTTAGCTGGGCGTGGTGGCACACGCCTGCAATCTCAGCACTCAGGAAGCTGAGCCAGGAGGATCACCATGAGTTCCAGGCCAGCCTGAACTGCACACACACATATACACAAAAAGTTTTGTTTTTTGAGATGAGGTCTTGCTTTGTTGTCTGAGCTCAAGGGATCTTCCAACCTCAGTCCCCTCTCAGTAGCTGGAAGCAGAGGCATTTGACACTGGGCCCGGCTTTAAAAGGTCTTTATTTTATCCTCAGTTTTGAAAATCATTTTCACAGAGTGTAGAATTCCAGTTTAGCAGGTGTTCTTTCAGCATTTTGAAGGTGCCCTCCATATCTGGGGTTTGCACTGTGTGGTAAGAGAACAGTCATTGCACTTACCTTTGCATCCTATCTGTAAATACATTTTCTTTTCTCTGGCTACTTTAGTGATTTTTCTTATTTACAGATGGTCCCAGTGATTCAATTATAATATACTCTGGTCTGGAGTGGCTTTGGGCTTATCCTGCTTAAGTTTTAGTGTGATTCTTAGGCTATGGGTTAAAATTCTTCTCATATGTGAAAAATTTGGAGGCCTTTTTTGTTGCTTTTGAGATAAAGTCTCACTAAGTAGTCCAAGGCTTGCTATGTTGCCCTCAAACTCCTGGTAATCCTGCCTGAGCCTCCCAAGTACTCCCAAGCTGTGCGCCACTACACCCAGCTGGAGGCATTAATTTTTAAATAATTTTTCCTACACCTCCTCCCGGTTGGATTCAATAGTTTCCTCTCTGTGCTTTGATCTGGATAGTAGCATTTCATTATCCTTAATTGAATGTACACATGTTGACTTCTGTAGTAATTAATTTGCTTTAAGTCAATCTATTATATTTTTCACGTTAAATAAGGTACTTTCCAAAATAGATTTTAAAAAAACAATAAATAAATATATAATGTACTTTTTTTTTTTTTTTTTTGGTACCAGGGATTGAACTCAGGTCCTCGCGCTTGCAAGGCAAGAGGTGAAACCACTGAGCTAAATCCCCGGCCCCTATATAATGTACTTTTCAGTTTCTAAAAGTGTTGTTTAGTTCTTTACTATAATTGGGGGTTTTTTTGTTTTTTTGAGACAGGGTCCTGCTATGTAGTCCAGGCTGGCCTTGAACTCATAGTGATCTTCCTGCCTCAGCTTCCCAAGGGCTAGGATTACGGGAGTGCACCATTATGCCCAGCAGTCTACTATAATTTCTTTTCTCTCCTTTTTGTGTTCATTAGTTTCCTTAATTTCTGGAACACATGAGTAATAGTTGTTGCAAAGTCCTTGTCAGCTAATGCCTGTCATTTCTGATGCTGTTTCTATCTGGGTGTTTCTCCTATTTACGGACCACCTTGGCAGTTTATCATCCAGGAATGTTCTTTAAATGATGCACGTTGTGAACAACACACCGTTGGGTATCTGTTTTCCTCTAACAAGTATTATTGAGCTTCTATCTGACAAGCAACTAATTTATTTGAAAACCACCTTGACTTTTTGGAGGCTGGCTTTCTGCTCAGTTCAGGCAGGTCTGAAGTAGCCTTTTCTCTAGGCCAGGTTAGCCCTATCATCACATGGCTCGCACTTGCTACCAATTTTTTTTTTTTTGCGGTACTGGGGTTCAAACTCACACTTGCCAGGCAAGCGCAGTGCCACTGAGCTACATCCCTGGCCCCAAATTTAACTTTGTATAGGGTTCAGTTCACAGGTCCCCAGGCAGTTTTTCTCCAGTGGTTTCCTCAAAGACCCGTGGTCGCAGTTCACACTGTGAGCCGGCTCTCTGGTGCTGGCATTCTGCTGCTGTCCAGCAGGGGCACTGCAGGGGCCAAGCGCATCCCTGTGGCTCCACACAGCTGGACAGGGAAATCTGTACTCAGAGTTCCAAAGCCGTCACCTTAGACATTGACTACTTAGATCCATCTGGAGGTTTTCTCTGTGTTAAATACAGCATGAGGTACAGATCCAACCTCACCTTTCCCCAAGTGGATAAACATTTTCCAGTTCCATTTATCCAGTGGTCCTTACATCTCTCCTCATCAATCTGAGACTACATCTGTACCACATAACAAAGCTTAAGATCCATACAGGTCTCTGAGAACTCAAATCTGCTCTTCTAGTCACTCCCATCTCTGCATAACATCACACACTCAAGTCCTGCAAGTCTTCATACACTCTGGCTAAGTCCCACTTTCCTGCTCGCCATCCAGACGGACCTACTTCTGCTTAGCCCTTAGTCTTTCCTGTAACATTTTAAGCAGTGGTGGCAAACCTATGGCACACGTGGTGCAGCAGGCTTTCTGCATCACTGAAAGCTCTAAAAGGTTCACCATCACTGGTTTAGACTCATCCAGTATTATGAAAAATCCAGTTGTGATTCATGCTGTACTGGCATAGAGTATACAATGAATACAGAACAATTTTATGATATTAAATATTTTTCCATTAACATTATTATTCATTTATTTAAAATTAATCTTTAATTTTTCTTACAGGTTTTCATGATTTTCCTTGCATAGGTCATGTAAATGGGGGGGTACTCTAAGCTGGCCTGGAGATCCTCCTGCTTCAGCCTCCTGGGTGCTGGAATTACAGGCATCCACCACCACGCCCAGTTAGGTCATTCTTTTTTATACTTATTCTAAAATACAGGACATACTCTGATATTACTACTAATAATAACTTCTCCTTCATTGTATTTCAGATAGACTGCTGTTGATATAGCAACTTCTAATTAGTTTCCTGGACTCTAGTTAAAGATTCTTATCTATCCTCCTGCTTAAGATATTCTTTCCATCTCCTCATGGCTAACCTAACTTCTCTTTATTCTTTTAGTTTCTGATTATTGCTCTCCAATACTTCCAAGGCTAGGTTAGCTATTTCTCCGGTGTGCAGAGTGTTACCCTGATTTTAACCTTTTCCATCTCTTACTACCCTGAATTGTTTATAAGCTGAGAACAAGTCTTCACCTTAATCTCCACATATTGCCAGAACTTAGTACACTATCTGTGACATTGGGCAGATCAACATGGTACATACTGTACTTGTTTAATGAATGCATGAATAAAATCTTGTGTAATATTTGAACAGTCCACCTGAAATAGAACTCTGAATTCAAATCTCCATGGCTCAAGAAACATCATTCCACCCTACCATTTTTAGAAAGACTACCTCAAATATGATAAATGGTTTATCATGAAAGAAAAAATGTTTTGACACCTATAACCTGCCACCTGTAATTAAAGAAAGAGAAAAAAAGAAAGAAAATTAAATCAAATGCCAAAAAAGCCCAAAAAACAACCCAGGCATGGTGGTGGGGCTAAGGGAGGAGGATCACTTTGGGTTCAAGGCCAGCCTCCGCCACACAGTGAGTTCAAGGCCAGCCTGAACTGTATAGTGAGACTTTGACTCAAAAAAAAAAAGCCCCAAAATTTACTATTAAAAAATCATAAGCACTGAGATTTTTATTAGACTGAACAACCATCCCTGTTTGTCTAGGGACATAAGACTTTCAGTGTTAAAACAGATGAATAGCCAGGTGTGGTGGTGCACACCTACAATCCCAGCACTCTGAAGGTTGAGGCAGGAAGATCATCAAAAATTCAAGGCCAGACTATACTACATAGTAAGACCCTGTCTCAAAAAGCAAAGCAAACACAAACAAAAAACCAGGTGAACATCCAAGGCAAACCAAGGCAAGTTGGTAACCTTAATTTTGAGATATATATATATATATATATATATATATATATATATATATACACACACACACACACACACACACACATACACTTACATTTACATAAAACACAAAATTCAATCTTTAAAAATTTTATGATGAAATCTGAAGGCAGAGTAGACTGTGGACATGTAATGTTTTTTGGGTCACACAGACTCACATTCAACCTCAGCACCACCTCTTTACCACTGACAAGCTACCTGAGCATTAAAGATGTAAATATTTTACCACAGCAGTGTCAATCTTTCAGAAATTCTAGAACATACATTGTTATCTGCAACAACACAAGCCCAAGTTCATTTCTAATTCTTAAATGTGAGCTAGCCCTTACCTGTGTTGCTTCTTCCACCCCCGTCATCTGGTACTGCTTCATCCTTTCAAACACTGAGTGGTCCGCACAGCCCCCCTGGGGTCCGTATTTGTGAGGATAGTCTGAGGCACAAAGAAGAAACACCCGTTATGTTACACGCTTAGATTTACCCATTATCTCATCAGTGGAAAATCAACTGTCATAATTAACGAAGGCCACAAATTCTTGCTGAGTGCCTATGAAAAAGACATTACACTACTCTCTTTAAGTTTTTAAAAGCTGGCAGGTTCCTCCATCAATAAAACTCACTGGTCTCTAGCTTTTTGTTATGCAGATGATTTGTGAATTCTAAAACAGGACAACAATCATTTTTTTATTCTTGATTTAACTTTCTCAACCTTCCCCACTTTGGCTACAGAGAGCATTTTAAGTCCCCAGTTTACCTCATTCTGTAATTTATACCTTTCCCTTCAGACATATTACAAGCGCACAAAGCCTCCTCAACCTCAACTACAGCTGAGTTAATGGATCGCTACTATTGCCCTGAATTTGTTCTGTAACAGCAACTGGCCTCAATGAAAAGTGAGCTAGAAACATGTTCAATGGCATGATAAAAGTGGATTGTATTTACATTTATTCAGTGTATGATTCATACGAATTCTCTACAAATAACTTTATCATGTTTTTTCATCACAATTAAACAGTGATTAATTTATCCTTAACCAAATTAGTTCTATTTCAGGAGGCTGAAGCAAGAAGATCACAAGTTCCAGGCCAGCCTGGGTCATTTAGCAACTAGGTGAGACTCCATCTGAAAATTTAAAATTTAAAAAGGGATAGGGATGTAGGTCAGTTGAAGCCCCTGGGTTCAATCCTCAATATCACAAAAAAAATAAAATAAAATAGGGCCAGGGATTTATCTCAGTGGTTCCACCGCCTGCCTTGCAAGCGCAAGGACCCAAGTTCAATCCCTGGTACCAAAAAAAAAAAAGTCTATTCCAGTCTCACAAAATTCTACATCTTTTTTTATTAAGTTCTTCCTTAGTTCATAAACATATTTTACAATCCAATCCAGTAACTGCAATTAAAAGAATTGACAAAACAAAATACCAAGATATAGGTATGAGAGGCAGTGCTAGAAAATCCTAAGGAGCTTATAAATATAATACACTAAAATACAATTATAAACACTGTGAGCAATTTCTTAAGAAAATCTAGAACCTCCCCCCCAAAAAAGAAAATCTAGAACCCAAAGTGAACACTAAACTATTTCATTGGAAAATTTAGTTAAATACTGCCAAAAACATTTAAACTGGCAGGTAAGTGGTAGGGTTATAGGTAACCTACCTACAATGACAAGACAGTCTGATTTAAACCTTAGTTTTTATCAGAAACAGCTGTAAAAGAAAATCAATAAATGTGAAAAGAATGATATAATGAAAATTACCATTTTGCAACTGCACGTGTATAAACTAATTTAGGCAAGGATGATCAGTGGATGCTAAAGCACTCTGGTCCAAACTGTGAATGAACCCAATGCTCCTAGCATTCCCAGTCGGAGAAAGGTTAGTATTAGGTGCCTTCCTTGTGTCACACAGCAGGAAATGCCCAGGGGAAAGACTTCAAAAATGATCAAGATATGCTATACACACATACAAACTCCCCAAAACAAACATAACTGCTATGCATTGCAAACATACACTAAGTGTAAAAAAAAAAAAAAAAACAAACAAATGTGCAGCATCACCTAACCAAGTCAGTCAACCCTCAAGACATACTGAGAATGAGGGACATGCTGTCACCAACCTAAACAGAAGACAGAAGATGTATGTCATTCCACCTTGAGACCATGATGCTGAGTGAAGTAAGACACACACTTAAATGTCCCATAGTTCTTTTAAATGAGAAACCCAAGGTATGAATGGGTTGAGGAGCAAAATGAGAGATGGATAACGGGAAACAGGGTGACAGATCTTTTGCAGATAGGAAGAGGACCAAGAGATGGAGGGAAGGGGAAGGGACAGAAGGAAATGGGGAAATAAAAAGAATTAAGGGCCGGGGATTTAGCTCAATGGTTCTAGTACCTGCCTCGCAACCGCAAGGTCCTGAGTTCGATCCCTGGTACCAAAAAAATTAAAAATAAACAAACAAAAAAAGAATTAAGATGTGTTACATACATGTACCAACTCCCTATGATGAATGTAATCATTATGTACTACAAATATATGCTAATAAAAATAAAAATTTTAAAAAACAACACATGTCATTTAAAAAACTCCAGAACTGGAGGTGCAGAATCTGTTGTAAATTAAGAAACTAAAAGAGATGGAATAAATGTTTTTACGCAACTAGAGAAATTTCATAGATTTATATAATTTTTATAGATATATTAAATTATATTATTAAATTAATGATAATTTTAGGACTAAAATATTATTATGACTATTTCGGAAAATGTACACTGAATGAGACCAATTTATATATTTTCAAAAATTTAGTAATGAAATCTCATGTCTGTAACTTACTGCCAAAAATGGTTCCCCAAAAAGGCACATGGGAGATAGGGTGCAAAATGCTAAAAACTGGCAAATCTAGTAGGAAGATATGGGTGGTCATTGCATAATTATTCTAACTTTTTTTGTAGGTTTGAAATTTTCAAAATAAAGCTGGATCTAAAAGGTTGTAATATCTGAGAAATAAGTTCAAATAATTCTGAAGTGGAAAACTAACACTACTACAGTGTTGGGTAAGAAAAGTCTGTTATATTCATTACTTTCCTATTTCACAGGTGGGCTTTGGGAAAGTGAAGATACATACTGTCCAATACATATTTAATACAATTCTACCATAAGGCTGGGAAGTTTCACAGTATAGTTTGCCAATATTTTCAATTCCCATCTTTTTTGTAGACCTGGGTATAAACACCACAATCCTTCTGCTACTAATTTTAACCTGAAAATACCCCAGTGAACCCTGCCCAGATTCTAACAGAACCTAGCATACCCGGACCACCGGACCACCTGACCACCAGCTGCTGGCATTCCTCCTGGTCCAGAGTGCTCAATTCAATCAACACAGGAAGACTTTACAGGCAAACGCACAAATACACACACACACAAACACACACACACACATACACACACACACACACACACACACACACTCTCTCTCTCTCTCTCTTTCTCAAGTTCCTTGTTCAGTTAACAGACTTGATCCTTGGAATTTTGCCGGTTATTTTAAGTACTGTATACTGCCAAATTCATAGTGTGATATTAGTAATTTATACTTCTATTGTTTTGTGCTCTTTTGCCCCGATACTGGGACAGTCCAGTTTACAGTAACTAAAAACACAGTACAGGCTGGGGATTTAGCTCAGTGGTTCCGGCGCCTGCCTCGCTAGCGCAAGGTCCCAAGTTCAATCCCTGGTACCAAAAAAAAAAGAAAATTTAAAACACGGTACATTCTCTGGCTGCTTCTCCCCTGAATCAGAGGTGAAAAAACGGTGTGTCTGTGAGGTAACAGTGCGTGTGAGAGCATGAACCCTGCTGCTGACTCAAGCTGGGACTTGGCAAACACAGTGCAAAGGCTTCCAAAATACCCACATTCGTGTATTTCAACACAGAATACATGAGGCCAAATCTCATATTTTCAAACTTTTAATTTTTATTCCAATGTGATAAACAAGTAAATTTTAATTCAATTAGTATGTTGTGTTCTATTTTTCCTTTATGACTCAGTGTGTGGTGCCTTTAGATGTGCTGGAAGAGAGTCAACATTGAAGATAGTGAGAACCTATTTTGACATTTACCTTAGGCTAATTTAAGTTCAATGAAAACAACATATATTTAACATGATTAAATTTATAGAATTGGACACGCTCCTTCAAAGAGCTGTGTTTAACCAGTTCTACTTCATCGTGTCATTCCTGAGCAAGCCATCTTCACGTGCCCAGCCCCAAAGTACTGCCTCTCCCAGACACAACACCCATGGCTGACCCTCCTCCCACATGAACAATCTTTCACCTGGATCTGCCAAAGAACAGCCCCGCGGTTAAGTCACTGACAGCCAGTTTTCAGATGAAGCGTCCCTAGACATTCTAAGTATACACAGCAGGTAGAGGTGGGTAGGAATAAACTGCCAACCAAAACACGCAAAGGCCCTGGCGAGGATCAAGAGACAACTTCTCCAGTAATTCCAGCCAGAATCAGGAGAAGTCCCAGAACTCTTCCTATTATTGGGCAGACACTCCCCTGCCCTCTTTGTGAGTGTGCTGAGTGGGGCTGTGGGGTGTGGGGACTGAACTCATGGTCCTCACACTGAGCTACAGCCTGAGGGCTGAGATAGAGTCTCACTGGATCTGCCAAGTCTCCTCCCCAGTCTCCCTAGTAGCTGTAGCTGGGATTACAGGCGTGTACCCAGCCCCTAACCCTCGTGTGATGAAACACTCACAGGTGCACACTTGTAATTCCAGAATTTGGGGTCACTTGTTCATCTCAACATTGAGCACCCTATCATCTTCTCCGGGCAGTCCTCAACCCTGATAATCTTTCAACACCGGTGAGGCCCTCCAGTTACCAGTGTTGCCCACCCGGTGTTCACTGTCACCTCAGGACCGTCTTTCCTCTCCTTATTCGGTTTCAACCCATCAATGGTTCCAATCCTCCACTGCATTCACCTTCAACTCCCTGTGGCCCACCCCACACCCCCAACTTACCTCTTGCTTAAAGGCAACGCTCTACCTACTGCCCTGCAGCTGAAGTGGGCTGAAGAAAAACTGAGATCTGTAACCTCGCACAGTTAGCTCCTTAGCACCCTCGCAATTGCACCCGCTTTCCAGAGTCCATGCTCAACCACATTTCACCTAGGTAGCACCAGGCAGTCCTCACTCTGCCACTAAGGAGGGCAGGCCAGGCCTGGACAGCAAGCTGAGACCACAAGGGATCTCAAAATCATCCAGAAACTGCAAATGGGCTGTGACTTCTAAAGTCTTCTGTCACAACATTAAAACTTTTCAATCCAGGTATAAGGGAATATATAAAATTAGTATTTAGTACACTATAATTTAAATCAACAACATTGAGATCAGTGTTTTAAAAGAATCAGTATTTTGTTTTGTAAATTATATTTAATGTGCCATAAATTAAAGATACAAATTTCCTTTGAGAGCTTGATATTTAGGGTAAAAAAAAATATTTCCAAAGCAACAAAACACTATTTATTTATGCTTCAAATTCTGTCAGTATTAACCTCTTAATAGGAAAAAAAAGGAGTCAAGTGTAAAATTTTTCCCATATACTTCCAAAACTTCTGAAAGAACCCTTTTTCCCTGAATACATTAACTATAAAAATGGACAATGACATTTTCTCTCTAAAATTACTGACAATATAATCTTCTTTCTAGAAAATGCCTTTGTTCAACTAATGAATAACCCCTCATTGAGATGCAGAATCATAGGATGCAGTGTGGTTCCCCAGAAAAGGCCAAACAACATATTCTTTCACAAAGAATGAGTCATGGGTGCAGAATATTCAGCCTATTTAAAACAAAGACCAGCTTTACATCTACTGCCTTTCTTCCAGTTCCTCTGCATGTAAACCTCTTGTTTTGTTCCAGTTAACACAAATACACAAATAATACATACATTGTGACTCTGCCTCCAACAGAAAGTAGCTCTAGCTAATTGTCACCAAGGGGGAATATTTACAGCTCAGACTCCCTGTCCCAGGAACCACATCTGAAACATATTCTTGGCTACTCCCTGCAGGCCACCCGACCTCCCTGTGACCTGCAGGGTGAGAAGCTGACTGCAGGGCCCAAGGCCTTGATCACGAGATGCCAAGAGTGGTTATAATCTCTCTGGTAACAGGACAGGAATCACACATCCAATCAACTAGTCCAACTTTTACTATATTAACCTAACTTAGGATAGAATGACTCCATGACAGATAATGCATAAAAATTGCTTTGTTACTATCACATCTGCAAGGGAGTCTCTGCCTAGAAAAATTGTGATTTATTCCCAAAGTTGCCAAAAATAACAATGAGGGCAGAAGGAAGAGTGAATCCCTTTTCTCTGGAGCACAGATGAAGAGTCTGGAGGGAGAGAAGGACTCCAAGTGTTTCTCTTCAAACTCCAGTGACAGAGTGGAGCCAGGCATGTTGCTCCCAACCCATGGTTTTTAGGAAAGAAGTATTGATGCCAAGGGAATCCTGGGCATCAGATCAACAGGAGTAATACTGCTTTATTATTCTGATCAGTTACAAATGGAATTATGAGACTTGGAAGTGCAAAAAGACAGAATCTGTGCCCTACTCACCCCTGCATCCACAGTATCTAAAGTATCTTATATTGATTAGGCACTCAAATAATGTTAATTTAAAAATAAATCAGGGCCGGGATTTAGCTCAGTGGTTCTGCTGCCTGCCTCATAAGCTCAAGGTCCTGAGTTCGATCCCCGGTACCCAAAAAAAATCAATCGTGGAACCTGCTACAGTTTGAAGTGTCTCCCATAGGCCAATGTGTTAAAGGCTTGGACTCGAACCTGTGGAACTAATGGGAGGTGGTAGACCCTTTTAGGTGGCGGGGCCTAGTGGAAGGAGGTGAGGCACTTGGGCATGCCCTTGAAGGGCCTATCAGGATCCTGGTCCTTCCACAACCACCAAGAGGTGCACCTGCCATGACATAGTGCGCCACCTCAGGCTCAGAGTGGACAGGGCCAAGGCACCATGGATGGAAACCTCCCAAAGCGTGGGCCAAAACACCTCCCCAAGCTTCCTTCAGTATGGCCACCCTCAGGGCTTTAATGACTTTTCCACAACATTTATAACATTCTGGCTCTCTATTACTGAGAACTTGGCCTCTGGATATTTTTTTAAAGTCTAAATCTTTGCTATACCTTCATTAACCAATAAATACTTGCTGAGTTTAATTTCTCACGAACTAACTTTCAAGCCTCTTTTCAAAGGTCATCCATGAGCCAAAGACACATAAAATGCTGGCACCAATAACAACCTCCTAGCTCGCATTCCACCTGCAATGAGCAGGGGAACTGTCGACCACTTTAAGCCTACGGAGCAGAGTGCTCTAAATCCCCAACTACTTTACAGACTGACTATTACAAAAGGCACATTCAAAATTATGGCCTATACGCACAGAAATTTCCTACCTGAGTGTCAATTTTGTTTGTTTTTGGTAGTATTAGGTGTTGAACTAGGGAGTGCTGAGCGTACCCCAGTCAGCTGTGTTTTTTTACAAAGGGTCTCGCTCTGAGATCACAGGCATGTGCCTGCCAGCATGCCCAGCCTCAAAGTTATTTTAACTGCATTAATTTATACAGCAAACAATAAAAGAAAAAACAATTATTTATTAAACACCAGAAATACAAAAATAAGTGACAGACTATGTACCCTCAAAGGGCTTATAATCTAGCTAAAGAGTTTACAATCTAGTCAGACACATAAACAAGTATTACATTTAATTATTAATTTTCTGAGTGTTACTCTCTCTCTCTGCAATCATCCACAATTTATTTAAACACTGGCTGAATTTAATTACTCATCCAGCAAACAACTGGTTTCCTTCCTAGCCTCTTCTCAAAGGTCAGTCATCTGACCAATGATCTGCTGGGTTCAAAATACAAGACGACCTCGCCAATAAATAAGAGCAGTAAAGAAAGGGTACCCAGAACTGAGAGGTCACAAAAGGCTCGGGAGAAATGGTGCCTGAGTTGCACTGTGAAGGATATATATGGGCTCAGGGCAAAGGAATCTACATGCAGTCAGCACAAACTGAAATTCCTAGCCAGGCATGGGACATCACTCCCGTAATCCTGGGAGGTGGCAGCAAGCGGATCAGAAGTTCAAGCCCAGCCTGGGCAACTTAGTGAGACTCCATCTCAAAAATTAAAAAATAGAAAAAAGAACATTCCTTCTTCTTGCTTACTTCTATAAAGCTTGTCTTAAATTTCCAAAAAGTCTTTTTTATTAGAGCTCTGACAGCAAAGCCAGACCTTATAAATCCTTAGATTTAATTCCATCTTCTCACCTCTTTACAAACCTTATCTTCTCTTTAACCAACCAACACTCAATGAATTAATATAAACATTATAGTTGTCTGTAATAACCAAAAGCCTAAAACAACTCTTATATCCATAAATGGATAGCCACACAAATAGATTATGGTATCAATGCAATGGAATACCACTTATCAATAAAAAGGAATAAACTACTAATATATACACGAGAGGGTTGAATCTCAAAATAATTATGCTAAGTTTCTATGTAAACAGGTTAGTACATGAGGAAATCAGGATGGGTGGGAAGAAGGGATGATTACACCGAGAAGGAAGTTTTAGGGCCAATGGATCATGATGGTGTTAGTAACTTTCACTGATGCATGCATATGCCAAAAGCTAACAAACTATATGCTTTATACACATAATTCTTTCCGCAATAGGGCTGTTAAAAAGTAATACCTGCGCTGGGGATTTAGCTCAGTGGTTCCACCGCCTGCCTCGCAAGCACAAAGTCCTGAGTTTGATCCCCTCGTACCAAAAAAAAAAAAAAAAGAATACCAACTAGAGACTGGTAATAACCAAATGTAGTGTGTGAACCTTGCTGTAATTCTGTAATTTAAAAAATTATGGAACATTTTTGTGGCGCAATTAGAGAAATACACCTACCGCCAGTACATTAAGGTATTAAGTCAATACTAAATTTCTAGGTATAAATTTATATAAACTCTTCAGAGTCATCTTGGAATATAAGACAAAACTGAAATGCTAACTACTTAGGACATAATCTCAAAACACCATATAAATGCTAGAGAGAAAAATATTCACAATAATGTTACCTGCAACACTTTTTAACAGTAAAAAAGAGGGAATAATCTTTATGTCCATTATTTGGTTAGCTGATAATACACTTATCAATAAAAAAATTTAAATGCATGTAACCATTTAAAAAGAAAATGCTGTACTACATTTACTGATCTAAGCTATATAGTAAATTATTTAAAATGGTATATAAGATCTGAAGGACTAGTCACAAAAATGTGAATGGTATTGGACACATCTCATCTGTTACTTAATTCACTAGAAGAATGTAAATTTTAAGTCACATTTAAGCACACATCTGTAATCCCAGCATGTGGGAGGCTAAGACAAGAGGATCACCAGTCTGGGCCCAGCCAAGGCTACACAGTAAGTTCAATGCTGGCCTGGACTATGTAGCAAGGCTGCCTCAAAAACAACGAAGTATATTGGTAATTAGCAAAAACATTCCACCTTCAGAGGAAAAGTAGTTTGGAACCATCAAATTTCAGATGCAGTACGGGCTGTTAGTGTTCAGGTCTATCATCTGGCTTTTTGGTACCTGGTACCGGGGATCCAACTCTGGACCTTGCACTTGCGAGGCAGGCGCCAGAACCACTGAGCTAAATCCCTGGCCCTCTATCTGTTTTTACATGAAGAAAATGACACTTCAAAAAAGTAAGTTACCTGCACAGGTTACAAAGATACTCTAATATATCACCTGCTGTGAATTCTAAGTCCTTCCTCTTACATGTCATGCTCCAGGTCTCTGCACATCTGGTAGACTTCTCTCTACCATGTCTACCGCCAACTTGTATGGCCTAGAGCAGATGGACTGAATCCTGACACAGCATTAACTATTTGATATGTGAGGTTGCCTTTAAATCCTTGATCCCAAGAATCCCTAGATAAATCAATAAAACACACATCTTTGTACTCCTAGATTAATCTCCAAATATAAATATACACTGGCAAGATTGCTCATAGGTTATAGGCCCCAAATCTATAAACTATGAACAGAATTTAATTTTTTCATAATAAAGCAGATCTTACAATGCCTCTCTATAGAAGCAGTTCTTGGTGGGGCTAAGGTCCTGGACCAGTGTGCTCAGGCATTATCACAAGGTGAATGGTGTAAACATCAACCACTACAATAAATGTAAGGCTGGGTCAGTTGTGAAGCACACCTGGACTTTCAGCATTCAGGAGGCTGTCACAGGAGGGTCGCAAGTCTGACCTACGGAGCAAGGACCTTTTCTCAGAAATAAATAAGACTGGATTTCACTCCAGTTATCCCCAGGACATGAACAGTCCTAAATAATGTTTCTTCTATCATTTATTACTCATAAAAGTTGACTCTAAAGTATAAACTTGCCCCATTTCCAGTAGTGAATGACTGCCATTCCGCAAAATCAGTTAATGCCAATGTCTTTTAAACTGAGTTTCCTCCTAATCTTTTACTTCTTTTTAATATTCACTGTAATTGTGTGCAATGTCATTATGTCTTTTCACTTTCAGTGACCTTTGAAACTATTCTTCGTGCTGTGGAAGCCAAGAGACAGATCCCTGTCACAACACCTTCCACAAGTTGTACAAGACTTTTTAGGCTCCGGTTTTCTTTGTCTTTAGTGTTGAATTTAGTGCCTTCCCACAACTAAAATTATAGAATTCAATCTCATTCAGCACTATGCCAACTTTCTGATTTACCATAAACAACCTTATTTTCCATGAACAGTCTGCTAACTAGGTATGCTGAAGAAATAAAATGCCCATGTTTCTTAAATGTACATGGTTGTGAAGTCTTAATTCAAAGCTTTCAAATTCACTCTTCTTACTAACAAATCAAATGTTTACAAACTAATGTGCTTCCAAACTCTGAAACATTTCACTTGACAGAATAGTGAGAATTACATTTACGATTTCATCGTAACTCCAATACTGTACAATAAATTAAATTTCTTACTCATTATCTTTGTGAAACACTCCAAACACTGCCAAAGAAAATCATGAGGAGATCTCAGAAGGGACAAAAATTCCAAATACAATTTTACTTTCTAAGATGAGTTTCAAAGTTATTTCACAGTATATAAACCTTATTGTCAATAATCTTTTATTTCTGAAATGGTGCATTGGATTTTATTGTTGCTAAAATATTTTATGTATTTATATTTTAAAACATACGAAACTACACATATACATACAGAAATGTAAGTGGTAACTAATCAGAAAAGGTCTTGACATAAAATTTTTCAACTTGAGTCCTATTTATATAAACTAAGCTTCTGACTTCATACTTTAAAAAAGCTCAGCATATTTTCTCCAAACTCTGCCTAAAAGAACTAAGCCCCTTACTCTTTTTATCTTATTTTCAACTCTTATATTTCTAATTAAACAGTACTTTTAATATATCATTTCTTGCTGGACATGGTGGCAGACGCCTATAATCCCAGCAATTGAGAGGCTGAGGCAAGAGGATTACTCCCAGTTTGAGGCCAGCTGGAGCTACACAGTGAGTTCAAGGCCAGCCTGAACAACACAGTGAAAATATCATTTCTCTTGGCCCTCTCAACTTTTCTGATTTTGTGCCTATTTAGAATTCTAAAAGAAAAATGAGGGGGGCGGTTACTAGGGATTGAACCCAGGGCCCTCACACTGAGCTACAGCCCCAGCCCTCCCCACTTTTAAAATTTTGAGAGACGAGGTCTCAGCATTGCTAAATTGCCCAAGCTGGGTTCAAATTTACAATCCTCCTGTCTCAGCCTCCAAGAATGCCAGGACACAGGTATGTACCTTGACCAACTAGCTGCACCTCTAAATTTTCATAATTCTTTCAAATCACTGCACTGAAATAAGCTCAGTGCTTAAGATCAATGCTAAGCAGGTAAATTAAATAACACAGTCCAGAGATTAACTAACACATTTGTACACACCACGAGAGTTCTGAAGTCATGGGCCATTGTAATCAGCATCTCAAACCACTCTGCTGCTGAAGCAATTATCAGACAATCAGCACTCAACCTTCCCAAATGGCTACGCTAACTAGCCTGTCACACCCAACAGGACAGGCCGATTTCCAAGCTCCACACTGGACCTAAGTAGAGCCAGGACACTTTTTAGAGAAAGTTCAGAATTTCACATGAACGACACTATCAATCTGATAACATCAGGTATGAAAATGCTAGCTATTATCAATACTCAATTCAATCCGCCATCTATTCCTCCTTTCCTTTTCTCTCCTTCCCACTAACAGTGACAAAGAGTTAGAAGCCTTAGGAACTGTGATGAAATGTACCTATGATAACAACTTCGATACCACAATAGGGATCTGATTTTTTTTCAAAGGTTTTAAAACCAATATCCCAAAGTTTCCACAAATGAAGAGACTTCCACATGAATGAAACTTCTATCCTGAAATGGTAAAATGAAGTTTAACAATCTTAATTTTTAAGCACAATAAATTGGAGAGCTGCCCGTTGAGGCACTGGAGAAAGGGGCAATGGCTGAAAGGAAGGGTCCTATAAAGCATGGCCAGATGCAAGCTCTCCAGGGTTTCCTACACCACAAACAGGAAAATAAATATGAAATCTGAAATAAAAAGAGTAAACCCAAGTATATTTTTCTGCAGCTTTACATATTTAAGATATTTTAAATTCAGAGATTAAGCATTTCTATAGAAATACAGCATGAAAAAATGACTTAGACTTTGCCATGGGACAGGTAGTAACCAGAAGAGCATAGGTTCTCTATGTGGTTGCTGACTGCAAGCCAGATGTGCTTAAGCACTTCCTAATGACAAGAGCCCTGCTCTAGTGTACGGGACCGTGCTATCCTCACACTTTCTTCAAGTAAACTGTGCTGAGGGGCCAAGGGTTAAATGGTGTTCTTACCTTGTCATAACTGTTCACACTTCTCTGTCCTAGGAGAGAATGCTTTCTACTACTTCAGTCCAGAACTGAACAAGCGTGAATTTTACACTGGTAACTTTATGTGGTTATCAGCCTCACATCTAACTGGGTAAGCAAAGCACCTGCAGAAGTTATTAAATATTTTTGCTGAAAACTGTCTGTGCTCTGGTACAGCCGCAGAAGCATCCCCTAAGGTTCTCCAGAACAGCGCTATCCATTTCCCTGGTGTCTTACACATTTATGCCTACAGCTGCACTCAGCATGAAGAGGACGGCGGCTACACTGTTGCTGGAACCTACCTCAGGCCCAGTGCTACCCCTACCATTCCCTTCTGGTGAAAGCAACACAAGAGCTCCAGGGCCACTTAGGCACACACAGTACATACATAAATCATCACGTGGTACTTCGGTATGAAAACAAATTCCTGGAGATCAAGTAGGTCATAAGAAAACAGCAATAGGCCAGGGATTTAGCTCAGTGGCACTGCACCTGCCTTCTAAGTGCGAGGTCCTGAGTTCGATTCCCAGTAACCAAAAAAAGGTAGCAATACACATCAAGGGTACCCTCATTCTTTTAATTACCTGTCCAGTTTTTATTTTACCAAACTAAAGAATTAGGCCTCAAACTCCAATAGATGCAAATGTATGATTTTAGGGAGACAAGAGATTTCAGTAAAGCCCCAGAAGTAAAAGGCAATGAGAATTTACGGGTATTTTTCCATGAGTGAAGCAAAGGAGCATGTGATAAAGAACATGAAGCCCACAACTGAGTTGAGTTTTCTGAGCCTTCTTTCCGCACACATAAAGTACAGATGATACGTGTGCCTGCAGTTCTTATTTTACTTCAGAAAGCTATTGTCAGGATGAAAGTAAATGATGCAAGTAAAGAACTTTAATATGCACTTTATATAGTATATCACACTATAGAAAGTACCTGTCAAGCAGTACCTATTCTTATCAGTATGACCATGGATATGCTACAGAGTTTAAAGAGCCAATAAGAAGTAAATTTATCTGCCCATCCTCCAGAATGAGGGTAGGTAAACTATTGCTTGAAGGACACAAAATCCCGTTAGCTCTTTTTGTCTGGCATGTAAGCTAAAGATGGTTATTACAGTGCTTTGTTTTGTTTTGTTTTTAGACAAGGTCTCACTATGCAGTTCAGGCTGGCCTTGAATACACTACTCAGAGCCCAGGTTGCCCTCAAACTCATAGTGATCCTCCTGCCTCTGCATCCCCAGACCTGGAATGAGAAGTGTGCACCACCACACCAGGTATACATTTTTAAACAGTTGAAAAGAATATTTTATGTCATATGAAAATTACATTGGAAATCAAATTAAGTGTCCATAAAGTTTTTACTGGAAAACAGCCATACTCATTTTATGTCTTTCTCTGGCTTTCACACTATACTGGCAGAGCTGAGTGACTACAGCAGAGAGTTCACACAGGCCCCAAAGCTAAATATAGGTACTATCTGTCCCTTCACAGAAAAGTCTGTCAATCCTAGCCTCAAATCTGGAATATAGCAACTACTTAGAAATTAAAAGATGAATACATGGATGTTTTCTCATACAGTGGTTAGCTATATGGACTCTCAGATAATTTTTGAAAAGTAATTGTCTAAAGCTGGGCCCAGCAGAATGCGCCTTCAATCTCAGCAACTCAGGAGGCTGAGGCAGGAGGATCACTGTGTGGGCGATATAGCAAGACCTCTCAAAAAAAAAAGTCTAAATTTGTAAACATTAAAAGCTCTGCTCAGGGCAGGGGATTTAGCTCAGTGGTGCCGCTGCCTGTCTCACAAGCACAAGGTCTTGAGTTCGATTCCCGGTACCCAAAAACAAAAAGCTCTGTTTAAAGCAATTCCTTCCTGTACTCCTATCCTCATATCACATTTCCATTTATAAAAATTACAAACAAAAATCACTCTAAACAATACTACTTTTAAGTTTTAATACCACTAATGACATTTAATAATAAAAAGAATGTAACAGAAAACTAAGTTGCATCCTATGTCATTTATCCTACAAGTTAACTCATCACACCTTTGGGGACTACTGTAGGATGCAAAGTAGGGGAAATGTAATTAAAGTATAAGAAAAAAATGAGAAAATGAAGATAAAGTAGGATATATCCAAACTATATACAAGAAAGTAACAGGAAGAGGAAAGTAAGAAGATACAATAACAGAAATCATAAGAGGGAGAATAAACACTGAGCCAAAGTGTTAGAGGAAAGCATGTGATTAAAGATGACAGAAAGGAACAGATCATCTCTCAAGTCACTTTTCCTCTCCTTCTTTTCCCTTCCTCCCCTCCTATCTTCTCATCAAAAGGTCTTGTCTGATTCGAGAAAACATTCTAAGGGGAGCTGGGAATTTAGCTCAGTGGTTCTGGGGCCTGCCTCATAAGCATAAGTTCCTGAGTTCGATCCCCAGTACCAAAAAAAAAAAAAATTCTAAGGGAAAATATTTCAAGATTTCATTAAATATTTATGAAGAATTTACTACCCAGATATTTCAGAAGCCAAAAAAACCCAAAAAACAAAAAAAAACAGTACCTGGAAAACTAACATACCTAATAGTGGAGGTAAACCTCCAAACAATTAAAGTACTAACAAAATTACACAGCAAGGCATATAAAACCCCGTCAGAAGAAAGGAAGGCAAAGGAATCCACATTCCTACTGAGGAGGGTTGTGGACACTAAAGAGAGTCTGAAATACCAGGAGCTGGAAAAGAAGTCAAACGGGGATGAATGAAAAAATAAGCAAGGAGCACTGATGAATTTGTGAGTCAGCCTTTAGCTAAAGTCATAAACACAACCCCCGCCTAGTATAATTATGCTGTGTTCCAAAGTAATTTGGCATCAACAATAACAAGCAGGTGGACAGTTTGAAATGCAGACACTGGCAGAGCTGATGAGGCAAAAATTCACATGGTTAAAATTTGTCCTATCTCATAACTAGAGGTGACAATGAATGTGCTCGCTTTGGCAGCACATACACTAGAGGTGAGAATGAAATTATTGATAAATTCCTGTGTGCAGAAAAGCAAATGAAGCTAGGAGGAAGCTGCCAAGCTAGGAAAACAGGCAAAAACTGTGAGACTAGCCTCGTTAGAGTAAAGAAGGACAGAGTATTCAACAGATAAATTTCACTGAAGCTGTCTCACAATTACATAAATATGGACACACAGACACAGGCAGAATTAAAAGGCGAAGTCTAAACATTTTTTCTATTCTTAAAACACAGATAAAGAATTCTTCCAACAAATTATCATTATATGAAGACCATGTATACAGAGGACAAAATACACGATAAACCTGGAGTCTTACCAAGCTGAGGTCATTATTTCGGCATTGCAAAAAGAAACAAAGGATTTAGAAATTACAGAAATAGCTAAAACTTAAATATGATGTAAATTGGATTTTTCCTTTGCCGGCCATACCTGTAAGGGTGGTAGCATGAACAGACTGGCTGATGCAGAACATAGGATTCCTGGTTCAATCAGCTCTGGCTGACTCGTTCAACAGAATTCGAAGCACCACGTCAGCAAGGCAAGACTGACAGGGCTGCCCAGACAACCATCTCCCCGAGGCAGAACAGAGCCACCGTTCACTTAACAGAGACTTCGCTTGTGAAACTATTTTCTACCCTGATCATCAGCTTAGGGAAGAAAACAGCTCAGGTCAGCCTTCATCTCCATAAAGTTTCAACTACTCAGACGCCTTTTTGCAAAAAGCACTTGATAAAATGTAAGCACTTACTAATATCGTCTTCATGATAAATGACAGAATGAAATGGCAGAACTTGGTCTTTAATGTATCTCTCTGCAGGCTCAATGTAAAATGTGCCACCACGAGTCCGGATGAATCCTTCAAATCTTCCATCAATTACTGACCCATGGCTAAAGCTTCCTTCTTCACCTATGAATGAAAGCAACAAATTCTTCAAAACTTAATTTGTACATGAGTGTTAAAGTCGTTTCAATTTAAAAAGTTGTTTTTATGTTCTTTTTCAAATATCCTGAGTACAAATTTACTGGAGAAATTAATTTTCACATAAAATATATCAAGTTGAATCTGAGATAGGAATAGCACCTAGAATTTGGTTAAAACATATATAATAGGGCCAGGGATTTAGCTCAGTGGTGCCGCCGCCTGCCTCGAAGCACAAGGTCCCAAGTTCGATCCCCAATACAAAAAAAAAAATATATATATATATATATATAAAATTAATACCAACAAAGGCTGGGGATTTAGCTCAGTGGTTTTGCCGCCTGCTGCGCAAGCATAAGGACCCAAGTTTGATCCCCGGTACCCCGGTACCCCGGTACCAAAAAAAAAAAAAATTAATACCAACAATGAGAAATAGAGCCTCTCTCTTGTGGTAACCATATTCCTAGCACCTAGTACACTTCCTGTCAAAAGAAAAAAAACTTGCTGTCATGCACGCATTAGTCATTCAATAAGTAATTGTTAATCTAACTTAAACTTAGAAACAAGCTGACCCACTAATAAAACATATACTTTCAGGGCCAGGGATTTAGCTCAGTGGTTCTGCTGCCTGCCTCACAAGCACAAGGTCCCGAGTTGGATCCCTGGTACCAAAAAAAACCAAAACATATACTTTCAAAATCAAGGTACTCAAAAGTATCTTTAGAAACTCTGCTTTAGGCCAGGGATGGTGGCACACATCTGTAATCCCAGCACTCAAGAGGCAGAGGCAGGAGAATCTCCAAGGAGGATGTCGAGATCAGCCTGACCTATACAGCAAGACCCTGTCTCAAAAAAACCTGCCACAGAAATTCTGTTTAATTGCCATAAGAAAAAAAAAAGCTCATTTGACATATTGTACATGAATCTTTTGGCTTCCTTGCCACCTTCAGGCCTTAAAAATATATTTTAAATATTTTCATAAGCAATTTGAACAAAAGTATATCAACAGCCCTCTTTTACAATACTCAACAAAGATTTGGAATACTGTCCCATCAATTATAAAGAAAACAACAGAAAAAACCATGTTATTTTGATTAAGGAATCACAAAATCTGAACACCAAAACCAAGTAACAAGGTCCAGGGAGTAAGCAAAGGGTTTTCCTCTTTAACTGCTGGGCCCTGAACCCAAGGCCTCATGCATGCTAGGCAAGTGCTCTACCTCTGGGCTACAGCCCCACTCCCTGCCTTTTTTGTTTAGGGTTAGGGTCTTGCTATGTTGCTAGGGCTAGCCTTAAATCCCTAGAGTCAAGCAATTCTCCTGCCTCAGGCTCCCAAGTAGGTGAGAATACATACACCCGCTTCTGGACCCAAATGGGGCTTTAAAAGTTAAATACAGTGAAGTTGAGCACAGTAGCAAAAAACACAAAGTTAGGGCTGGGGATTTAGCTCAGTGGTTCCCCCGACTGCCTCGCAAGTGCAAAGTCCTGAGTTCAATACCCGGTACCAAAAAAAACAAAAAAAAACAAAAAACCACACCAAGTTAAATTTACTTGTCAAAATCCTCATTAAAACAGTGTCACATTTCAAGCGCACTCTGTCTCACATGTTTGTTTTGGGGTGCTGGAGACTGAACCCAGAGCCTCAGGCATGCTAAATGTATGCTCTAGCACTAAGCCAGTGGTGCTGAATCTATGGCATGCCTGCCACAGCTGGCTGATTATTATCATCAAGAGCTCTAAGAGGTTTGCCATTACTGCACTAAGCTAGGTTCCCAGCCACCAAGCTTTCCTTAATTCCTAAGTTATACATTAACATTAATTGGCTGGCTTTGAATCCATTATGAACTGAAAGCTCATTTATAATAGTCTTGTACTTTTCTTCATCACCTATCAAGACTACCATGTTACTGGCCCAGCAAGATACACTGAGGGCCTGGAAAAGATTTTCCTATGAATGACTTCATCACTTTATTTTTAGATCAGATGTTCTTTGGAGTATCCTTTTAGATTTTCCTTGTTTTCTTATAGAATACAGAAAAGTTACTATTAATTTCTTCCTTCAAAGATCAGAGAATAATAGAATCATTAAAATTTTTGAACACTAACAGTTTGAAAGTATTTAGAGTGTCAAAATTTTATACCCTTCAGAAGTTGCATCAAATTCATTATTAAACACACATGTAAAGACAGGTCCAAAGATTACTTCATTTTTCTTTTTTTTTTTTTATGGTACCGGGGATCAAATTTGGGTCCTTATGCTTGCGAGGCAGACGGCAGAATCACTGAGCTAAATCCCTGGTCCAATTACTTCATTTTTCAAAGACCACTTACTCTTCATGATTCATTCACTCCCCTCTGAATTTTTTTTTAAACAGGAAAAAAAACAAAATTCATTACATGTCTAAGGCATGGAAGTATTAGGCTCGAAGAATAGCAAGACAGATGACTCTTACACAGAGCTTATTTCTGCAGGTGTTTGGGCTCCTAGGGCAAAGGGAGATGGCCCAGTCTAGAAGATTAAGGGAAAGGGTGCCCAGGTTTGGTGGCACATGTCTGTGAGCCCAGCACTTGGAGGCTGAGGCAGGAGGATCGCTGCAAGTTCCAGGCCAGCCTAGGCTACATACTGAGTTCAAGGCCAGCCTAAACTACAGAGTGAGACCCTGTCTCAAAGAACCACAAAAAGGGGGAAGGGTGTATACCACTAGCCAGGATGATCCTGAAAGACAGGTGCAGTCCCATGTAGTAGTCTCTGTGGTCAGATCAGTGTGGGTGAAGTGTCAGATCCCAAACTGTTCCTCTCTGTGGTGCAGTCACATGACTCCTACCTAATTTTGATCCCCAGGAATCATCCAGATCGGAGCCACAGATCCAAGGAACAGGTGGGGGTCACTGACCATGATCTCCAGGCTAAGGACCTTGGTGACAAACAGGCTGGCTTAATTTTGAAAGGGGAGCCAAGCATCTTCTAAGGATTCCTGACCCTGCAGACCGTCAAACCAGAAGGCTGTCTCTCTGCTTCCAAGGAGATGGAGTCTGTCTTCCCTCTGCTCAGGATTTATACCACCTTTCCTGAAGTATTTGCTCACACATCTAATACACATTTCTCTTGGTAGAAAAACCTTAAAGAGGTTCTGTTAAGGCTCAACTTACCATAAATATGTCCAGTGTAAATGTGAGAGGTATCATAATCAAGTACTTTATCTGATGTTTCTACTTTAAATTCATCACTAAACAACGAAGTGTCCCTCTTCATTCGTAGGTTGAAATGTCTGCAAAATGGAATGAGAAGAAAAAACTGAAATTAAAAGGATCCAAACTTTAAATGATTATTTTTATTTTAAGAAAAGTCTGCAAAATGTAGACTGTGTCATATAACTTGCTTATTTGGGAAATATACTGTTGGGAGCAATGTTACATAATTCTAGGAAAAATCATTTGAGTAGGCGTAGTTCTCCTGCCTACAGCCCAGCTAGGACATTCCAGACATAATTACATTTTGGCCTCTGGTCACAACTGAGACCTGAGTGATCCCCCCCCCACCCCATGCTGCAATCTCCAGGACAAGACCACACCTGTGGGAGACGCCCTGGGAGAAACTAAATCTTCATCTGCATAGTTCCTCATTGTTCTTAGATTTCCGCTGCCCCCACCCAGTCTTTTGTTACACCTTGTTCATCCCAATATGATACTGAAATCTACATTATTCAGTTGTTACATTTGTTTCTTTGGATGTACTAAATAAAAGGTGCTGCAAACTAGGGCTTCTTGTCTTTGCTGCCCAGAGCAGCACTGATCAGACCCAAAGCTCAGCTTCTTCTCAGTCTCATTTGTCTACCTTTCCTGTAATTCGCCGTGTGCTGCCGTGGCTCACAGGAGACTAGGACTTACTGCAGAGGTCCTGGTAACGTCCCCTTCCCCTGCTCCCTACAATATACTAACCAAGATCTTCCTACAAAAATTCTGCTATATCATAAGGGAAACATTTGAAGCCAAAGGCACAAGAAAAGACTTCTTGAATAGGACTCCAAAAGCACAGAAAATAATACAGGAATCAACAGACTGGGACATCAAATTAAAAGGCTTCTGCACACCATAAGAAACAACAGAGTAGAAGTGACAATCTACTAAACGGGGACTACTGGCTATGCTTCCAACAGAGGATTACTATCTAGAATACATAAAGAACTTTAAAATACCAATAAAACACTGAAGCCAATAAAAATGTAGGCAAATGAACTGAATATTTCCCCAAAGAGCTCAAATGACCAAAAGTGTATTTTAAAATGTTCAATATCTCTAGACATCAGAGAAATTCAAGTTAAAACTACACTGGGATCCCATCTTATCCCCAGAACAGCTAGCATCAAGAATACAAGAAACAGGGCCGGGGATTTAGCTCAGTGGCTCCACCACCTGCCTTGCAAGCTCAAGGTCCCAAGTTCGATCCCCAGTACCGCCTGCCCCCCCCCACACAAAAAAATACAAGAAACAGGGCTGGGGATGTAGCTCAGCGGTGCAGGGCCTGCCTGGTAAGTGCAAGGCCCTGAGTTCAATTCCCAGAACGGGGGGGGGGGGGGGGGGGGGGAGATACAAGAAACAATGATGCTGGTAAGGATGGGGGAAGGGCAACATGCTCCTACATTGTTGGGGAGAATCTAAACTAGGAAAATCTCTATGGAAATCAGTATGAAGATCCCTCAAAACACTAAACACAGAAATACCATTTGATCTAGCTATACCAGTCACAGGCATATTCTCTCAAAAGAATGAAGGACTGCATATTATAATGATACATGCACATCAATGTTTATAACAGCACGATCACAATAGTTTAACCATGGAAACAGCCTAGATGCCCATCAACAGATGATAAAGAAAATGTGAGATAGATAGATAGATAAGATTAGACCAGATATCTTGGAATATTACTCAGCCATAAAGAAAAATGAAATCAGGTCATGTGCAGAAACTATCATGTTAAGTGAAGTTGGCTAGACCCAGAAAGTTAAATATCACGTTTTCTCTTACCTGAAAACATCAAAAACACATAAATAAATAAAGAAAAAAGAAGAGGAAACCACGAGGTGGATAACTGAAGACCTGGCCAGGGTTAACCAGGCATGAAGAAGAAACGAAGAAATGAGTAGTGGGATTGAAATTGATTAAGATATAGTACATGCACATAGCAACTTCCAAAAATAAACCCCATCATTACATAATATTAACAAAAGCTAATAACATTATTATAAAAACTCCACTCTGAAGTAAAATTCTGCTCTAGAAGTCAACCTAGAGGCTATGGTTAATTCTCAATTACATACAATTAAACAATAACAATCTAGGATATATTTTTAAATAAATGCAGGCTGGTTCTTATATAGAAAACAAGATCATTCACACAGCAACTGAGTTACTTGGAGAGAAAATAAGTTTCTGATCCAATCAGTATTACTCACTACTACTTGTCTTATGTCTCTGGTTATTCTGCAGTTTTGTCATTTTCCCCCATTTCCATAATTCAAATAAGCGAATATATAGGAAAGTGACATCTATATTAGATATTTACTATCTCTTGTCAGAAAGGAAAGTGTGTGTGCGCTTCCTTTTACATAGACAGACATATACAACACACAACTTCAACTCATTTTTCCTCACTCTGGGGCTCTTAATTCTTACAAATTATATTTAGATCTTCCTTAACTTGATTTTTGGAACCTCAAAAAAACCAGAATATTGTGTGAAATCATTATCATTCTAATTGTTCTTTATTTGGAAGAAAGACCAATATACTGAAGTGAATTACAAGACATTAGTTACTACTCTTTAAGATATGAAAAGAACACTAGGTTTAAAATCAAACTTGAAATCAAATCTTAGGCCCAAAATTTAACTGAGGTCTGCACAGAATTTCCACAAAATCTTCTTTATGACAGATACAACAAAAGTATTATGTTCTACGATTTTTTCTTACAAATTTGTGTTTTCAAGAGTACTGTAAGAAGGTCGGGGATTTAGCTCAGTGGTTCCTCCACCTGCCTCACGAGCGCAAGGTCCCAAGTTCGATCCCCAGTACCAAAAAAAAAAAAAAAAAAAGAATACTGTAAGAAATTTGTTGTTTTAAACACTATATAAGTGGGCATGATGGCATATACCTATAATCCCAGCCCTCAGAAGGCAGAAACAGGTCTGAGGCCAGCCTGGGCTATATATGGAGTTCAAGGCCAGCCTGGGCTACATAGCAAGACTTGTTGCAAAGAAAACAAATCAACAAAAATAAAAATAAATATAACATTTGATATAAATTTTCAGTAGAGTGGTATAAGTAAAAACATAGTCACTGTACACACTTTTGTAACGAGTACATACACATCTGTGACACAAATTAGTACAATCTTGGTAGAAAAAGTGGTAAAAAAATCAAATTTACAAATGCGCAAAGCCTTCAATCTAGTTATTTCACTTTTAGAAATTTATGCATACTTACACATAAGTGAAATGACTTTTTAACAAGATTGTGACACAATGAGAAAAACATTGGCCTTTGTCCCCAGTTCGTAGCCCAAAGCTCTTAAAGCCCTTGGAATGTGAACCTGACTGACAGGAGTGTTGTGTTCATGCATCTGCTTCAGTCCACCTGGGCTGATGCTAATGAGGTGACTGAGGGTGGAATACTTACAACCTCAGGATGGGACTGAGCAATTACTGTAAAGGCCAAGTGGTTACAAGGTTAAATTTCCAACCCAGCCTTAATATGGGGCAGAGTGGAGATTAAAACCTACAGAGACTCTTGGCCTGGCATGGTGGTGCACCCCTGTAATCTCAGCACTTGGGAGGCTGAGACAGGAGAATGGCTGTGAGTTCAGGGCCAGCCTGGGCTACACAATGAGTTCAAGGCCAGCCTGAACTACACAGTAAAACTCTGTCTAAAAAATAAAAGTCCTACAGAGACTCTTCAAGGATGGGTTTGGTTGACTCCCAGAGGTGGTGAGCACACAAGGTCTGGGGAGGAAAGAGGAAGTGTGTCCCTCGCCACACGGCTTGCCCTCTGTATGTCTTCCACCTGGCTCTTTGTCAGCTATGTCCTTTATAATAAACTGGCATTAGTACATTCTTCTTCTGAGCTCTGTGAGCCAACCTAGCAAATTCACCTTCGAAGGAGATCTAGGGAACCCCCAACTTATAGCAGGCTGTTGGAAAGTACGCACAGGGCAGGCCTTGGGCTGGTGTCTGAAGCTGGTAGCAGCTCGATGGGACCGAGCCTCACGCCAGGCTGCACTGACTCCAGTCAGTCACACCCAACTGAATGGGACAGAACTGTTGAGCAAGCAGGTGGTTTCCAGTGAATCAGGGAACTAGCTGTTGATGTCGGAAAACATCCCAGAGTATTCATCTCAGCACTGTGATAACAAATAACTGGGAACAACTGAATTAGTTACACAGACAGTGGTACATCCATACAACTGTAAACTACAAAGCTGAAAAAGAATGTAAAATTTCCTGAAATCACAGCTATTTAAAAGTTATATTAAGTTGTTATTTTTAAAGGAAAAAAAGAGATGCAGAAAATAGAATATAGTAGGCTATCATTTCTTTTTGTTTTCTGGCAGTACAGGAGATTAAACCCGGGGCCTTTGTACTAAGCTACATTTTCAGCCTTGTTTTTCTCTTCTTTTTTTTTTGACAGAGTGTCACTACATTGCTAAATTGCCTAAGGTGTGCTCCTGCCTCAGACACCCAACAGTGCTGAAATTACAGGCATGCACTATCAAGTCCAGTTTATAATTATTATTTTTTTTTCATACTGGGGATCGAACTTGGGACCCTGCATTTGCGAGGCAGGCGGCGGAACCACTGAGCTAAATCCCTGGCTACAACTATCTCTTTTTTTTTTTTTGGTACTGGGGATCAAACTCAGGACCTTGCGCTTTCGAGGTAGGCAGAGGAACCACTGAGCTAAACCCCCGGCCCTACAACTATCTTTATATAAAAAGTTTACTTAGGGCTGGGGATTTAGCTCAGTGGTTTCGCTGCCTGCTGCGCAAGCGCAAGGACCCAAGTTCAATCCCCAGTACCAAAAAAAAACAAAAACAAAAAGTTTACTTAAAAATTCAGACAGAAAAAAAAAGATTCAGACAGAAAAAAGTAAAACAATGAAGATGTCAAAAATTGCTGGGTGTAGGGCCAGGGATTTAGCTCAGTGGTTCCGCCACCTGCTTTGCAAGCACAAGGACCCGAGTTCGATCCCCAGCACCAAAAAAAAAATAAAAAAAAAATTGCTGGCTATAGCAGAAATCCAGAGGATCATCAATACCTACTTCAAGAACCTATACGCAAATAAGATGGAAAACACAGAAGAAATGGACAGATTCCTAGATATGTATGAATTATCAAAGTTGAACAAAGAAGACCTAAAAACTCTAAACAACCCAATATCAATCGATGAAATCGAAAACATAATTAAAAACTTGCCAACTAAGAAAAGCCCGGGCCCTGATGGCTTCACTGCTGAATTCTATAAGACATTTAGAGAGGAACTACTACCACTACGGTTTAAACTCTACAATGAAATTGAAAAGGAAGCAATACTCCCAAATTCATTCCTGGAAGCAAGTATCACCTTGATTCCCAAAGCAGAGAAAGACCCAACTGAAAAAGAGAACTATAGGCCAATCTCACTAATGAACATAGATGCAAAAATCCTTAATAAGATACTGGAAAAGAGAATGCAGAAGATCATCATGAAGATCATACACCCTGACCAAGTGGGATTCATCCCACGGATGCAGGGATGGGTCAACATATGCAAATCAATCAATGTAATACACTACATCAATAGAGCCAAGGACAAAAACCATACGATCATCTCAATAGATGCAGAAAAAGCATTTGACAAAATCCAACATGCATTTATGATAAAAATCCTACAAATAATTGGAATAGACAGTCTCTACCTCAATCTTATAAAAGCCATCGATGAAAAACCAACAGCCAATATTATACTAAATGGTCAAAAACTGAAATCCTTCACACTAAAATCAAGAACAAGAACAAGGATTTCCACTATCACCACTCCTGTACAATATAGTTTTGGAAACATTAGCCATGGCAACTAGACAAGAGGAAGAAATAAAAGGAATAAAGATAGGAAAGGAAGAAGTCAAATTGTCATTATTTGCAGATGACATGATACTCTATATAGAAGACTCCAAGAACTCCACCAAAAGTCTTCCAGACTTAATAACCAAATTCAGTAAAGTAGCTGGATACAAGGCTGACACACAAAAATCAATAGCTTTCCTCTATATGGACATCAGACTCACTGAGATAGAAATAGGGCAAAGAGTTACTTTCACAATAGCATCCAAAAAACTGAAATACCTAGGAATCAACCTAACGAAAGAAATCAAAGACCTCTTCTCTGAAAACTATAGCACTCTGAAAAGAGAGACTGAAGACATCAGAAAATGGAAAGACATCCCCTGCTCCTGGGTAGGAAGGATCAACATAGTGAAAATGGCCATACTTCCAAAACCGCTACATAGATTCAATACAGTCCCAAATGAAATCCCAGCAACATACTTCATAGACTTGAGAAAACAATGCAAAAATTCATTTAGAACAAGAAGAGACCCAGGGGCCGGGGATCTAGCTCAGTGGTTCCACTGCTTGCCTTGAAAGCACAAGGACCCGAGTTCGATCCCTGATACAAAAAAAAAAAAAAGAAGAGACCCAGAATAGCAAAAGCAATTCTAGGTAACAGAGACATGGCAGGGAGTATTACAACCTCCAACTTGAAACTATACTACAAAGCTACTGTGATTAAAAACACCATGGTACAGGCAGAGAAACAGACTGGAGGACCAGTGGAACAGATTAGAAGATGCAGAAACAACTCTTGACACACTCAGCCACCTCATCTTCGACAAAGGAGCCAAACACCCTCACTGGAGGAAAGATAGCCTAAGAAATGGTGTTGGAAAAACTGGATTTCAACTTGCCAAAGATTAAAACTAGACCCCTATCTTTCACCATGCACTAAACTAAAATCGAAGTGCATTAAAGATCTAAATATTAAAATAGAAACACTAATCTTGCTGGAAGACAAGTTAGATGGAACTCTTGAAGACACTGGCAAAGGAAAGGACTTTATGAACAAAACCTCAGTAGCATGGGAATTATCACAAAGAATCAACAACTGCGACCTCATCTTATTAAAAGCTTCTGCACTGCAAGAGAAACCACCAACAGAGCAAAGAGACAACCTACAATGTGGGAAAAAATTTTCACCAGCTGTTCCTCAGACAAAGGTCTACTATCTAGAATCCATAAAGAACTTAAAAAAATCAGACCTCCCAAATTTAAAGACCGAACTCAAAAATGGGCATCTGAAATGAACAGACATTTCTCAAAAAAGTAGAAACAGCAAATAAATACATGAAAAAATGTTCAACATCACTGGTCATTCGAGAGATGCAGATGAAAACAACACTGAGATTCCACCTCACCCCAGAAAGAATGGCTGCTATCATGAAATCAACCAATAACAAATGCTGGCGGGGCTGTGGGGAAAGAGGAACACTGCTCCACTGATGTGGGTAGTGTCACTGGTGCAACCACTGTGAAAATCAGTATGGAGATACCTCAAAGAACTAGGACTGGAAGTCCCGTTTGACTCAGCTATTCCCCTGCTGAGTACCTTCCCAAAAGAATTAAAAGAATTATACCACAGTGATATATGTGCATCCATGTTCACAGCAGCACAGTTTGTAATAGCTAAAACTTGGAAACAACCCAAATGCTCATCAACTGGAGACTGAATATAGAAAATGTGGGGTTTTTTTATAAAATGGAGTACTACTTAGCCACAAAAAATGAGAAATTAGAGATATTTATAGCTAAATGGATGCACATTGAGGACATACTCTTAAGTGAAATAAATAGGACACATGTAAATACAGAATAGTTTCTCTAGTGTGAGAAACTGAAAGTGTAAATATGGACTAAAAGGTATAATAGATAATGTGAAATAGGAAGAAAAGGGGCAAAGGGGAAGGGGAAGTGGAAGGGGTGGGGGAAAGGAAAGAAGGGAATGGAATTAATATGAGAAAATGAAAAAATGGAAACAAAGTCTTTGTAAATAGGGAGGGATGGAGAGGTTAAAGGAAGGGCCGGGGAAGGGGGAAAAAAGAACCACCAAGAGATTATGTAAAGGTGCAAATTTCCAATGATGAATGTCATTATACTGTATACCTAAAGTATACCAATAAAATTAAATTTTTAAAAAAATATTAGCTTCATTAAAAAGGAAAAAAAAAATTGCTGGGTGTGTTGATGAATGCTTGTTATCCCCGATAGTTAAGAGACAGAAGCAAGAAGATCTCAAGCTAAAAGCCAGCCTGGGCAACTTAGCAAGACTCGCAAAATAAAAAAATAAAAGGGCTAAGGAGGCAGCTCAGTTGTAGAGCACTTGTCTAGTATATGCAAGTCCCCGAGTTCAATTCCCAGTACCACAAAAATAAAACAAAATCACAGCGTACCAAATATCCAATTAAAACTTATCAGATGTAAAAAGCAAGAAATGTGAGCCAGGCATGATGGTGCATGCATGTAATCCCAGCACTTTCAGAGTCTTGCCAGGAGGCTTGCCAAGTTCAAACCCAGCCCAGGCAATACAGCAACTTAGAGAGACCCTGCCTCCAAAACAACAACAACAAAAAATGCTGTTGATGTAGCTTTACCAAAAAACCCTATCTTCCATCCTCAGCACTGCAAAAACAAACAAAGTAAGAGTAAAATTTTTTTTAAAAATCAGTGCCATGTGTGGAGGTACACACCTGTAATCACAGCACTTGGGAGGTGGAGGCAGGAGGACTGCCATGAGCTCAAGGCCAGCCTGGAACACATGGTGAGTTCAAGGCCAGCCTGAGCTATATAGTGAGACTCTGTCTCAAAAATTAAAATAAAATAAATCACTAAGGGCTGAGAATCTAGCTCAGAGGTAAGAGCTCTGAGGTCCTAGGTTCAATCATCAGAAAAGGAAAAGAAAAGCACAGGAGAGAGTAATGATGAGTTCCATCATCTATATGTTGAAGATATGTCAAAGGAGAGGAAAACCTGAGCATGATGAGAAAACAGAAGCTACAAGAGAAAAGAAGGACAAGGCAGAAAGAAGGGATCATGCACAAGTAGACTTTATTCTAGGAATGAGAGGCAGGTTTAATATTCTAAAATTATCCATGTAATTCACCACATTCAAGGAGAGAAAAGCCACATAATCCTCTCACTAGGTGTAGGAAAACCACCCACTCATGAGAAAAATTCTCAGCCATCTAGGAGACAGGAAGGTCTTTATGCTAATCTAAAATGGCCCCAAGGCCACACCTGCTTGGAAGGTGACTGGATCATGAGGCACCATAGCTGACTTTCGGTTAGAAGGTGGGTCTGTTCGGAGAGTGTGGGTGTGTGGGGGGAGGGGCGGTATCTCCCTTCCTGGCTCCTCTTTCTCTCTGCTATCTGGCTGCACAAGGTGAGGACCTGACCCTTCCAACATCCCGCATCTGCCTGAAGCCAGCCCACCAAGCAAGGCTTGAAATTTCTAAATCGATCTATGAAAAAACTACTAGAAATGATGAGTTTAACACAAAACACACCAAAAGCTTATTTTATGTACGAAAAGCAAAACATTGCAGGATAAAATCTGAAAACAATTCCACTTACAGTAGCACTTTAAAGAGTACTCAGGAATAAATTTATTAAAAGATATATAATGCCTTCTACATTGAAAACTATGAAACACTCCTGAAAGAAACTAAGGAAGACCTAAATCAATGAAGGGCTGTGAAGACAAGTATTAGGCTGGGAATGTAGCACAGTGGTACAACGTCTTCTCTTTTCCTTAATTTCAAGTCCATCTTGATATCCTTTTAGTTTAAAGCTAGACTCACTTTCAACTTACCAGAAACTCCTAGGGCTTCCCACAAGGACTTTAGGAAACATATGCTTAAAGTCTCAAAGCCTTAAGATTCTGACCTCCTATAGGAAGTAATCAACAAAAACAAAAAAAATGGGTTTTTCTTTTCTGGGGTTTTTGGGGGGGGGGGGTTACTGGGGCTTGAACTCTAGGTCTTCATGCTAAACTGTCTCACTAAGTTGCCAGGGCTGGCTTTGAACTTGTGATCATCCTACCTCAGACTTCTGAGTAGCTGAAATGACACAAAACCAATACATCCTCTAAGCAGGAATCCCACCAAATTAAAAATAGATTATTATGGATAAATGAGAATCCTGTCTGAATTCTTGTTGCCTATTATGTCTTTATAAAATTATTTCCACCAATTGACAGAAAATTCTTGACCATATATTCAAGTATAAATGCAAGCATCATTTTTCATAAAAGACCACAATACTGTATTTGAAAAATACTGAAAAGGGTGGGTATCTGTTAAGCAGATCAAACACTAACTATCCATGGGATTAATTAATTTAACATTTGGAATCTCTTATTCAGCAATGTCATTACACCTGTAAACCACTGTAAACAAGAGCATTAGCAGTCCATAGAACAAAGAGAAAGTAAAAGCTTCAAAGACATGAACCCTCCCCGCAAAAAATGTTAACATCATCCCCATTGTTGATTTTAGATTGAAGCCACATATAAAATCAGCTCTAAATTATCCATGTACTGTCAAGCAACAGTTCAGTACAACAAATTTAGATCACACCCCCAAATTCACTGCTTTTATTAATATATAATTTTTTTTTTTTTGGTACCGGGGATCGAACTTGGGTCCTTGCATTTGCGCAGCAGGCAGTGAAACCACTGAGCTAAATCCCCGGCCCAATATATAAATTAATGTGCATCTAAAACATTCCTCAACAGAAGGAACTAAGGAGAGCCCAGAAGAAAGGTAAATGTAGAAATAAATCAGACTGAATTAAACTCTGTTATGATCTATGAAATAAACCACAAATGAATAATCAGGAGTTGGACATAATTTAACTAAGCCATTGGATTCCATCCAATTTTCTAATTTAATTTCCACTACCATCTGTTTTATAGTTCTTATCTTTATGCTATTTTAGTATTTTATAAGATACAAATTCTTTACAATATTCCTTTTGTATCTTATAAAATAATAATAATAAAAAGTAGCTAATCCACACATACCTTTCTAGTTTTTGAACAAGACCCCAATAAAAAACTATCCCAAAATACATCTTGATTCTTGCCTTGTTTAAGCTTTGTTTAAACCAAAGGTCAAAAAACCTGCAGGGAATATGCTGCCTAAAAGTCACTACTGTATATTCTAGCCGAGTACAGTGGTACATGCCTATGATTCCAGCTATTGTTACGCTGAGGCAGGAAGATCACAAGTTTGAGCTCAGCCTAGACAACTTAGCAAGACCCTGTCTCAAAATAAAAAATAAGAAAGTTGGGCCGGGGATTTAGCTCAGTGGTTCCGGCACCTGCCTCGCAAGTGCAAGGACCCAATTTCGATCCCCAGTACCAAAAGTAAATAAATAAATAAATAAGAAAGTTAGGAATGTAACTTACTACTGAGCCCTGAGTTCAATGTCCAGCACTAGGGGAAAAGAAGAATAAAACTATATACAATAGAATATGATTCAGTTTTAAAAAGTAATAAAATTCAGAAACATGCTACAACATGGATGAACTTTGAAAACATTATGGTTGAAATAAGGCAGACACAAGTCAGTAAATAAGGCATTATGGTAACTGAAATAAGTCATTCATAAACATTCTATGATTCCATATATATGAAGTACCTAGAAAACCAAATTCACCAAGACAAAAGGAAAATGGTAGGGCTGGGCATCATGGCAGATGCCTATAGTTCCAACTAACAAATGACAGCAATTGAAAAAACTACACCAAAGTGATGCTGTATCCCCAGTCCCACTACTCTGAATATGTGACTGCACTGGGTGGTAACAGCTGGTTTCCCTTCTCCAGCTTTAGAAAAGCACTATACCCAAACCAGACAAATAGCATAGGTGCTGGAACCACTTCTGGTGCAAAGCAACAAAACAAATGCTAGGGTATGATTCCACAAGATCTCTGGTAGGTCATGTACCTTTGGATCTTTATAGAAAGAAGTACTTTTCCATGGGTTAGAAAAGGTAGAATATAGAGTAAAAAGAAGCTGCCTTTGCCAGTGGATTGTTATTTTAATAAACACAGTATGGGTCTGATGATGTGAAGAAGCCAGCAGCAGGTAAAAGGTGCATTCCTGCACTGAAGGACCAAAGGGCTGAACTAATGAAGTATCCTGGCAGCACAGAGAGGAAGTGGAAGGGCAGAAACTTGCTTCCAGGTCTATGGGAGTAACAGATACCAGGTCTGTTGTACTGATAAATGACCGACCACCTTATCTAAGTGGAACAGGCAGAGCAGACTGGGTTAGTGATTACTAAGAGTGACTGCACTTGCTGAAGTCCCCAGAAAGCATTTCCTCTGAACACTCACCTTCTCAATAAAAGTTCAAGCGTCTCTCTATCCAAATTAAGACAAGCTGCCTATGTTAGCATCAAATATTACTTATTCAATTACCAAGTTTACTTACATTGCTGTACTTTTCAAAACAGCGAAGTCCTATTTCAAATTATCTCACAGAAATCCAATATTCTTTGTTTTGCTTTGTTTTGTTTTGTTTTTGGTACCAGGGATTGAACTCAGGTCCTTGAACTTCCAAGGCAGGCGGTGGAACCACTGAGCTAAATGCCCGGCCCCAATATTCTTTTAAAAGGATAAAATAGAACAGATTTATAGAGGGGACAGAATAGAGTCAGTCCCTGGGCACCCCGCTGAGCAACACTTGAAGCTTCTATGGAAATTCTAAGGCTCTACAGTCTTGTTTTTCTGTTTCTTTTGTTTTTTATGCTTTCAGAGACTGAACTCAGGGTCTCACACATGCTAGGCAAGCATGTACCAATGAGCTACATCACCTCCTCTTTTTTATTTTTTATTTTGAGATGGGGTCTCACTAAATCACTGAATTGCTCAAGCTGGGCTGAACTTGTGATCCCTCTGCTTCAGACACCCAGAGTGCAAAAAAAAAAAAAAAAACCAGCACAAATGTATTGGGCCCGGGGATTTAGCTCAGTGGTTCCGCCGCCTGCCTCACAAGCTCAAGGACCCAAATTCAATCCCTGGTTCCAAAAAAAAAAAAAAAACAGACTCCCAGAGTGCGCTACCATGCCCAGCCAGTCTCCAGTTTTAAAACCCAGGCTTAAGTGAAGGGCCTGAGGCAGAAAAATTACCAGAAGTAAGCAGAAATACATAAAGAAACGAGTTACTGGGCCGGGGATTTAGCTCAGTGGTTTCTCCGCCTGCTGCGCAAGCGCAAGGACCCAAGTTTGATCCCCGGTACCAAAAAGAAAAAAGAAACGAGTTACCAAGGAAAATAAAAGTGAAACTATAACTCGAGCTAAAGTCATAACTTTATCCTATGTAAGAAGACAAACAGAACAACATTAATCTTCCTCATTTAGTGGAGAGCCGGTGGAAGAATGTGCCTTGATAACATGATTACAGAACAAAGGATTACATGTGCCATGCACGATTATAGCTTAAATTTATCTACTGAAGAGGAAAATAAGGTTTCTGTACATATTTTCCAACCCATGCAACTACTGCCATGTGAACTACTATATATAAAACACTGAAACAATTACGGATTTAAGAGTAGAGGAACACTTCAATTATTCAAATGCTTAATGTCAATCATATGTATAAAATCATTAAAATTACCTAAATTCACTAACTTCACAAATTAGGGAAAAGGGTAACTGATTGAGATCATACATATAAAGCGGGAATCTGAATCTGAACCAAGCTTTCAATGAGCTAACCTATGACCTTCCCACATCAACTGTATCTCCCTGTTGAGGCCATTACAACCACAGCTCCAGGACGATAAGATGCAGTCCTCCTGGTGAAAGGCAAAAATAAAAGGGTGATTTCTAGAGCATGAGTGATGTTAAATCTAAAATCAGAAGAAGTAGATCAAAGAAGTAAATTTGGCGGTATACACCCATGTCTCAGAAAGGCCATCCAACATTAATTGGAACAAAGTGAACTCGAAGGTCTCTCAAGATATACATTATAGGGGCCAGAGATTTAGCTCAGCGGTTCCACAGCCTGCCTCGCAAGCGCAAGGTCCCAAGTTTGATCCCGGTACCAAAAAAAAAAAAAAAAACACACAACAGATTCAAATAAAAAAAATCTTTGCCAGGCATGGAGGTGTACACCTGTCATCCCAGCACTCAAAGAGCTGAGGCAAGAGGATCTCCAGGAATTCAAAGCCAGCCTGAACTACATAGTGAAAACCTGTCTTTAGAAAACAACAACAAAAAACTCTTTACCCTTAAATGTGACTATTTTATTGGACTGTTTTATTAACATTAATAAAAGCTTGACAGTAATATGTTTTGCTTTGGTTTGGTTTTATTTTTCAGACAGGGTCTCCTATGTAATTCAGGCTGGCCTTGAACCCACTACTGTAGCTCAGGCTGGCCTTGAACTTGCAGCGATCTTCCTGCCTCAGCCTCCTGAGTGCTGGGATTATAGCCATACACCACCATGCCCAGATATTTTTTAACTGATTCCTTATTCTTAGAAAATGACCCTGTAACCACCTAGCTGCTCAAACCAGAAAACTGCCTTTTTCTTCTCTTTATACCTTGGCATGTTAACAAATTCAATCAATTCTACCTGCAAAATATCTCTCAAATTCACTAAGGCTCCTTCATCATCCCCAATACCATCTTAATCCAAGCCGAAACTGCCCTGAGGACAAGGACCCAGGCCCTGAGTAGCCGTGGTACGGCTGCTCCTTACCTTCCAAAGTGGTCTGATTCTCAGCCTCATAAAGTTCCTCATAAAACTCTTCCATATCTAAGTAAAAGAAGTCACTGTGATGAACCGGAGCTCTCAGAGACATGGTTCACACATCCCTCTCCAGCCTTGTTTAAAGCCACTCTCCCCAGCCAATAATAATAACAATAATTTTTTAAACCTCTCTTCCTCACATTTTAACCACCAGTCCTACTGAAATGCCTTCAATTCTGAGAACATGCCACTTTTCATCTCAGTATCTTTGCCCATTCTGCTTCCTGTGTCCAAAGCGTATACATTTCCTCCTCCTCTTTGCCTACTGGCTTGCTTCTCTAGTCACTCTTCCGACACCGACTGACCTGTCATTTCCTAAAGTGACTTTCCTGAGTGAGACAGCACCCTCCTCTGCCCCACAGCACCCTTCTGAACACCCTGTCCTAACTCTGATCTGAGCTGCGCCCTTCCTAACCCTACACCCCTGACTCTCCCGACAGGCACAAACTCCACACCAGCGAGGGCCTGTCTCATGCAGCTGCTCTATTTCTAATGACAGTGCCAAGCACAAGACATATTTAATAAACATACAGAACAATGAAAGGGTTGAAGTTAATTAAGAAAGGCAATTTAGTAAATTATGGCACACTAAAACTACAGAAACATTTCACAGCTCAAATAAACTTAAAGCTAAAGGAAATATATTCATTCATTCATTCATTCTACTGAACAGAGACCAAGCTTCTATTTAAATGAATTACTAGTTAAGTCTCTTCAGATGGAGGGGAAGGGAGGACAGGTGTAGGGGAAGTAAAAAGAACATGTGTTATGCACATGCACCAACATCCCATAAGAAATGTAACCACTGTGTACCGGAAACATGTACTCATAAAACTGTAATTGTTAAAAAGGAGAGTTTCTAGGGGCCGGGGATTTAGCTCAGTGGTTCCGGCACCTGCCTCAAAAGTGCAAGGACCCGAGTTCAATCCCCGGTACAAAAAAAAAGGAGTTTCTAAATATAAAACAAATAAGACAACAACAACAATAAAAAAACCCCTATGCCAGGGCCAGGGTTTTACCTCAGTGGTGCCATTGCCTGCCTCGCAAGCACAAGGTCCCAAGTTCGATTCCCAGCACCAAAAAACAAACAAAAAAACCTATGCCAGACATGGTGGCACACACCAGTAACTCCAGCTACTGGAAGGCAGAGGCAGGAAGATCACAAGTTAAAGGCCAGTCTAGGAAACCCAAGCCTTCTCTCAAAAAAGCTAAAAGAAGGAAATGCAAATCAAAACTACAATGAGATTTCATCTCACCCCAGTCAGAATGTCTATCATCAGGAACACAAAAAATAATAAAGATTGCTGAAGACTAGAACAATTCCACTGCTGGTGGAGATGTAAATTTGTACAGCCCCTGTGGAAATCAAGATGGAGGTTTGTCTTAAAAATAAAGCTACCCAGTGGTTCCACCGCCTGCCTCACAAGAGCAAGGTCCCAAGTTCAATCCCCAGTACAAACAAAAAAGAGCTACCATTTGATCCATTGGTACAACTGCTTGGTCTATACACCACACACTGAAGTCAGCACACTACAGGCTGACTGTGTACCCATGTTTTTTGCAGTTTAATTCACAATAGCCAAGATATGGACCCAGGTTAGATCTCCATCAACAGATGAATGGATATAGAAAATGTGGCATATATGTAACAATGGAATATTACATAGCCACAAGGAAGAATGAAATTCTGTCATTTGCAAGAACATGGATGGATCTGGAGACCAGCATGTTGAGTGAACTAAGTCAGACTTAGACAAATATCAAATGTCCTTCCTAGTATCTAAAAAGATGACAAGAAAGTAGAAGGGAGACTATTACTAGACAAGAGGAGGGGAATAAAGGGGGGGATGTCAGGGTGGGTATAAGGGAGATGGATATGAGCAATATTACACACATTGAAACCCCCTAAACTAGGAGGGAGGGCAGGACAAGGGGGTAATGGGTGGGTTAAAATGATCAAAAAATGTTATATGCACATACAAATCTGCCAAAGTGAAACCCATTAATCTGTATAACCAATTTAAAAGTGAAAAACAAAAAGAAAAAGAAAGAATGAAAGAAGCCATGGGAAATAAGAAAAGTAATTTTCAAAAATGTACAAAAGAGGGCCAGGGATTTAGTTCAGTGGTTCCACCGCCTGCCTCACAAACACAAGGTCCCGAGTTCAATCCCCAGTACCAAAAAAAAAAGGGGGAACTATATAGGTAATTACCAAAGAAACTGTTAAGATATCATACTTCTATACAAGACTTACTGGTGCCTGATAAAATTATCCAAACAAGTGTATTACAATAAAACCAATAAACTAAACAAATTCAGTCAACAGTTACTATAAAATATGTTTAGGTATAATGAGATATGACAAATAGATAAATAACTTTTACCAAATTAAAACCCTTTCTATACCTAAACCTACATGGAGCTTAATCACTTGAAAAAAAAGGGGGGCCAGGGATTTAGCTCAGTGGTTCTGGTGCCTGCCACACAAGCACAAGTTCCCAAGTTCAATCCCCGGTACCAAAAAATTAAAACAAAACAAAACAAAAAAACAGTGCATTGGGATTGAATCTGATGGGATATTTATCTCAAAAGAGACCCAAATGCACATGCAATGTGCTAATATGAGATATAACTTAAATTAAGGGGGGAAACATGCATAAGCGTTTCCATTGTGCACATGCCTTTCTTACTGGAGATTGAACACAGGGCCTTCCACAGAGCTGCATCCTCTACCTTTACTTTTTATTTAGAGTCAAGAGTCTCAGGATTGGGGATTTAGCTCAGCTGTCACACTGCCTGCCTTGAAAGCACAAGGTCCCGAGTTCGATCCCAGGTACCAAAAAAAAAAAAAAAAAAGAGTCAGAAAAAATTTTCATACTCTTACTGCTATTCCTGCTTCAAAGCAAAAGGGAAAATCCACTGCACGTTTTTTAAAAAATTCATTTCCCCGGCACCTGCCTCACAACCACAAGGTCCAGAGATCCATCCCCAGTACCTCCAAAAAATAAATAAAAATTCATTTCCCTCTCTTCTAGGTAAGAGATTAGTGCTTTAAAAAGATTTTTTAAAAAAAGAATGCTTCACATTAAAATCATACCTAGTAAGCTAACCTCAGCAGGGCTGGGGATGTAGCTCAGTGACAGAGCACTTACTGTACTTGCCCAGAATGCACAAGACCCAGAATTCAATCCCCAGCATCAAAAGAAAAAGAAGCTAAACTCAAAACTGATTAGTTCTCAGCATAAAATTCACAGTGCAGCTGGGCATGGTGGCACACGCCTGTAATCCCAGCACTCGGGAGGCAGAGGCAAGAGGATCGTCATGAGTTTGAGACCAGCCTGAACTACATAGCAAGACCCTGTCTCAATACATTAATTAATTAGTTATATCACGTGTTTAGTCAGGCAAAATTAACATGAACATGAACAGGCTGGCCTCAAACGCCGAGTCTCCCAGGTGCTGAAATTACATCTGAAATTACATCGATCCCCGGTACCAAAAAAAAAACAACATTACATCGTATTATATAGAACCAAGACTTAAACAATATAAAATTGCATTTTACAAAAATCATATAGACAAGCTGGGCATTTCACTCAGTGGCACTGCACCTGCCTTGCCAGTGCAAGGTCATGAGTTCAATCCCTGGTACGAAAGAAAAAAAAAATCACATAGACAAAATTCCTAATGAAATGACACTATATTGGCAGTACACATACATGATAGTTAAACCAGGAATATATGCTAGTTAGAAAGGTTACAACATGTAATTTAGTAGTATTTAAGAATAAGCCAGGCATGGTGGCACATGCCTGTAATCATTCTCAAAAGGATGAGACAGGCAGACAGCAAGTTTGAGGTCAGCAAGTTTGAGGTGGGCAACTTAGTGAAACCCTGTCTCAAAATTAAAAATGAATAAGGGCTAAGGATGGAGCTCAGTGACAGCAATTGTCTAACATGCTCAAGGACCTAGGTTCAATCCCCAGAACCACCAAAAAAAAAAAAAAAGAATAAATGAATATAGTCATTGGTTGGTATATAACATATATTTACACGAACATAAGTAAAACAGCAGATTAAAGGGTAACAAAGCTATCTTGGGAAGTAGGTGTGACCTGTTAATTACAAGATCCCAGAACACATGCACAGAACAGTTCCCAAAGCCCTACACGTGGACTTTTCCTGAGAACTCCAGCACGTTTCCAAGAGGATGGCCTAGATCTGAAGTCAGCCTGAGGTGTGGGATCCCAGCACCACCTCTCAGGACCCATATGTAGATGTCCTCACAGGTTTCCTGAGATTTGGACAGCATAAAAGGACAAAGACACCATGAAGAGCTGGCCATAGTGGCTTTCCTCATGATAGCCCACCCTGGTTTGTCTAGGGTGTACCTTTTCTCTTTTCAGCCCACGCTCACTCCACAAAGCCAGTTCCTCCCTCACTCTTCACTTTTACTTTTTCAAATAAACTTTGTGATTGTTTTGTTGCTCATTTCATTCAATTCTTTGGTTGAGACAAGAAGAACCTAGAATCCAACTCCAGAAGGAGAAGTGAGCAACTTAAAACCTGGTAACATTTACTTGGCGAGCCACTTTTACAAAGAGCTACCCAGCCACATAAGAACTGAAAGAAAACAAATTTTCTAATCAATATAAACATCCTACATCTCATAATACAATAAATTGGCCAACTACTTAGTGATTAAGAACTGCTATGGGGCTGGTATAGCTCAGTGGCAAAAACAACTTGCCTAGCATTCAAAAGACCCAGGGTTTGACTCCCAGCACTACCAAAAAAAAATTTTTTTTTCAAGGAAGCACCACACAAGGTAAAACATGACTATAATTCTAACACTCAGGAGGCTAAGGCAGGAGGATTCCTCAGAGTTCAAGACCAGCCTGGGTTACATAGTGAGTTCAAGGTCTCAAAAAATAACAAATAAAAAAGGAAGCATTTAGGGAATCTTATACCAGTGTGCAGAACAGTTTCATCATGAACAGGAGAAGCTGCGAAACTCACTGGGAAGGAAACTAACACAGAGATCTCAATCTAGTTACACCAGTAGACTTAAGGACAAATGGACAGCTTGGGGTTGTTCTGTCTGCAATTCTAGGGACTGAATACAGGGCCTTTGCACAAAGCTGCATCTCTGGTCCTTTTATTTTCTATTTTGAAGGATCCACTAAGTCCCTAAATTGTCCAGGATGGGCTCAAACTTGTGATGCTCCTTCTTCAGCCTCCTAGGCTGCTGGAATTACAGGCACGCGCCACCACAGCCTGCTCAAAAGGAACCCAGGTAAGAATTACAGCAGCAAGAAAGAAGTTACAGCAAAGATCACAAAGATTTCACAGATAAGTACCTCAAGCGGACAGAAAAAAGTAAAATACAGGGTTTGAGTCAGTCGGGCCCTGCTCAAATCTGTGCTATGTGAGCTAGCGTCCCTGAGCCGAAGCTTCCTCAGAGAGACCTGCCCTGTTGGGGTGCTGAAAGATGAGCAGAAAGCACAGGGAAGCGCAGAGAGTTCAGCAGGCGTGCAGTGAGCATGATTCCCCCCGGCTCTCCTTTCTTTACTCAACTCCATTTCAGAACTGAACACAGCACACAGGTAATCTGTCTACCACGAGTTATTTTAGAACCGATAAAACTAACTTGGTGAGAAAGGAAATGATTTATTTAATAGCACACAACTAGTTACCTTTCGGCTGGCACCAGAAGGCAGATACACTGATAAAAAAACATATACAAAGTGGAGGGACACTGTGAACACAGAATCTCCTTTAAAGACCTATTAAGATCTCAATCCTGAATTCAGAACACGAAAATTTGTTGCCTTAAAAACATAAGCAGACAATCCATTTCTTAAAAACATTTTTAATGCATGTTCCAAATTCTAGTGGAGATTGAATTTCCAAATGAGAATGTTTCCATTAGGGAAAAAAAGGAGTATAAGCTTCCTCTTCGACACAAACTGGGGAGCTTCCACCACAGTCATCGCTTTACTCACCTTCCGAGTGCATGGAAATCTAGACGTAAAAACTGGTCCTCGTGTGACACTGCTCTTTTGGCACGCTGATGTTTTTGGTGTAATGAATCCACATTATAAGATAATCCTTCATAATGTCTAATATATTTGTTTAGAGGGTTTCCATACTGACCTATAAAAAAGACAACAATTTAAATTAGTAATTTTTTTTTGAGACAGGGTATTGCCATGTAGCTCAAGCTGGCCTCAAACTCAAGATCCTCCTGCTTCAGCCTCCTGAGTGCTGAAATTACAGGTGTGTACCACCATAACTGCTCTTAAATTAGCATCATCATAAAAGCCCCTTCTAGTTCTATTAAGAGTCCATAATTATTCAAATATGTATGAATATGTACCGAATGGTCTCACTAATCTCATACTAATTAATACTATGAAGTCCTCAAAAATATTATTCTCTTTTCATATTTGTTTTGTCTAGTGGTGTGGTACTAAGAATCTATGCAGGAGGTCTGTATTACCGAGCTACATCCTCAGCTCTTTTTTAAATTCTTACTTTGAGACAGTCTCCTAAATTGTCTAGGCACTTGCTAATCCTTCTGCCTCAACCTCCATCAACGTTGGGACTACAGGCATGGATCCCCATGCCTGGTTTTTCCCATGTATTACTACAATGGCAATTTCAATTATATACAAGTTTGGACATTAGCTGAAGGTGTCTTAGGTTGAGGAAGTTCATTTTTATCATACTTTGCTGATAAAAACTATGAGGGAAAGATGGTGATTTTATTATTTGTTCTTTCTGGATCTACTAAAAATAATCTTGGGTGTGGTGGCACATACCTGTAATTCCAGCTACTCAGGAGGCTGAGACAGGAGGATCACAAGTTTGAGACCACCCTTGATAATTTAGGGAGTCCCTCAAAGTTAAAATTCTAAAAAGGGATAGAGATGTAGCTCAGTGTTAAATCACTGGCCTACCATCCTCAAGCCCCTGAGTTCAATCCTCAGTACCAAAAAAACTGAAAAGTGGGCCAGGGATTTAGCTCAGCAGTACCTCGTCTGCCTGGAAAGCACAAGGTCCTGAGTTCAATCCCCGGTACAAAAATAAAGAAGAAGAAGAAAGATAATCTTAGTGTTTTTCTTTCTAGTTTGTCAATATGATGAATTAAGATGGGCATGGTGGCGCATGCCTGTAATCCCAGCACTTGGAAGGCTGAGGCAGGAGGATCCCCATGAGTTCAAGTCTAGCCTGGACTACACAGCAAGACCCTGTCTCTCAAAAAAAAAAACAAGCAATATGATTAAACTGGTTTTTGAATGTTAAACAAACCTTGCATTTCTGAGATAAACCTCATTTGATCATATTCTCAGATTCAATCTGCTAAAATTTTTTTCAGTTTTTTGGGTTTTGAGACATGTTCTTCCTATGTTGCCCAGGTGGGCCCCAAACTTGAGATTCTCCTACCTATGCTTCCCAAGTAGCTAGGATTACAGATGTACATCATAATACCAGCTGTTTAGAAATCTGGTTGTCTATATTTATGATAAATACTGATTTGTAGTTTTTTTGTATTATCTCTGTCAAGTTTGAGCACCAGGGTGAAAAAATGGGATGAGAAGAATTATCTCTTCTTTAATTTTCTGGACAAGTTTATATGGAATTGGTATTTCCTCTTTGACTGGTAAAATTACCAGTGAAGCCATCTTAGCCTAGAGTTTTCTTGGTGGAAAAGTTTTTAACTACAATTTCAGCTTCATAAATAGATAAAAAGCTATTCATGGTATGTACTTCTTCTTGGGTGGACTTCAATTCTAAGTGTTTAGCACTATAAATGTTCTCTAAGTACTGTGTTAGGAGCAACTCCCAAATTCAGTAATGTTTTCATTTTCACTCTGCTTAGCATACTTTCTAATTCCCTTTTGACTTCTTTGATGCGTGTGCTATTTAGAAGTCTGTTATTTAAGCCAGGTGGGTGGGGCACACAGGAGGATCTAGAGTTTGAGCTCTGCCTAGTAACTTAGTAAGGGCCTGTCTCTAAATAAAAACTATAAAGGAATGGAGATGTAGCTCATTCACTCCTCTGTAACAACAACAAAAATTGTAGTAATCTGATAGTTTTCAAATGCTCAGGATTTTTCAACTACATTTCTGTTATTGACTTCTAATTTAATTCCTCTACAGCCAGAAAACATAGTTTGTATGTCATCAGTTCTCTTACATACGCTGAGATTTCATTTACGACCCAGAGAAGGTCTCTCTTCACAAATTCATATATCACTTATGCTTGACAAGAATGTGCATTCTGCTATCATGGGGAGTGGGGTCTCGGAATCCCCATCTTTCCTCTTACTGGTGGGGTGATTTATAAACATCAATTAGGTCAGGTTGGTCAACAGTACTTCTCCAGTCCTCTGCACCATTACTATTTTCTATTGTTTTCTATTAAAACACTGTTTTCTATTATCGAGAAGTGCTGAAATCTGTTTAAGGTTGTGACTTTGTCTATGTTCCTCCTTTAAGTTCTTTGCCACATTGTTTTGCTTTGTTTTGTTTTGTTTTGTTTTGTTTGAGACAGTCTCATCTAGCTATGTAGTTCAGGCTGGCCACAGCAATGCTCCTGCCTCAGGCTCCTGAGTGCTGGGATTACAGGGACTTGCCAAGTCTGGCTCTTTCATGTATTACTGAAGCTCTGTTACTACACCCATAAAGACTTATGATTATCATGTCTTTTGGATTAATTCACTCCAGCATTATCAAGTGGCCTTTACCTTTTGAAATATTTTATACTTTAAAATCTACTTTGTGAAGCTGACGCAGAATCACGAGTTCAAAACCAGCCTGGACCCTTGCTAAAAAAAAAATTAAAAATAGGCCCCAGAGTTTAGCTCAGTGGTACCATGCCTGCCTCACAAGTGCAAGGTCCTGAGTTCAATCCCCAGTACAAAAAATAAATAAGTAAGTAAGTAATTCTACTTTGTGTGGCATCAATATAGCCACCCCATATTATTTTCCCCCTTGACTAGTATAGTGTTTCTCATAGTTTTGCTTTTGACCTATGTGTGTCTTTATATATATATATATATATATGTATATATATATATATACATATATATATATATTTTTTTTGTACTGAAGATTGAACTCAGAACCTTGCACATGTGTGTCTTTATATTTAAAATGAATTTCTGGACAAAAATAGATGCTGAAGGAAAGGCAACCTCTCTGGCAAATGGTGCTCTGAAAACTGGCTGTCCACATGATGAAGACAGAACCTGGACCCCTATCTCCTACTGTGCACTAAACTAAAACCAAAATGGATCAAAGATTAAATATTAAAATAGAAACAATCTGCTGGAAGAAAAGACAGGTATGGGCATAGGCAGGAACTTTCTGAACAGAATACCAAGTGCACAACAATTAACATCAAGAATCAACAAATGGGATCACATCAAATTAAAAAGCTTCTGCACAGCGAAGGAAACAACCAGCAGATTGAAGAGACAACCTACAGAAAAATTCCTGTCAGCTACACCTTGGATAGAGAAGCAATAGCTAGAACGTACAAAGAACTCAGAAAAGTTAGACACCCCAATAAAAAACCCAGTGAAAAACTGGGCAACTGAAATAAATAGACAGCAGTACAAATGACCAATAAACTGATGAAAAAAATGTTCAACATTGCTGGCCATTACAGAAATGCAAATTAAAACAACACTAAGAGTCCATCTTACTCCAGAAAGAATGGCTATGATCAAGAAATCGAATAATGCCGGATATGATGGCACACACCTGTAATCCCAGCACTTGGGAAGCTGAGGCAGGAGAATCACTGCAAGTGCGAGGCCAGCCTGGGCTACATAGTGAGTTCAAGGACAGCCTGAACTACATAGCAAGACCTTGTCTCAAAAAAAGAGAAATCAAATAGTAACAAATGCTGGGGAGAGAGGGTTTCAAGGAATGTAAACTAGCACAACCACTACAGAAGTCAGTATAGAGATTCCTCAAAACACTTAAAATATAGAAATTCCATTTGACTCAGCTATTCCCCTTCAGGTATCAGAATCTTCCTAAAAGAATGAAAGACATCATATTACAGTGATAATGTATAGCATGCTTACAGCAGGGCCATTCATAATAGCTAAATCTTAGAAGCAGCCTATATGTCCTCCATCAATAGATGAATGAATAAAGAAAATGCGGTGTTTACATATAATAGAGTACTACTCTGCTATAAAAAGGGCAAATCTGAGTCATTTGTAGGAAAACAGATGCACCTTGGGACCATAATTTTAAGGGAAATAAATCAGACACACAAGCTTATATATCACATGGTTTCTCTTATATGAAAAACCCAAAGTATACATAAATAAAAGAGCAGAATGAGACAGATAATAGGAAACAGGAAGATAGAGCTTTCTCAAATGGAAAGGGGAAAAAGAGATGGAGGGCAGACTGGAGGAGAAGGGGATGTAAAAAGAATTAAGATGTGTTATGTACACATACCAACTTCCCATCATGAATGCAAGCATTATTACTCCAAACGTACTATTAACAATTTAAATTTAAAAAACAAAAAAATAAAGTGAGTTTCTAGTAGGTCTCACTTTCTACCCATCTGCCAATCTCTGCCTGTTAAATGACTGTTTAGATTATGTAAATTTAGTGGTCCCTGGCTAGGGTGGGGCTTGATCCCCACCAATGCCCAAAACATAAACACAGTGGTTGCTATGAGATCAGATTTAACTCTATCATCTCCCTATTAGTTGTCTATTTGTATCATCTGTCTTTGTTCCCTTTCTCTGCCTTTTTTTGAACTCATTTTTTAATATTTTATCTGTTAGGTTATTAGCTAAACATTTTTGGCTATATTAATAGTGTCTTGGGCCAAGGATTTAGCTAAGTGGTTCCACTGCCTGCTTTGTAAGCGCAAGGTCCTGAGTTTGATCCCCGGTACCAAAAAAAAAAAAAAAAAAAAATAGTGGCTGCTTTAGGCTTTACCCTGTCCATCTTTGTTTCCTTTTTTTTTTTTTTGGTACGGGGGATGGAACTCAGAACCTTGTGCTTGCAAGGCAGGCAGCGGCACCACTGAGCTAAATCCCCGGCCCACACTGTCCATATTTAACTTAACCCAGCCTACTTTCAAGTGACACTGTATCACTTGGTATAATAAAGGTTGAGTATCCCTGTTTCAAAATGTAAAATGCTCCAAAAGCCTAAACTTGGGGGGAGGTGTGTGTGCTTTCGATTAAATCCAGGGCATCATGCATAAAACCTGAAAACTTCCTGAACTTCATGACAGAGGAAAGTTCCTCGTCTGATCTCACATGATGAGTCAAAATACACCAGCAAGGTAGCCTGCACCTGTAATCCCAGCATTCTCAGAGGCTGGGGCAGAAGGATCAAAAGTTCCAGTCCACCCTGAGCAATGAAGCAACTTAGCAAGAGCCTGTCTGTCACGGCTCAACGTAAAGGCCCCAGGCTCAAACCCAGGACAGGGAGGCAGGGGAAGGCACAAGTACTAAAAAATGATATCAAATTACCTGTGGGCCATGTATATAGGATACAGGAAACATAACCTTAAGTTTGTGTTTAGGCTTGGATCCCATTGCCAAGATATCTCATTTTGTGTATGTAAATATTCCAAAATCAGAAAAAAAAAGTCTGAACCTGAAACACTTCTGGTCCCAAGCAATTCTAACAAGGGCCCCTAAATCTGTATAAAAACCTGACATGGATATACTTCCAGTCTCTCCTCCCAGCATGTAGCATGTAGGCTATTGCCATCGTACAGTCTACTTACAACCCCAACACTATACTGTTTGTGTTTTAAACAGACAATTCTTTTTTTTTTTCGGTACCGGAGATCGAACTCAGGACCTTGCTCTTTCAAGGCAGCTGGCAGCACCACTGAGCTAAATCCCCGGCCCTAGACAATTATCTTTTAAAGGGATTTAACTAAGAACAAAACCATACACAGAATCATTGCCAGCACTCCTCATCCCTCTGTGCAGACCCACACTTGGCATCTCCATCTGGTACCCTTCCCTTTCTGCCTGATGACTTCCTGTAACCTTTCTTCCACTGGTGATAAACCGTTCCAGCTTTTTTATGTCAGAACATGTCTTTCTTTTGTCTTTGCTTTTGAAAGGTATTTTCACTGGGATCAAATTCTAGGTGGACAGGGTTAGCGCTTTTTTTTTTTCTGTTAGGTAAAGAGTTGCTTTAGCATGGTTTCATCTGTACCCTCCTGACAATAAACCTACTGTCATTTCTGCTCCTCTGAATACAATGTCTCCTTCTCCTAGGTGGCTTTTAATATCTTCCTCTTGATTAGTGACTGATGTCCTCTGGTGTAATCTTCATATTTCTTGAGCTCTGGTTTCCATGAACGACTTGAATCTGTGAGTTTACAGGGGTTTTTTTCTTTTATTGTTTCTCCAAATTCTCAAAATTCTTTTCTCATTTTCCTTACCCTCTCTTCAAGGACTCCAATTATAAATATATTAGTCTACTCAGAGTTTTCCTGTAACCTACTAATGGTCTTTTCATCTTTTTAAAAAATGTCTTTTTTTTTTTTTGCTGGGTGTGGTGGCACACACCTGTAATCCCAGCACTCAGGAGGCTGAGGGAGGAGGATCACTGTGAGTTTGTGGCCAGCCTGGGCTATATAGTGAGTTCAGGGCCAGCCTGAACTACAAAGGGAGACCCTGCCTCAAAAAACAAAAAAAGAAGTTTTTTTTTTTTCTTTCATGGTGGGTAACTTCTATTGGTATGTCTTCTAGTTTACTAATATTCTGCAAGGTATAATGTTTTAAATCCCATCTGGCATATTTCCATCAAAAACATCATAGGGGAAGGTTGGTTTTTTTGTGCCTGTGGTTTTTGTGGAGTTTTTTCTTCTGGTTTGGTTTTGGTACTGGGAATTAAACCCAAGACCTTCACACTGGGCTAAATCTCCAGACCTTTTTTTTATTTTTAGAGACAGGGTCTAAATTGCCAAAGTGCCCAGGCTAGGCTCTAACTTGAGATCCTCCTACCTCAGCCTTCTAGATCGCTGGGATTACAGGTGTGCACTAACACACCTGGTTAAAAACATCATTGTTTCATAGTCAAGAGCCTGGTACATGCCTGTAATCCCAGCATTCAAGGCTGAGGCAGAAAGATCTTGAAATCAAGGCCAGTCTGGTCTACATAACGAAGACCCTATGTCAAAAAAAAAAAAAATTACCCAATCTATTTTCCACATTCTTTTAGAATAATTTTAAGTTTATACTTGGATTTTTAAAAAATATCTTAGACAAGAGAAAAGATCAAGAAATCTAAGATGGCATGGTGTCGCACATCCTGAAAATCCCAGCACTCTAGGAGGCTGAGGCAGGATTGGAAATTGCCTGAGCAATTCAGTTACTTAGCAAGACCATCTCCAAAAAAAAAACCACTTTAAAAGGGGTGGGCTGGAGCTCAGGGCAAAGGCCCAGGGCTCAATGCCCAGTACCACCGAAAAAAATCAAGAATGAAGGTGCAGTGTAAGAACCACTGAGAGTTCCTTCCCTTCAGAAAGCCAAATACTGAATTCCCATTGCATTAATGAACCGGATTCCTCTTCAGTCTGAGGAGCAGCTGCACCTACTGACTGGGCTTTGCAAGCTGCTACTGCTTCCACTCTCTTTTCAGCACCAAAAAAGCTGTAAGTCAGGGTGCAGATGAAGCATTTTGTCACTTCTTAAAACTTGCAACAATAACTACTGCTGTGCTGGTGAAACAGGAATGAGAAGCTTGACTATTTACATGGCCGGGATAGTTATAACAAAGTCATCTTTTCTTTGTCCCACACACAAAGGAATTTTATAAAGCAACATAATGTTCACTTCCACTGGCAAAGAACCTGGGTAATGACTGTCCAGATCTCTGCAACTGAGATAGGAGATTATTCATGGGATTTAGTTGGGAAAGCTAAGAATGCTGTGCAGGAACACAGTTACGAAACGCACCTCATTATCACTGTCTTCTACAGAAGGCCTAGGAATGTTTCAGTATTTATATGATCTCAACAATGTGAAAAACTGGCTTAAGCTAATACACTCAAGTTATATTTAATAATCTCTCTACCCCAATACTTAATGAAGAGGGAAGGGAGAGTAAAAAATACTATATAAAAAGCAACCAGAGCCAGTAATATATATCTCATCTACTCGGGGTGCTGAGGCTGGATTATCAAAGCCACCCAATGCAATTTAGCAAAACCCTGTCTCAAACTAAAATATTTAAAAGGCTGGAGTTGTACCTCAAGCTCCCTATGTTCAATTCCCAATACTGCAAAATAAATGAATGGATGAATACAACCTACTGTGGCAGACCAGCAATGACCACAGTCAAAGGAGGCTGTAACATGGAGCAGCCATTCCCCACCCCCACCCCGATAATGGCTATAATGTACTCGGGGCTGGACCGAGGCCTACGTGACTCACAGGAGTATGTCACGTGTTGACACAGGATAGTACAGCTTCCGTGCCAATGGCTGTGGCTGAGATCTAAGGCCTGATCTGTGAAGCTGCAGGGCTCCCAGTGAGATAACACTGCAGCCAAGGACTGTAGGACCGTGGGGCTCCAACCCACATTCCATCCCCAGAGCTGCCCATCCCTTCATTGTCTTCAGTAACTTACTGGCTAACAAGAACCAACCTTTGGTCAGTTCCACAAGTGCCTAATCCTCCTTCCTGCAAGCCCTGCCTGTATCAGCTGTTATCACCAGATGCCACGAGTCCCTCCCCCCATTCTTACCCATGCCTGCATAATCGATAAATACCAACGGACCTGGTTGCTTGTGGTCCTCGCCACATGCTCAGCTTCATCACCATATGCTCAGCTTCATCACCACATGTTCAGCATGGCCCATCTCAGTTCTCCCCTATCTGTTTAAGTCTTGTTTCTGTGTCTCTTTCTTTCACCTTGCATCATATTACAACCCCCTTCTCTCTCCACTCACATGCAACTGAAAGGGAAAAATCCACTGCTCCCAGAGATAGAAGGTGAAAGAAGGAAGTCACCCCACTGGATCACACGTAGGCAGAGAAAAGCCACACCACCATGAGCATAACTCTGCACAACACATTACAGCAAAAACCATGAAAGAAACAATATATATATATATATATATATATATATATATATATATATTTTTTTTTTTTTTTTTTTAAATCTGAACCTGAGCATTGGAGTGCATGCTTGTAATCCCACCACATGGGAGGCTGAGGCAGGACCATTCCAAGTTTGAGTCCACCCTGAGCAACTTAGTGAGACTATCTCAAAATAAAAAAGGTCTGCATTTCTCAAAGAAGTAAAAGCAGCAAATAAACATATGAAAAAATGTTCAACATCACTGGTAATTTGAGAGATGCAGATGAAAACAACACTGAGATTCCACCTCATCCCAGGAAGAATGGCTGCTATCAAGAAATCAACCAATAACAAATGCTGGCGGGGGTGTGGGGAGAAAAGAACCCTTCTCCATTGTTGGTGGGAGTGCAGACTGGTGCAACCACTGTGGAAATCAGTATGGAGATACCTCAAAGAACTAGGCTTAGAGGTCCCATTTGACCCAGCTATTCCCCTGCTGGGTATTTTCCCAAAAGAATTAAAAGAATCATACCACAGTGATGTATGTGCACCCATGTTTATCGCGGCACAGTTCGTAACAGCTAAAGCTTGGTAATAGCCCAAGCACCCATCAACTGGAAACTGGATAAAGAAGATGTGGTTTTTTTATAAAATGGAGTACTACTCAGCCATAAAGAACAAGAAACTAGAAACATTTATAGCTAAATGGATGCATATTGAGGACATACTCTTCAGTGAAATAAATAGGACACACGTGTAAATACCGTGTAGTTTCTCTAGTGTGAGAAACTGAAAGTGTAAATAAGGATTAAAATGGTTAAAATGAATAATTAATAATTTGAAATAGGAAAAAAAGTTCCAAAGGGGGCAGAAGTAGGAGGGGAAGGGGAAAGGAAAGAAGGGAAAGGAAAAATTATGAGAAAAGGAAAAAATGGAAACAAAGTCTTTGTAAACAGGGACGGGAGCACAGGGAATGGGGAAAAATATGAACCAAGATACACCATGTACAGGTACAAGCACCCAATGATAAATGTAAACGTACTATATACCTAAAATGTACCAATAAAAGAATTTAAGCAATAAAAAATAAAGAAGGTCTGGGGATGTAGGTCTGAGTAAAGGTCTTGAGTTCCATCCCCAGTACAAAAAAAAAAAAAAAGAAAAAAAATTAAATTAAATTAAACCCAACTAAGAAGGAAACAAACAATTGAAAACAACCCTAGGCAAACTGGAAACAATCTTAGACAATATTAAGAAATTCTTATCACTTCTCTTCAGTACATCAACAACACTGAGGTTATACAGCAGAAGGTCCTTAACTTTTTTTTGGTACCTGGGATCGAACTCAGGACCTTGCACTTGCAAGGCAGGCGCTGGAACCACTGAGCTAAATCCCCGGCCCTGAAGGTCCTTAATTTTTAAAGATACATTTTTGAAATATTTAGCAGTAAAACAACATGAAATCCATGAACTTATATTCAGATAATTCCAGGAAAAAACAAAAAGTATGCAAATGATTATTTTAGAATCTACTTCTGGCGATAATAGAGTAAGAGACTGAATTTCGTCTACTTTCATATCAATCAGAAGACTGGACAAGATGATGCAAAGAGGAGGAACAAATGAGGTGAAATCTACCACAACTGACCCCACTCACTGCCCAGAAGCATTTTCCAGGTCCAAAAAGGGCAGGGAGAAGAAAACGACGTGCTGGTCCCACGGTGTAAGACAGAGAGAACTGAGGCCAAGGAGGCTGGGCATTTAGAACACACGGGATGGAGGGACGAGGAGGAGGCAGCTGGAAGAACTGCAAAGTGCACCCCCTTACAGTTCAAATACTGATCTGCACATCTAAGAGGGTGACTATCCCACCATGGAAAATGGGACCACAGGCAGCTCATACAGGGCTGGAAGTGTTCACACTCCTGCCACAGAGAAGAGGGCCCAACCCCATACTGCTTGGGCCTCAGGTGCAGCCCTCTAAAGACTCTTACTTAGTGGGGTCAGTTGGCCTTGGACCAGAGGCTGTTCTCAACCTGCACTAACAGAGCTCAAACAGTCTTCCAAACTTAAATAACAACGTGGATTTAACCGAGTCCTAGTAGTTTAGCTGCCAAAACAGCATGAAAGCATTCAAAGGGAAGACAAAATTAAATGCCCCAAAAATATAAAAATCAGAATGTTCTGTATCCAATCAAAAATTACCATGCATGTATAGAAGGAAAATACAAATACATTTTTCTCCCATAACTAGAAGAAAAATCAGTCATTAGAAGCAAATGTTAAAGACGAAATTAGCAAACAGGGTTAAAACAAACTGGATATGGTGGTGTATTCTAGGAGGCTTAGGCAGGAGGATCACAAGTTCCAGCCTTGCCTGGGCAACTTAGTGATTCAGTAAGACTCTGCCTCAAAAAATAAAAAGGTCTAGGGATATAGATCAGTGTGAAGGCCCTGGGTTCAACTCCCTGTACCAGAAAAAGTAATTTATTTACATTTATTTAGGGAGCATATTAAAAATATAACTATAAATCTAAGTCAACACAACCCAAAGAGAATTAAGTATATAAAAGAAAAATCACATAAAGACAAACCATTTATAAATACCATACTGTTTCTCTGGTGTGAGAAACTGAATGTGGAAATAAGGACTGAGATGTATAATGGATGCTAGGAAATGGGAAGGAAGCATTCAAATGAGAATAAGGGAGGAGGAGGGAGGGAGGAGGGAGGGAGAAAGGGACAATAAAAACAGTGAAAATAGAAGGAAAAAAATGGAAACAAAGCTTTTGTACATGGGGAGGGGAGGGGGCTTGAGGCCGGGAATAGGATAAAATAAAATTTATTTTTAAAAAACCAAAGCAAATTAAAAATTTTTTTTAAAAAGTATTAAAAATAAGGGCCGGGGATTTAGCTCAGTGGTTCCGGTGCCTGTCTCGAAAGTGCAAGGTCCCAAGTTTGATCCCTGGTACCAAAAAAATAAAAAATAAAAAGTGTTAAAAAACCAAAGCATATGGGGTCAGGGATTTAGCTTAGTGGTTCTGCAGCCTGCCTCACAAGCACAAGATCCCGAATTCCATCCCTGGCACTGAAAAAAACCAAACAAACCACAGGCTAATACCTGAAAACTAGAAGTCAAAATATTCATGTATTAAAATGAACTGCCAAGCACAAAGACCCGAGTTTGATCCCGGTACCAAAAAAAAAGAACTGCCAGGCATGGTGGCACATGCCTACAGTCCCAGCACTTGAGAAGCAGAGGCAGGAGGATTGCCTTGAGTTTGAGGCCAGCCTGAATACAGAGCAAGACCCTGCCTCCAATAAAACAAAACAAAAAATAAAATGAACTGTGGCTGGGAAGGACCAAAGAACCCAGAGAAAAAGACACATGACACACAGAGGGATAAGTATAATTATGCATAAGTCAAACAACGGTGCAGTTGTAGTGTGTGAAGTACTACCAAACTTTCTCAGCATAAGATTCTAAAATGAAAATATCCTTCACAAGTGAAGGGTGAAGAGAGAATTGTAAGCTTTTTCAGACACAGGAGCTACCATGTATTCATCCAACAGTAGATCTCCATTACTAGTTATATTAAAGCAAACATTTCAGACAGAAAGAATGAACAAAGGAAAAAAAAAAGCATAAACCATACTGACACAAAGAATAGTGACAGACCAGTACTAATGAAGAATTGCAAGTCTAAACCTAGCCCAAGCAACCTGTCTCAAAATAATAAATTTTAAAAGGGCTAAAGATGTAGTTCAATGCACAGGCACTGGGTTCAATCCTGAGAACCAAGAAAAAAAAAGGACACAGCTTTAGCATGATCTAATGAATATATTAGAGGATGAAAAACTAAAGGTATTAAAAGTTGAGAGAAAGTAAAAATGTCCTCATTCAGTGTTACTCAGCATGGCTGTGGTAGTCTAGTTAGGATAGTAAATTTAAAAACAAAAGAGGTAACACTGTAAATAGATGAATGAAAATTTTTTAAATAAAAAAAATAAAATGCCATGGAAGAAAAAAATTGTAGATTTTGCATGCAAAATCAAAAATGTTCATGAATCCTCTACAGAGGCTGTGCCAGTCAGGGTTCTCCACAGGGAACCAGGGATAGAGGCAGAGATCTGGAGAGAGCGATCTAGATACAGGACCAAGACAGGATTTACTAGAGGAAGTGGGCAGCTGACTGGAGGCCAAGTGTCAGGACAGGACATCCACAGATAGGAGTTCTGAGGCACAAGGGCAGGAGAAAGGGCAGGGTAATTTACATTTTCCTCAGAGAAACTTGCTACTCAAAAGATTTCACCATAATTAATTAATTAATTAATTAATTGAAAAAAAAGATTTCACCACTAGCAGCACTGGCCTCTTCCAGAAAACTGTTCCGGGCTCAGAACAACACAGTCCTGGGCTCCCCCACCAAATCTGTGGACCCGATCCTCCAAGTGATCCAATTGGGGGAGAAAATAGTAATGAATGTGCTTTTCCTCTGCTTTTTGTCTGATGGGATGGAACCCACCACACTGACTGGCTCATTGTCTACTTCCCCACTCAGCCCACCAACTCCCCTGGAAACACTCTCAAAGACACGCCCAGAAATAACGCTTTACCAGCTCCCCAGGTATTTGTTAATCCGGTCAGGCTGACATCTAAAACAGACCTTCCAGAGGTCCATCACTACTCAGTAGTCCTGCAGCAAAAGGGTGATGCCTATTCTGCAACATTTCAGTGGAATGCTCTGCTTATTCAGCTCTGCTGTTGTGTGAAAGCAGAAACAATAAAAATGAATGAGCTTAGCTATGTAGCAAAAACAGGTGGCTGGCTGGAACTGGCCTGTGGATTAGGTGTGACTCTTCTGCATTATTTAGGAAGCTTTTCTAATTGGTACATCACCTGAGACATCAGATTAGGCTGGGGGGGTGGCAGTAAATGGGAGTCCCTGTAGTACATAGCCCTATTAATGTATTAAGTGCTTAGAGTAGAGCAAGCATGCAGAAAGAAAGGATATAGCTACTGATATAAACTAGGCTTTTTGTGTGAAGAAAAGTTGCAGTGCTTCTTAAACTTGAACACACATACAGATCACACTGGGAATCAAGAAGGCACAGGGTGTGACGTGGGTCACTTGGAGAAGCAGAAGCCTGGGGTGGGGATGGAGGTGGGGATGGGAGTGGCAGGACACTGCACTGTTCAGTTTTCCCAGAGGTGCCTGTGCTGCCAGTGCTGAGCCAGTTTTAACAGTAAGTTCTACTGTGTGAGGAAAATGCAGAATGTGTACGTGAAAAAGTCTGTTGGGATGAGGACTGAAATACACGTTTCCACTCAGTGCTAATAGTTAATGATGAGCCTGTTAGCTGAGCACATGATTATTTTTCATCTTTTTAGATTAAATGTTGATTTGAACCTTCCAGTATTCTAAGTTCTTACAAAATACGGTTATTTAGGAATAATGAACTGTTAAAGATAACTAATAGTTTATTGAACATAACAATGTTGATTTTATTTATTTTACTCAGAACAAGTTAGAATATTTTAATTGTCTTTATTCTGGAAAAATTTTATAACCTAGGGAAAAGTAGATAGAAAGAGTAAATACCCATATACCTCCCACATTGAGTCAAGATTTTTAAAAAACAATTTAGTCTGCTTGTTATAATTTACCTACACCAAAACTCAAAATTAGTTTAAAGTGTACAAATCTATAAATATTGGGAAATGTATTAACCACCAACATAATCGTAACATAAAACATTTATATCAACCCAACAAGTTTCCTGTGCTCTTTACAATCTAATTGAGTATCTTCTGATTTCCATTTTGATTTCTTCTTTGACACACGGGTTATTCAGAAGTACAAATGCCTAATATTTGGGGGATTTTCTGGATATGTTACTGATTTGATTCTATAGCCCAAAAACATAAGATTTCACTCTTAAAATTTACAGAAACAGGGCTGGTGATTTAGCTCAGTGGTTCCACTGCCTGCCTTGAAAGCGCAAGGACCCAAGTTCGATCCCTGGTGCAAAAAAAAAAAAAAAAGTTCACAGAAACAGGCTTTGTGGCCTAGAATTAAGAACTACTGAGAATGTTCCACATAGCCTTGATAAGAATGTGTCTTCTGAGCCAACGATGTAGCTCAGTGGCACTGTGCAGGCCTGGCAAGTGCAAGGTCTTGAGTTCAATCCCTGGTTACCCCCCCTCAAAAAGAGAGAGAGAATGTGTCTTCTGCTGTTGGGGCAGAGTTCTACAGACATCAGTCAGGTCAGGCTGTTCGAGCTCAGGTGGGCAACGTTCAAGTCTTCCAAGTCCTTACTGATTTTCTCACTGCTTCCTCAGAAAGGACTATTATGATTTCCATCTCTAATTAGAGATGTCTACTTCCTTTGGTTCTCTCAACATTTTTTCACTGCTCTGAAGCTCTGTTTTCCATGTTCATATTTAGAATTACATGCTCTCTTTAACAGCTTACACATCATACTTTACTAATTGATTGAGAGCATTCATATTATACATAAAACGTTTTACATGGTTGATCTCAGCTTCATTCCCACTCTTTAGGGAGTTCTATATTGGTTTTCTGTGCTCATGGTTGCTCAATTGCTGCTGTTTCTGTTGGTTTGTTCTCCTTCAGGATCAAGGTGAGTGCTTTCATATAAAATCTTTTTTGTAATTCCTTCTCTGGCGGTTCTTCCCTGGATTCTCTGCTTTGCATAATTATACCTACAGAGGAACCAGCACCCTGAAGTCACCAACAGAAATCCTCCTACTCCAACATCACATGGCCTTCTAATTATACCTTGCCCTCCCCGGGTCTGCCAAGCTCTGGTAGGGTGGCCGTGACAGGACCCCTTCTGCTCCTCCCTGACATCGCAGAGGGCCATGGGCACGTTCTCTTGTTGAATTGAGAAATGTCCGTCTTTACCCACACCGATTTTTGCTTATTTTGAAACTGACTTTGTCTGATATTACTATGGGCACTCTTGGCTTTGGGTGTTTGTTTGTACTGTATGTCTTTCTTTCTTGGTAGCAGGGATTGAACTCTGGACCTTATGCTTTCAAGGCAGGCAGCGGCACCATTGAGCTAAATGCCCAGCCCTGTATGTCTTTTTCCATTCTTTATACTTCTACCCATCTTTATTTGTATGTTTAAAGTATTTGTTAGACAACATATATTTACATTTTCCTTTGAAGAAAAATAACAAAATGACAGTTTTTGCCTTTTAATTCTTATGTTTACTTTTAATGTAATTACGGATACGGCTGAGTTTAAAGCTACCAGTCTCAATTGTTTTCTGTTCCATCTGTTCCTAGTTCCTTTCTTTTCCTCTTTTCCTATGTTCTTTGAGATTTACTATTTTTAAAAGGTCTATTTTATCTCTCTTACTGGTTTATGTGATATACCTGTTTGTCTTTTTTTTAACTGCATTCATTTAATTCCCATCCATTTAGCTGGTATTCCAGGTGATTTGTACTCTCTACTGTAAATTCTACAAGTGAACCAGATTACAAAGCAAAATTGCACAAAGAGATCTCAAATTCTATTGTACATTTTTTTTAGTGGTGCTGGGATTCATCCACAGCCTTGTGAGTGCTAGACACCCACTCTACCCCTGAGCTCCAACACTAGCCCTGTGCAGCAAGATTTACTTTAAAGATCTGCTTTGACAAAGCTCATGGCAAAGATTCTACATGTACAGAGAGCCTACGCTCTGATCACACTAAGTTCACAAATGTTCATGCTGGTAAAATAATATTCGCCAATGTCATGTGCACAGTGTTTTCTCTGAAGAATGGTTCTAAAACATCGTGCTAAGACTGAAAAGTAGAGTTTAAAATGAACAGTTTTATGAGGATGAGTTATAACACGGGTGATGCTTGTTTATGCTAAATAACCCTGGTCTCAGTGCTCAGGATGCACCAGCTGGCAGTAGCACCCAGCTTTCCCCAAGAGCCGGGCATCATTCCTATGCCTGCAGACATCCTGTTAGGTGCCTTCTGCCTCCATAGCATGATCTTGGACAGAGCTCCTCTGCTTTCTCTTCACAGGTAGTCAGGCTCTCCTCTTTTTCTCTGTCCCTTGCTAGTTTTCTGCATTACATTCACATCTTTCTGGTAGGCCATGCCCACCACGGCAGAGCCTAGAAGAGCGACTGGGTAAAGGACCAGCTCCCTCGCCTGCTCAGCAGCAGTCACAACCCGTCCAGCCGGAAGCCTGAGTCCAGCCTGTGGGGCCAGGCGGGCCGATGCCTCCACCTGTCTGCCATTTTCCAGAGGTTGTTCTAGGTTGTACAATATGTATCTGTAATGTTTCACTGTATACTTTCAAGTATTATTACTCTACTTCATATAAACCATAAGCATACTTTCATTTCCCCCCTCTTCTCCATTGTGCTGTTACTGTCATACATGTCATACATGCCACAATGTTGTTTTTAAAGTCACTTTTTAAAAAAATAAATAATAAAAATAGTCACTTTTGGAAGAGATTTTTAAAAATCTTTTATCTCATATATTCATTTGTCCTTTTTTTCTTTTTTTCAGTAGTACTGGAGACTGAATCCAGAGCCTTGTGCTAGGCAAGTGCTCTGCCACTGAGCTATACCTCCGGCCTTGAACTCACTACATAACCCAGGCTGGCCTCAAACTCACAGCCATCCTCCTGACTCAGCCTCCCTAGTGCCAGGATTACAAGCATATGCCATCATGCCCGTTTTCTCACTTCTTTTTTAGAAATCCAGCATTTAAAAATTCACATGAGCTGGGCGTGGTGGTGCATACCTGTAATCCCAGTACTCAAGAGGCTGAGACAGGAGGAGCACTCAAAACTGGCCTGAACTACATAGTAAGACCTTGAACAAAAACAAACAAAAATTCACATGAAAATTTCGCTAAATGATAGAAGCATTTATTCTAAGAAGCTTCACATTTTACATCTCTAAACAGAAAAACTTGAAACCTAAAACTTTATCTCAAAAAAATTCCAATTTTTTAATGTATACTGATAGCTTACTATATACAGAAAAATAGCCTGCCTCACAAGCACAAGGGCCCGAGTTCGATCCCCAGTACCAAAAAGTAATAATGATAATAATAATAATCATCCTGACTAAAATTCTCATTTAATTAGATATTTAATTAAACAGTTAATGCTTATGAATTGGATGTAATAACTAAAACTTATCAAGTACTTGCTATCTCCCAGGCTCTGTCTGACATAAGTTTTTTTCATCTAATCATCCTTCCCCCAAAATCTATAAGGAACCATGAGTTAATTTTAAAGAAAAGTGAGACTTGATATATATATATAACAAGACCAATGTCACAGAGCAAATAGGAAGCAGTACCAAGGACGTTAATTTTGATTTCAATCATTTTAGGATAATCTAACGATTCTATTATCCTTGTCATAAAGTCACTATTCATGTTTCAGATGTAGCTACCAAAGAAATTTATAGAAAAAATTACCAAAATACAATACACAGAGCAGCCTTTTCAAACTCTAAACTGACATCAACTTTATAGAAATGCAGAAAAACATGTAATGAAATACTAAAGAAAAATGTACTTTTATAGACAAAAAAATATATGTGTATACCCTTGATTTCCAGTTAGTAACTGAAATTGGCATAGTCTGCTCCACAGGAGCCCTGGCCAATCTCCAACTCTGGCACTATTTACCTCAGTCAGACACCACAAAATTACTGGTTCCCACATGCAGAGTCTGGACCTACTCAACTGAGGTTTAGCAGTCAAGGGCTCCAAAAGTAGACAGAACACAATTCTGTCTTCAAATTTCATTGAAACGTGTTAAACATTCACCCATTTCTACCTAAACAGAGTTTAGCTTCTGACCCACTCCCTTCAGTGATACAAAAGATCTGACAGATCTCTCCTTGCTACAGATCTTCCTGATTTCCCGAATGCCAAGTTGCCTGTGTACTCCAGTTCCTTACCACCTACTGTAGTCCTGATCCATGTTGATGTTGCTAGACTCTCCTAGTCCAGAGTCTATTAATGCATAAACATAATATGAAACAAAGAGAAATCATCAATCAGGCAAAATGACACCAGACTCAAACGATTCCAAGATTTTGTATTCCTTCCATATCAACATGTAGATCCCAATCATGAAACTGACCCAAAAACCTACAGATGTTCCCATAAACTAAAGTATTCTACAATGTGACCCTATCCAAACCCTATACTTCTCACACAATATTCTCTTACCTGAAGTAAAATTCTATTACTTGGAAATAATACTAGAATCCTCCCCACTTTCATCTTTCTCAAGACTACTCAGGTATTCTGCCAGCAGTATATACCATAACTACTCCTCATGTTAAGTGAAAAGTGCTAACATTACACCAAGAGCTCTCCAATGCCACTGCTATGTCAGAAACTCAACCTAAAAACACTGGGAGGAAAGTCACTTTTGCCAAAACTTCCACAAGCAAACCTATCTGCTCCCTTCAGAATCCAGGGTTCCACCCACAGATGATCCTGATCAGGGGTGCAGAGTTCAGAAGACTACATGCCTGTGTCCTAGCTGCAAATCAAAGTGTGGGAATTGGAATTAGGGAGATGAGACTCAGACTCATGCGGCTGAACATGTGCCGAACAGCAAGGTTCAAGTGTCTAAACAGACAAAAGCCATGACAAATGACAGGCCTCCTTTTTGTTTCTACTCCTACCCTCCGTCTACTCCCAGCCCAGCAGCCAGAGCAATGCTGCTGTCCAGGAAAGTACTATCATGTCCCTCCTCTGCTCAAATCCTTCCAAAGGCTTCCAAGGCTGACCAGCACCCTTCTAAGGAGCTGCATTCCCACACTCAATTCCCACTGTCTCTCTTGCCTTCCCTTCCTCTGTTTCCCTTACTCCACATGCTACAGATGAGTCTCCTCATCTGCCTGGAACATTTTCCCCCAAAGAGAGGTTTGGGCTAGAGATAAAAATATAGGTGTCAGTGGAGCATGGTAGGACACGCCTGACTGAAGCAGGAAGCCTGCCTGTTCAAGCCCAGCCTGGGCATCTCAGCAAGACCCTGGCTCAAAAAAAGGCTGGAGGGCTGGGGATTTAGCTCAGTGGTGCATGCCTGACTTGCAAGGGCAAGATCCTGAGTTCAATCCCTGGTACTGCAAAAAAAAAAAACAAACGTTTTGTCATATTAATTAACATGTGATTTGTGGAAACAAGACAATCGTCTTCCTCTACCTTAAATCCTTTATATACACCAAATAGATTTATACAAAAGAAAATATAAACAGTAACAATTGCCAGGTACAATGGCCTATGCCTTAATCCCAGCACTTGGGAAGTTGGAGCAAGAGGATCACAAGTTCTACACCAGCCTCTAGGTCCTGGTACCTATCTCAAAAAACTAAAAACTAAAAAAAACTAAAAAAAAAAACCAAAGAAAAACTAGGGTTGGCTCTAAATACAGGCCCAGAGCTTCTCTTATCACTATTTGATGTGAACATCAGGGAAAGTAACAGGAAGGACTCAGAGATGCCAAACGTAACTCTTTTATCTCTTCTGATAAAGAACAGAACCCTCACTAGAAGTGTTCTCCTGTAAAGACCTTAAGAACAGAGAAACAGATGTTACCTAAAAATGACAAAAATAAAATGCACTTCACCCAAAGCACAGGAGTAAAATGTCCCTAATCTGAGATTGGGGGATAATGACAGCTTCCAATCAGGAAAGATTCTAAACAACTGAAGTCTATCTATGCATTAAACATCCTTCCACTGGAACCATTATTGATTTTTCTCCTACATCAGCACCTTGAGCCAAGTTGGCCCTTATCAACACCTTTATCATAATGATGTAGTAACCTCAAGGCTATGTTACTGCACAATTGTTTCTACATAAAACAGCCCCACTCTGCAGCTTATTCTGTCAATGTCACCTTTGTTTTACATACACACAAAAGCATACCAAAAGCATTTTACTTTTTCATCCTTAATTGTATTTGCCACATACCTGGCCTTCACAAGGCATACACTAAATTCATACAGTACCTAATACTTACAACTCCAAGTTAAATTTGAGTATTCCCACACTTAAAAAAATAATCTTGGGGGGCCAGGGATTTAGCTCAGTGGTTCCACCACCTGCCTCGCAATCACAAGGTCTGAGTTTGATCCCCGGTACCAAAAATCATCATCATCATCATCATCATCTTCATCATCATCTTGGGGCCAGGGTGGTGGCACGTGCCTGTAATCCCAGCACTTGGGGAGGGTGAGGCAGGAGGATACCCAACAGATCGAGGCCAGTGTGGGCTACATAGTGAGTTTGAGGCCAGCCTGAACTACATGAGAGACCTTGCCTCAAAAAAAAAAAAGTTAATAATAGTAACAATCTACATTACACAAGACAATATCTGCAAAGTACTCAGTGATACAACTTTCAAATGGTTCAGAAAAAAAGAGTATCATGCTCAAGAGAAACATAAGGCAAACGTAGCAAAAGACAGCTGTTAACAAATTTAGGCCAAAGGCATACATCCTGCCCACCTTCCAGAAAGTATACAAATTTCATGATAAAAAGTTAGGGAAAAATAAACTATATCAAACACCATGGGGAAAAAATTAATACCAAAACAAATGCCTTCATGCAAAGGTATAAAAATGGCCTCCGGGTTCTAAGTAGAAATACATAACTTAGTCTCTATCACTGGAGAGCTTGGAAGGGCACTCCTTTTTCAAAATTTTAGAACTTTTGGGGGGGTCCTGGGGATCAAATCAAGGGCATTTTACCACTCAGGGACACCCGCAGCTACACCCCTTGTTATTTTCTATTTTCAGACAGAGTCTCACTAAACTGCCCAGGCTGACCTGAAACTTGCGATCCTCCTACCTCAGCCTCCCTAGTGCTGGGATTACAGGTTGCACAACCAGGCCAGGACAGAACAGTATTTTTACTTCTTGTATATTTTCTCAGTCACCAGGGTACTGGTATTAACTAAAGGAAATCCACCCATTAAAATTGTTTTTACTGACTACAGATGTGTACCTCATCTGTATTTCACCACTCTGTGGTATCTGTCCTCAACATTCTAAAGACAAACATATGCCTATAATCCCAGCACTCTGAGAGGCTGAGGCAGGACGATAGCAAGTTCCAGCCCAACCTGGGCAACTTAGTAACTTAACCAGAGCTCTCAGATCTTAAAAGAGGAGGAGGGTTATAGCTCAGTGGAAAGGCCCTAAATACAATGTTTACTCTCTAGTATGTTAGACTTAGATAACACACACATACACACACACACACACACACACACACACACACACACACACACTGGGGTTAGGGTGTAGTTCAGTGGTAGAGCCCATGCTTAGCTTACATGAAGCTCTAGGTTCAATCCCAAGAACCTCCTGTAAAAAAGAATATATATATTATCTATAACAAACTGAAATGATTTTGTGTATCATACCATGTCCTATAAACTTTTTCCCATTAATAGTAAATGCTTCCTCATGTTTTAAAAAAAACTGCTGTAAAGAATTTAACTGATGGCCTGGACATGTATAGCTCAGTGTAGAGCATTTGCCCAGCATGTGTAAGGTCCTGGGTTCAATCTCCAGCAACGCACAAAATTTAAAAACTTTAAGCCAGGAGTAGTGGCACACACCTATAATCCCAGCGCTCTGGGAGGCTGACACAGAAGGATCACAAGTTCAAGCCCAGTCTGAGCAATTTCACAACTTATCAAAATTCTAACTCAAAATTAAAAATTAAAAAAGGACTAATGATGTAACTCAGTGTGAAGGCCCTGATTCAATACCCAGTACCCTCCCCCAAAATTAAATTATAAAAATGAATACACACACAAACCCCCTTAAGGACAGTGCCTGGTGTATTAGAAAAACCTAATGATTATGATAATTTTCCATATCCCATTGGGAGGTAGCATCTTCCCTAGAACCTAAGTAAAAGCTTCCTTTCTAATTCTTGATTCTAAAACTTATAATCTTCTGTTCCTACATAAATTAAATACAAGAATAGGGCAGCCAGGGGTGGTGGCACATACCTGTAATCCCAGCACTGTGGGAGGCTGAGGTAGAAGTATGTTAAGTTCAATCCTAGCCTGGGCAATTTAGCCACTTAGAGATATCCTGTCTCAAAATAAAAAAAACTGAAAATGGCTGGAGATGTAGCTTGGTGTGAAAGCCCTGCATTCAATCGCGTAATGCATAAATAATAAACAAGGCAAAACAGAGCAAAAATTTTATTAACATGGAGGGAAAACAGCTTACTAGTGGTAGATCAGTATCATCATCTCTGTGTGAGAGGGCAACATCACTTAATAAACAATTTTTTTTCTGTTCCATCAAAAAGTTGACTTTACAATCCTGAGAGAAGAAAAACTGCAAAAATGTTTTGACATTACAAATCTTCCTATTTATAGAAAAACTCAATTACAACAAATGACACGGTGTGTAAAGAATAAGCTAAGGCTGGCACATTTCCATTCCTCAAAAAATTTATCAAGTTGTAACAGACTTTCCACTTGTAGAATTTCAAAATTGCTTACCAAAAGGATTTCTCTCCAGCATGAAAGCATATTCCCTTCCTACTTGGTTCATCAACTGCACCTTAAATACATTGTTGACCAACACTTTTTTATTTGATATATATTCACTCTGGTCTTAAAGCATGAAATACTACTAACAAAACTGTCCAGCATAACAAAGGTGAGTTTTCAGAAACTATTAATGTCCTATAGTTCAGCAATATATTTACAGCCTTTAATGCACTCCTGGAAAAGCTACCTCAACAGTATGACTTCAAACTTAAGCCAGTATCCCTTTCTTCACTGGACACCAACCATCTTCTACAAGCAAAATGCCTACATCTAGCAGTTACAACTGAAAGTTCAAAATAGGAGGGTATGTCTACAAGTAAATGTGAATCTCAACACATCCATTTTTTGAAATAAGATAGTCTCTAGGAAATAAATCTAATAAAGTGAGATGGCTCAGAAGTTGAAGTATGTAGCTCTTTTAATAAATTACAAACTAAATCACATAGGACACAAAACATGAATGATTAAAATCTACTGAATGTATTAAATTTCTACCACTCACTTATGAAATACAATTTATAAGCCCAAAAAATGGAACCGTGTGTGTAATTTAGATTTCTATGCTGATCTGAAACACTTTCATACAATCTCAAATAAGTAGAGATGCAAGTACAGACAGTAATGCACATAAAGGAATATTGCTTTCAATCTTCCTACATTTCCCTCCCAGTCACACAAATGCTCTAGCCACTTCATTGTGCTATCCACCCAACTACCCATACCCTGCATTTATTTCAAACCCTCTCGTTACCTTGCTTTGCTTCCGTCTCACACCCCAAAACATCTGTCTCTGCATCCAGGATGAAAATCACTTCTTTAGAGCTTGCTCTGTACCCAAAAAAAAAGGATCCCCCACGAAGTGGTCTACTGCTCCTAGGGATTTAAGAATTACTAGGGATCCCTGCTATTGTACAGACAAAATTAAATTTTATCATCTACCAGGAAAGTTATTATTTTGCAAAGCATCAACCCAAAATTAAGTTGTGATTTCTGAACCAATTCGTAAGGGCCAATGACTACCTAACACTAGTAACAAACCTGTCCTCTCCCCTGTGTAGGATCGAACACCTGACCCTTGCGTTACACACTGAAGACTCTGATAGTATACTATCCCAATAGGGGAGGCACTTTCTAATTTATTGCCAAGAATATTCCAATTTAACGATTATAATCACATTTAGCTTCATGTGATGAGGCTACTTCCATAGTATGGCTGAGAGCCAGTCCTTCAAAGGCTGCTTCACCATGGGCTGGGGATTTAGCTCAGTGGTTTCACCGCCTGCTGCGCAAGTGCAAGGAACCGAGTTCGATCCCCGGTACAAAAAAAAAAAGGCTGCTTCACCAGAACACAAGGCCTGCTGTGTTCAGAAGTCCAGGCCACTTACCAGGCAATGTGTCCAACATTTTGTAGTTTGGGGTCAGGGGTTTGCCTCAATGGTAAAGCACTCACCTAGTGTGCAGAAGAATCTGGGTTCAGGGTCGGGGATTTAGCTCAGTGGCATTGCGCCTGCCTGGCAAGCACAAGGTCCTGAGTTCAATCCCTGGTACCAAATAAATAAATAAATAAATAATAATAATAATTTTGTAGAGATCTACCTAAGTGGTAGAACACTTTCCTAGCATGCTTGAGGCCCTGGATTCCATCCTTGGCACACTCACACACAAAACATTAATTATAAATTTTAACATGAAGTAGGCACTATGTTGGGTTCTAAAACATACAGAATGAGAATAAAGTCTCTTCCTTCCTAAAATTCTCATTCTGTAAAGATTTAAATCAGTTAATTAATTATAAAGCTGTCTGAAATTAATAGCAGCAGCTATTTCTATTTCTATGTGATAGAAAAAATATAGTACTGGACTGGGGATTTAGCTCAATGGTTCTGCAGCCTGCCTCGCAACCGCAAGGACCCGAGTTTGATCCCCGATACCAAAAAAACAAGAAAAAATATAGTATAAACAGAAGTGACAAGATTTCCTTTTTTAACTACTTGCTGAGTTATGTCCTCAGTGTTTTTAATTTTTTTATTGTGAGACAGCATCTCCATAAATTGCCCAAGAAGGGCTTGAACTTTCAATCCTCCCACAGAGCTGGGCTTACTGGCATGTGGCACCACACCCAGCTTTAATAACATTTATACAGCATTTTAAAGTCTCTGCAGCACTTTTACAAACTATTCTGCTTAATTATTAGGAAAAAAAGGTAGTAAATTAGTATCCCATCAATTTATAAGTAGAGGGAGGATTTTATCTGTAGTCTTTTGAAAGCTAAAGCCAAAGTTCAAATGTATGTGTACACATCTTTCTTGCCATCATTAATAAAAACAAAGATAAATGGAAAGAAAATTGTTCCACAATCATATATGCCCATTTGCTTAAAATACAAAGATCACATTCTTTTCCCTAACTTATTTCTGAAATAGGAAATTCATAATTCACATATAATTGAGAATACCAAGCATATTCTTGAACTTAAAAGCCTGATTTCAACTTAAGTAAAAAATAATTGATATTTTCAAACATAATTCTCCACTCCACTCCAAATTCTCTAAATTCCTATTACCCAACTATCTAGAGCAGTGTTTCCCAAATAACTCGCCACAGATTATTAAAGGTTTAAAGTTTTAACCATTAAGCATGCAAGCAAGGTAAATCTCAGGCCCTGACATGCATCCCAACCTATAACCTTCTAGGGGATTTAGCTCAGTGGTTCCAGTGCCTGCCTCAAAAGCACAAGGTCCCGAGTTCGATCCCTGGTACCAAAAAAAAAAAAAAAAAAAATTAAAAAAACTTAAGACATTTTCAACTTCAATGACTGTCTTCAAAGTTTTAATAGAACCACCTTTTCTCCAATGCAAAAGCCTCTAAGAACTAAATTCAATAGAATGCGCCCTCAATAAATTGTTAACTTCCATTAAGCATCTCCCAAGTTTTACCAGTTTTTCTTCCATGTCATTGCTTTTTCTGTCTTTATTTCTACAATATGCTAGTCCACAGTTTAATCCCCCAATTCATCAAGCAGCTAATTTATTCCTTATTGTATTATATAACAACTCTTCAACATCAACACCAACCAACATTCCACAATATTGTACCTCATAGTTATCATGGCCTAGAATATGAACAATTAGAGTTGTGGTTATCATGGCCCAGTTAGCATTTTTCCTTATTTCCTGCCATGGACTATCCATGCCAGGCAAGTAAACTATCAAGCATCTTATTGATCTATATACTATTTTTTTTTAACCTCAAAAAATATTCCCCAAGGGCCAGGGATTTAGCTCAGTGGTGCGGCCACCTGCCTCACAAGCACAAGGTCCCAAGTTCGATCCCCAGTACCAAAAAAAAAAATCCCCCAAATATCTAATATCCATGCAGCTTAATGAATTTTCATTCCACCTACAACTACATGATTGGTACTACATTCCTTGGCATTTCTGAGAAACTCAGTATTTTTACTTTTCTTAGTCAATACTGTGGCTTCAAGACTCCTACAAGCCATATACACACAATCTGTGCTACCTAAATAGCAATGTTCTCAGGATACACCTCTCACATTGTGTAGCTGGAATCGTAGTAGTTTTGGAAGGCATTCACCCAGTAGTGAAGGGAGAGTACATTCCATGAGAACTGTTCTTAGGATCCCTGTTTCTGCAACCTAGTTAGTTGCGTCAGGAGTAGGTCAACAAGGCACTGCCTTCACGCTGTTGGACTGCAGTGGTGCTGCTCTTATAGAAATCTAACTGGAGGGGTTATATTAGCACAGTTTTTCCACTTGTTATCAACACTGCTTCCTTTTCCTTGGTATAAAAATTGAGGGCTAGAACCCGGGCTTAGTGGCCCATTCCTGTATTCCAGCACTCAGGAGGCTGAGGCGGGAGGATTGCCACAAGTTCAAGGAAAGCCTGGACTACATAGTGAGTTCAAGGCCAGCAAGACCCTGTCTCAAAAAATGACAGCTAGATTAGTTAGAATTACTACAGCTAGACTATTCTTTCAGAACAAGCAGACTTTTTACAGTTGCTTGGAAAAGGCATTAAAAACCAATGAATAGGGCCGGGGATTTAGCTCAGAGGTTCCGGCACCTGCCTTGCAAGCGCAAGGTCCTGAGTTTGATCCCCGGTACCAAAAAAACCCCCAAAACCAATGAATAAATCAATTCCCACTAAAAAAAAACCCCTGAGGCTCAAAACCCACACTTGTCACAGCGCTGTCCATGTGAAATGCAGGCCAAAGGTAAATCGACTCCTACAATCTGGAGGTCTGCATTGTGATTCTGAGCTTGGGATTCAGATTTAAAGCCAATGTGCTTCTCTGCCCACAGCCCTTCCTATTGAGGACTTACCTCCCTGCTGAGCGTCCACACAGGCCTCTCGCTGGAATTCTGTGTCAGTGGCTATGACCAATGACTGCTTTTGCCCTGCTCCCTTACACTCTCCATGCACACCAACTACACTGCTGATGCTCCCACAGATTGTATTTTAAGCTAGGTCAGTCCAAAAATGCACCCCTAAATGGTGGCACCTGCATGCAGTTCCAACCTACTTGGGAGGCTGAAGCAAGAGGATCACTTCAGGCCAGGAATTTGATGCTACCCTGGGCAGCACAGTGAGACTCCATTTTAAAAAACAACAACAACAAAAACACCAACTTCAGCAAAATGTTTTAATTATTATAAGGTAACACAATCATAGATAAGGTTTAGAGGTGCAGCTCAATGGTACACCACATGCTTAGCATACACAAGGTATCTATCAGGTTCAATCCCCAGCACCAAAGCAAACACAAAAGACAATAAATTTAGCTTTAATACAAAAGAATACCAAAAGTGTAACGTGCAGGCCTCTAACATAGTTATTTAGTGCAAACAAATAATCAGTATAGCCAGGTAGGGAAGAGAAGATCACTGAGGAGTCTGAGGCCAGACTGGGCTACACAGTGAGTTCAAGGCCAACCTGAACTATACAGTGACTTTTTACCAAGTGTTTTTTTTTTTCTTTTGCAGTACTGGGGATGGAACACAGAGCCTTCAAACTAAGCTATAACCCCAGCCCTTTTTATTTTTTGAGATCTCACTAAATCATCCACCTGGGTTCAACCTTGGACTCCTTCTGCCTCTGCCTCTGCCTCCCAGAGTGCTAGGATTACAAGTATGCACCACCATATCCACTACCAGCTGCTCTAAGTAGAGTGGATTCTTTTCTTAGTTTAGTTTATATTTCTTATAGATATTAAAATTGGACATTTTCAAATGTTTAATATCAATCACCTAGTACATTACTTTGAAACTACAGTACCCATGACTCAGATCCAGCATACACTCTACCTGCAACTAAATGAGTATTTTATCTGCTGTGGTTACCAAGTTATTCCTCAGTTTTTCCCTCCACTACACCCTGTCTCACTTTAACTAGCAAACACATTACTGCTGTATATCAACCCAATTGTTCAGAAAGTATGAGTAACCTCAACACTAACACTAAAACATACCATATTTAAAAGACCAAACTACCTTAGCCAGACATGGTCACACATATCTATAATCCAGCACTCAGGAGCCTGAGACACGAGGATCATCATGAGTTCAATGCCAGTCTGAACTGAGTTACACAGTGAATGAAAGGCCACCCTGAACTCTATAGCAAGACCCTGTCTCAAAGAAAAAAGACAAAACTACCTAACCTCCATATCAAAGGACAGATTTATTCCACTTTACATGCAAATGTGTCACAAAGGATTAACTTCCCCCACAGAAAAAAGTATTAGAAACAATTAAAAGATACCTCAAGTTTTGCAAAAAACCTAACAAAGAAGTTGGAATACTGTTAAAACTAGATATGAGAATGAAAAGCACAATCAATTAGAATTTAGAAAAATTACAAACTACCATGGCATTTCAATAATTTCTGGAAAAAAATAAAAAAACAGAAACCACAAAGACCCCTGAAAAACAAAAAAAAAAGAATCCCTGAAAAATAACAGGTGTTCTCATATGATCATTTAAGATTAAGTTCACTCTGCCGTAAGAAAACAGTCAACATGTAATAGATTTTAGGGGGGAAAAAAGCCAAAATTTTAAGTCTGTTCCCAAAGATTTACTATTCAGGAATCTTCTTATATCTGTACTTGTCATCTCCCTACAATGTCAGAAAAGTATAATTTATTGTACTTAGTCCTATTTCATTTTCTTCATTTCAAAAGCAAAGTTTATTTCTGTATACCAAAGGAGAAAAGGTAAAGTTGGTTTTTATTTACATAACCCTCAACTAATTTTTTTTCCTCTGGTTCTCATCCCAATAGAAAAGGAAATGGTTTCTTATTTGCTCATTGGTATAAAGAGATGTGGTGAGGTTAAAAAACCATGTTTTTTTTTCCTTAAAGCATTTCAAACTTAACACAGCTGAGCATACCTTATCTAAAACACTGGGGAATGGCAATGCTTCAGATTCTGCAATATTTGCATAGATTTTACAAGACAAGCATCCCTTATCCTAAAACCTGCAACCTTAAATGTTCAGATTTTTCAGATTAGGGATGCTCAACCTGTATTATGAAAACAGAGATTTTCAAAATAATAGAGGTGGGGATTAGGGTTAGTGGCATTGCCCAGCATGCACAAAGCTCACTCAATCTAGGGTGCGCAACTGACTGACCATGCAGTGCTAGGCGCAAGGGCACTAGGATTAAGGGTGTGAGTGCCACCACCCTAAGTAAGCCTGGATAAGATACAAGGGCCACAAAGATGCTGTTGAGGTCCCTTGTTGCTTTTGCTGTCTTTGCCTGCAAAGAACTGTTTCTCCTTTGCAATGTCCCACTGCCACGCCACTCTGCCTCAGAGCCAGCCAACTATGAACTGAAACCTCTATGAACTGTACACCAAATACACCTTTCCTCTCTTCTGTCTCAGCAACCAGAAAAGTAGCTAAGACAGGAGCCGTCTCTCAAAATTTAAAAACAGGATGGGATCTAGCTCATTGAAAAGGCCCTGAGTTTAAGCTGCAGAACCACAAAAAATAAGTCAGAGGTTAGACACCAGTCCTGACTCTCACACACCCTTACTTGCTATCAGAAGTCAGAAAAAGTTTAAACTTAAACTTTAAAACTTTATTTTGCCCAAATTTCCAGAAAGTTTATTTCTGAGGTCTGTATGGTACAAAACTAAGCATTTAGACTAGATTTTAAATATTTCGTTTTTTAAAAAGGTCACATTCCAAAATTCATTTCATGGGTGACTTCATCAAACAAAAACATGATGGGATTAATTTACCACCACAATACAAATAGCTTTGACTTTTCAAACACATTAAGAAATTTTTAAAGAGAAAGAAAAGTTAACTGTCAGTTAAATTTGTGTCAGAAAGTACCAGTCAGGGCTGGGGATGTAGCTCAATGGCCTGTGCCTGCCTGGCAAGTGCAAGGTCCTGAGTTCCATGCCCAATACCAAAAAAGAAAAAAAGTAACAATCAGCCAGGACAGGAGACTACTACAAGCACCTGTGGTCCCATATACTGGGAAGCCTGCTGGCGAGAGGACCACATAAACCTAGAGGTTCAAGACCAGCCTGACAACACAGATCCAGGAAAGAAAAAAAACCTCATATACATAAAAATTATTTGAGGGTTTTGTTTTAGAGACAGGGTCTCACTATGTAGTCCAGACTAACCTTGAACTCACTATATACCCTAAGCTGGCTCTGGCCCAAGTGCCCATCCTCCTGCCTCCCAAGTGCTGGAATTACAAGTGTACACCACCACTTCTGGCAGAGGGGTGATTTTGAGGCAAGTTTTTGCTTATTTGAGCTACATCTAATCAAAATAGTTCCAACAAATTTCTAATGTGATCACAAGTAATAAATAAAAATATTTTATGTGTCTTTTTGAGTACATATCTACACAGACACTTTGTAAACCCCCAAAAAGTTATGGTATCTTCTTCCACATACAATATAGGATGAGATATATGCCTGAATACGAAAGTTCATGATTCTAAACACTTTAATTCTCCCTTCTTGCTTCCCACCCCAGTCACATGTAGAGTAAGAAAAAATTCACACACAACAGTGATTGACAGGCTGGAAAGGGAAGCAACTAAAAGTTTATTAAATATCTGAAAACAATTTATACTCTAAAGTTAAATCTATATCTCAACAACTTCTCCTAATCTTACATATGTATTTCTCTCATATGCTGAAACAAATACTCAATTTGAACATCTTCTCCAGTTATCATCACCTTACAAACTTGACCATATATATAGCTCAGATTAAAAGAGTTCAATAAAATTACAAATATATCTACAAACTCAAAAGTTACAATCTTGATGCTAATTTTAAAATGAAAAGCTTCTTTGTGTTTTTCTGAAAAAGTTCTGCCTAGCAGAAACATTAAAAAAATTAACCTTTTTTTTTTTTTTTTACCTTGCACTTGCGAGGCAGGCACAGCGACACTGAGCTAAATCCCTGGCCCCAAAAAATTAACCTTTTAACCAGTGTTCAATACAATAAAGACTCCAGAGTTCTGAATTTAGCAACTTTCTGTAAAAAGGGTCTTAGCCCACAGATTATGCTGTTAATTTTTCTTCAAACATCTAACTACATCAGTTTGTTTTCATTCTTTAAAAGATAACGCTTTATATACTGCTACTCATCAGTTGTTTAGTGTCTCTTGTATTTGTCTTGCTTTTTATTACTTCACAGAGAAGTGTCTAACTATACTGACTGTAACTCTAAAGTGCAAACACCCAGACAAGTGATATGTCTGAAGCCACATTTAGAACTGAAATCCACGTTCGATTAAAAGATTCGTATATAGGGTCTCCAGCCTTATTCATTTTTAAAAGTAAAAATCTTTAAGCAGCTCTTCATCTAAAAATCTATAGCCAACCAGTAAGAACTAAAAAAGAAGTCTGCTTACATACAGTAGTACCACCCTCAAACTAGAGCACAGAACAGAAACATGCTTGGCCCCGCAGTCATAAGTCAATGGGACAAAGAACAGAAGAGGAACGCTACACGAAACATTCAGATGTTTTCTAAACCATCAAAATAAGGCTACATATAGACATTCATCTTGCCAAGGCTTTCCCTAAATTCTCTCAATTCAATGCTTTTAAACATACTTTAAGGTATTTAAGTATACTTCCGGGCAAGTCAAAAAGCTTAACTAAAGTAAAGCACTTTACACAAGAACAAAATAATGTAACTGGCCCTAGGATACACTGAAAATAAAAAATTGTTTTTAAAAATTGTCTCCAGAACCAGAATCATCAAGAAACTATACTTTTAGCTAACCTAAGTCCAATTTTTCGGGGGAGGGGGCACTGCTTTGACAATCTGCTAACTACACTGTGTCTACTCCACCTGGGAGTTAGGGAAACTCGAGCTGGTCGCGCAGGAGCCCCCTCTTACACTAAGCGACACCACCCGGCGCTCAGAGAGGGAACACCCCGACCCGGCTCGCCTTCTTCCCACAAACCCTTCCCCTGGGCGACAGCGGGTTTCCTGCGAACACAAACTCACCCTCCTCCCGCGCGCTATCCCCGAAGCCCCTGACGCTCGGCGCCGGGCGGGGTGGAGGAGACGGCGCGGGCCGGACCGCGACTGCTCCCCGCGGAACCCGGTCGGGCCGGACGGCCGCACTCGGCGAAGAACAATACCCGAGCCCGGCCGCGATCCGCGCAACTTCCCACGCATCTGTGCCGCGGTGCCGTCGGCCGCGCTGACTCCGGAGCCGGGCAGGGACCGGGGAGGAACCGGACCGGGCCGGGCCAGACGCGCGGGGTGCGGAGGCCTGGGGCGAGGGCGCCCCGGACCCGCGCTCGGTCGACCCCTCCGCCGGCCCGCGCGTGGGGGCGGGGAAGGCCTCGCGGAGCGCGGCGCCTGCTCGGGCCGCCGGCGAGCGGACGCGGCCGGGCGCGGGGACAATAGCGCGCGGAGCCGGGCGCCCGGGAGGCGCCGGGGGACGGACGCGCCCGTCGTGCACTCCACCGTGGCCGCGGCGCCGGCGCCGACGCGCGGGGTCGTGCCTCACCTCCCAGCCCCGCCGCCCAGGAGAGGAGCAGAATTAACACTCTCGGCAACACCATCTTCCGCGGCCGCCGCCTCCTCAGGGTTAACAGCAGCACATCGACCCGGGGCGAGCGGCTGAAGGGCTCGGTCCGGAGCCTCCGCGGGAAGCCGGGACCTCCCCCGGCCGGAGAAACGCCAGGCGACTCCCTCCCGCTCCACTTCGGGGGCCGGCGACGCGCCCGGCTCCACCAAAACAGGGACCCTCCCTCCCCTCCGCCCGCTTCCTTCCTCCCTTCCCCGCTTTCCTTCCCTCGCTCCTTTCCTCTTCTCGGCCCCCACTCCGGGGCCCCAGTGCTCCGCCCCCTTCCTCGCCACGTGATGCGTCGGCGCCCAACCCGCTCGCCAAGGCGCGCCCCTGCCGCCAGCTCCTCCCCCTCTCCGAGGCGCCCCGGGGCGCGCGCATGCGCACGGGAGCCGCTTCCCGGGCTGCCAGGCCTGCAGCCGCTTCCTGTTCGCCGGCGGGGAGCTGGGATTGGACTGGGGGCGGGGCTTTTGCCGTGGCTCCGCCCCGAGCTCCCGCCCCCAGCGGGAGCCCTCACCGCGGTAAGAGCGTTTCGCGCCTTGTAGCCACCTCCGAGGACGGCTCCTTGGGCTGGAGCTAGAGCGGGAGCGGCTGCGTTCCGCTTCCTAACTTCTGGAGCAGCGGAGATTTTTTGTTTCTTTTTCTACCGCTCGCGGTGCACCACAGCCTGCCAGTAAACAAGCTGTCCCCGAGGAACGGAGCGCCGAAGTGCAGACCCCGCGGGCAGCGAGGAGGAGGAAGGGAGACACTAGGCTGACGCGCGGGCTCGGGGCGCTGGCCACGCTCGCCGCAGGCCAGGCCTCAGCGTCGTCAGAGGCCGGCGGTCCAGGACCTGCAGCCCTTCGCCGTCCGTCAGTCTGCGCCCCACCCCTGCCGAGCTGGCGTCCGGCTCCTCGGGGCTTGCGTGGATGCTTCACACCGTATTGCAGGAGCCAGAACTTCTAGATAGCATTCAGATACTCGTCGATTTGGCATCTTCCTTGAGTTGGCTGAGTTCAAGAATATAGGTATTAATGCTGTTGGTACTGTTAATAAATTGAGATTCCTACAGTAAGTTTAAAAATACAGTCCGAAGTTCCAGAACTGTCATTATTGATAGTGTCTGTTCATTTTTAATGAGGTCCATGACATCAACAGGAAGACGGGAGTGTTTTTTGTTTTGTTTTGTTTTTTTGGAGACGAGGGTCTTTAATGTGGTCCAGGTTGGCCTCAAACACGCTGTGTAGCCCAGGCTGGCCTGAAACTGGAACCTCCTGCCACGGCCTCTGAATGTTGGGATTACAGGTGTGTGCTGCCGCTCCGGGCCTTCCCCCTTCCAAAGATCCCACTTAGGACACAGTTACCCGGATACATCACATTGCATATCACATCTGATTTTTATGATTCTCTTGTGGAGCTGCTGTCACAAATACTGTGTTTATTTATCTAGCTTTTAGACCGTTTTATAGCATATTTAATGTGGCACGGTATTTTTTATAATTAATTCCATTGTTAGGAGCAATGACACTTTCCTCTTCAAGTTTGGAAAAAATTCAAAACCATATTTTGTGTTACCAAAATGAAGACTCCAAATTACATTTAAGATGTCATTTCTTTTATTTGTAAAATGAGGTTCCAAAGTTAAAAGTTTGAACGCTATTTGGTTGAAGTCTTACTTCATTATTGATAGTTTGCAAATGTACCAGGACCTAATGAAATGTGGGAGTGTCAGCATCCACACAATCGGTGGGCTGCTTGACTCCCAGCTCTGCGTTAAGCTGGCCAAATTAACATTGCGGGGGGGGGGGGGGTCTTCTTATGCAGTTCATGCTAGCCTTGAACTCACTGTGTATCCAGGCTGGCCTTGAACTCGAAGTGGTCCTCCTCCCTCAGCTTCTGGAGTGGTGAGATTACAAGTGTGTGCCACCACACCTGGCTTACTCTTCAAACCTTAATATTCTTTTATAAAATAAGAATGATAAATATTTGTCTCCTGCAATTGTTTTGATGATTAAATTCCCATTAGTTAACATAACTGCTAAGTCTTAAGTAGAAATACATAAATATCATTGTCCTTCCATGAACAATCAAACATCCATTCAAAAGCAATAATTATTTTAATACTATTATGTATGCTTAATTGGGGGGGGTTGTTAATCTTTTCCAGTGCTAGGGATGGAATACAGAGCCTCCTCCACTTGTGCTATGCCACTGAGCTCCACCCTAAGCCTACCCTAAAATTATGGTAATGAGACATGTAGCTAGTAAGCAAATACTGTGGTCATATGTGGTATATTAGACAGACAATACTAAAGAAAAATGCATGTTGCACAGACTTAAGACCTATCTTGGTAAACATGGAGACAATTACAATTTTAAATTTCCAGATCCTACTAAACCACCTGCTGGATGTCTCACTGTCTTGCCTAACTCAGTATTTTAACTTCTTATCCCTGATAGTGACATCACATCATTCACAGGAACCAGGGATCAGGAATAGAATCACGTGACTCTTCTTCCCTGCTCTACCCATAACCAGTCAACAAAACATACTGATTTTTTTCCTAAAAATGTCATTCTTGTACTTTTTGTCCTTCCCTCCCCAACTGTTATCTTGTTCACACCGTTATTTCTAGTGCTCGTATTGCTGCGGGGGCCTAATGCATCTCCCTTATTCCACTCTGTTAACTTCTAGCTCTACTTTCAAACCTCATCATAATCCACTGCAATGTGATGCCAGTTTCTCATTCCTAAGAAATTATTCTCGCTAGAGGCGTTAAAGGTCTGTCATTCAAGGCATAGTCGCATACACCTGTCATCCCAGCTACTCAGAAGGCTGAGGCAGGAGGATCCAAGTTCAAAGCCAGTTTGAGCAACCTAATGAGACCCTGTCTCAAAAGTTTCTAGGGCCAAGTATTTAGCTCAGTGGAGTCGTGCCTGCCTGGGAAGCGAAAGGTCCTGAGTTCAATCCCTGTTACCAAATAAATAAATAAAAGTTTCTAAAAGCTGTGGATATAGCTCAGTGATAGAGCGATCACAAGGCCCTGGGTTCAGTCCCTAGTACTGAAAGAAAAAGAGAGGAAGCTGAGCATTATGGTATTTGCCTGTCATCCCAGCACTCAAAGGCTGAGGCAGGAGGGTCTCAGAGAGAGGATCTATTAGCTGTCTGTACCACTCACACCTTCACTGCCCATCTTACTGGACCTCCTAGTCAGTGGTGGCAAACCTATGGCACACATGCTACAGCCAGCTATTTATTATTATTGAAAGCTTTAAAAGGTTCACATCACTGTGACAGTTTTTGCTCCTTAAACTCTCCTTGTTCTCTTCAGGTTTTCCTGCTTATTTTTAACTGTGCCTTCATCTACATCTCTTCCCTGGACCATTTTCTTCTCTATGCCCCTTAAATATTATGATTCCTCAGAATCTTAACCTTGGCTTTTATTTCTCACCCTTCACTTGTATGATTATTTCTTACTACCTTAAGATGCCCATAAGGGTTGTAGACCTGGCTCTTCTTGTTTTGAAATAAGGCACAACCTTCTAAATATAAGATGGAATGTAAGGTAAGGGTCCTGTGCCTCAGTTTCCTACAGATGGTTGGTATGAGAAATAAATTAATCCAAAGCAGTGGGATCAATATATATAGCATGTAAGAGTTCAAGGCCAGCCTGTGCTACATAGTGAGTTTAATGCCAGCCTGAACTACATAGTGAGACCCTGTCTCAAAAAAAAAAAAAAGAAAAAAATATATATATATAGCATGTAATAAGCATACAATTTTAGGTGCTATTTTACATATCTAACACTTGTAAGTGTAACACATCTCCCAGAAGTTACACAACCACATCAAATTCAACATGTCCCAAACTGACCAGACCCCTACATCAACATACTGAAACCTTTTTCACCTGAATTCCCTAAATTACTGTTACAAAAGCCAATTATGGGCTGGAGATTTAGCTCAGTGGTTCCGGTGCCTGCCTCGAAACCCCAAGGTCCCAAGTTCGATCCCCCCATACTAAAAAAACAAAAGAAAAGCCAATTAGCCGAAAAGCAAGGTGACGGTAGAAGAAGATAAGTTAGCTGATCATAAGATGGCTAGGGCCGGGGATTTAGCTCAGTGGTTCTGCTGCCCACCTCAGAAGCCCAAGGTCCCGAGTTCGATCCTGGTACAAAAAAAAGATGGGTGGGCTGGGTATTTAGCTCAGTGGTTCCACCGCCTGCCTCACAAGCAGAAGGACCCGAGTTCGATCCCCGGTACCAAAAAAAAAAAAAAAAAAAGATGGGTGATCTATTGTTCTAAGAACATCTTAGCTCTTCACTTATATGTTCTGCTTCTATAAATCTAAGAAAAAAAGTATGGCCAGGCATGGTGGCACGTGCCTGTGATCCTAACACTCAGAGCCTGAGGCAGGAGGATCACAAGTTCAAGCCCAGCCTGGGCAATTTAGCAATTTAACAAGATCCTGTCTTAAAATAATAAATGGGCTGGGGATGAAGCTCAATGTGAAGGCCTGAGCTCAGTTCCCAGTAGTGCATACATGTACAGACACACACGGGGGCGGGGGGGGGGGGATTATGGATAAGATTATGCTTTTCTAGTTCCTTTTTTCCTTTTTCCTGGGATAGCAGACAGTAGCAGTTAATGTCTTCATAATTTAAGTGTGGATTTTCTTTTGGGAGGCAGGTACTGAGGGTTGAACCCAGGGCTGTTCCACTGAGCTACATCCCGAGACCATTTTTTATATTTTATTTTGAGACAGGGTCCCACTAAGTCACTAAATTTCCCAGGCTGGACTCAATCTTGCTGTCTTCCTTGCTGTCACACATGTTTGGGTTGACTTGTAGTTAAATTTTTTTTTCTAAACTATTGAATAATTGAGAGCGTTTATGGTACAACTAAGCTTCCAGACTTTCTGTGGCAACTGAAAGGTCAGGCAGACCTAGATTCTTGCACAACCTCAGATGGCAGGAACTGAGACGACACTGCCCTCTTTGGACTGGGCTCGTTTAGGGTCGCTCTAGCCAGCATTATCCCTGTCAGTACTTAAGTTGTGACCTCTTTTAAGAACTACATCAAGTTCCAAATAGACCTTGAAGTTTTTTCCTACACTTTTCTGGCTCCAGTAATCTCAATTCATTTTAGATAAGGACACCTATTATTTATATCCTTCATCTGCAGTTAATTACATATTACCTTGTGGAAAATTCATATTATTATCCCAACATTAAAAACAGGAAGAAAAAAAAAAAGACAGATCAAAAGGCTTTGACACAAGGCAAAGAAAGAAAAAAACCTTATAGAGTGGCAATGATAATTACTGTTCATTAATTCAAATATTTATTCTGTTCTTGCTATGGGGATTTCCAGATTACGAAGATATTGCCAACATGCTGACCGTCACCTTGACAAGTGCTTTCTTTCTCTTTGTGGTACTGGGAATTGAACCCAGGCCTTGGCGCTACCTCCCCAGCCACTTTTTCTTTTCGTTGTTGTTACTGTTGTTTTTGTTTTGTTTTGTTTTTTGAGACAAGGTCGAAGTTATTAAGTTGCCCAGGCTGGACTCAATTTTTCAATCCCCCTGCCTCAGCCTCCCAGTGGGGGGATTACAGATAAGTGCCACATGCCTGCCTGAAAAATACTTTATATAGATGATCCCTTTTGATCCCTTTATATAGATGATTCACTCTTTGCACAATGTCATGAAGTAAATATACTATATTCCATTTTACAGATGCAGAAACTGAGGCATCTCAGACTTTGGTATTCTAGTCTTGAATCACTGGATAAATCAATCCTTATTGTTATTGCCATGGTCCAAAGTCTGCTTCTTAGCTCTTTCATTGTTGTTTGGGAGTGTGTGTGTGTGTGTGTGTGTGTGTGTGTGTGTGTGTTGAATTTAGAGCCTCCTGTGTGCTAAGTGCACAGTCTTCACTGAGCTACCCCCACAGCTTTTTAGCTTTGAAGGTCCAGAGGTTTAATTATGCACAGTGCAATCTGAGTTCATGAACTAACAAAGACTAATCCATGGAAACTGAGCTATCAAGGGACTTCTGTTTTAAAATGTCACCTTATAAGTTTACAGGTTGATAATTTGCATAAGCAACTCAGTGCATTTTTTTAATCATTAATATCAGAGAAGCTAACTCATAATAGGGAGTGAATTAGTAAACAAAGCATCAATACAGAAGAGATTCATTACATGACATTATAGGCTAGTTCATCTCCAGCTCACTGTGGGCAGGGCCACAGAAACTATTGTGGGAAAAGACAGGTACAGGGATGTCCGCCTGTCCAGGGGACCTCTACCATAGATGATGACCAAACTCCACTGTGACAAAGATTTATGCTTTGGGGTCTTCTCCAGACTCCATGCAGACTAGTATTTCCCTTTCTGTTATTATATGCTCTCTTCAGGATTACTATAATTAATTAGACCACACTTTGATTAGATTTCCAGTTTTTTCATTTGTTTGTTTTGTACTGAGGTATTGAACTCAGGGGCACTCTACCACTGAGCTAATCCCCAGCCCTTTTTATTTTTTATTTTGAGACAGAGTCATGCTAAATTGCCCAAGCTGACCTTGAACTTGTGATCCTTTTTGCCTTAGCCTCCTGAATAGCTGGGATTACAAGTGTATGCTTCCATGTCAGGCTTGCTTTTATTTTTAACTTTTTTTGTAGTGCTAAGAATCCAACCCAGGATTCCCCCCATGCTAGGCAAGCACTCTACCACTAAGCTATACTCCCAGCCCTTACTCCTTTGAAACATTGAAAGAATCCTGTCTTTTCAGGGAACTTTTACAAATAGCTAAGCTAGTTCATTTTATACGGATTTGGTCATTGAATTCTCTTTGCTTATTCTCAGTGTCGTCTTTTTGTACAGCCGATGGGCATCATATTTTTATTTCATTGTACCTACTTACATTTTGTCTTCCTAAGTAGACTGCAACCAATCTGAGTGCAGTAACTATAGTAATATGTTTGGCCTGGGGGTGTAGCTCCATGATACAAGGCTTGCTGAGCACACACAGGGCCCTGGATTTGATCTCCAGCATTGGCCAGTCATGGCAGTACATGGCTGTAATCCCAGCACTCGGGAGGCTAAAGCAGGAGGATCACTGCAAGTTCAAGGCCAGTCTGAACTACATTCTGAGGCCATGTCTCGAAAAACCAAAATAATAATATATTTGAAGAACTCTTTAAAACTGATACATCCTCTGCTGTAAATTCCTGTTTCATTCACAAAACCACATAGCAAAATCATTGAAACTAATGCTTCCCCCTTGCTTTTCTTTCTTGTACAAAAGGTGAACACTAAAGAGAAGTACATTGAGCTACACAAGCTTATCGGTGAACAGTGAGGCCAGGTTCAGATCCCAGGTCTTGCGGTCTCCGTTCATCACGTTTTTTGCTACAGTGAGCTGCCTCCAGGTGAAGTGCTTAAAATCCTCTTCTGTGCCCCAAAGCACCACATCCAACTATTCAGTCAGTAATAGTGGAGGCTCATTACTGTAATTATGAGCGAAAAGGGTCACCATTCTTACAGAATGCATATGAACAATTGAACAATAAAAGTAGTTATTATCTGATATTATTCTAGGTCAGGGTTTCTCAGTGGAATTACCAGTGGAACACTTGAATGTGAATGAGTTAAGGGTTCAGGCTGGCTCTGCTGGTGTACATCTGTAATCCCAGCAGATCGGGAGCCTGAATCAGGAGAATCACAAATTCAAGCCCAGCCTGCACAATTTAGTGACTTAATGAAAGCTTGTCTCAAAATAAAAAATAGAAAATGGCTGGGAATGTTGCCCAGTGCAAAGGCCCTGGGTTCAATTCTCAATAATGGAAAAAAGAAAAAAAAAAAGGAATTAGGGCTTAAAGCCAGGCCTAGTGGGAGGCTGAGGCAGGAGGAGCGATAGTTCAAGTGAAACGTGTCAAGATGCTCTCAAAATAAAAAATAAATATACTTGGCTCAGTGCTCTGTAAGTTCAACTCCTATCCCACCCCCCCAAATCACTTCGGGTACTTTTCCACACTGCTGATTCCTTGGCTTTTCAACAACTCTGTTAAAGCGGGATCTCTGGGGCTGAAATCCAGAAACATGGTGGGGCTTTTCTTCTTGTTTTTGTTTTGTAGCACTGGAAATTGAACCCAGGGAGCATTGAGCCAAAGCCCCTGCCCTTTTTAGTTTTTTTATTTTGAGAATAGGACCTCACCAATTTTCTCCAGCTGGCCTCAAACTTGGCACCCTCTTGCCTCAGCCTCCTGAGTAGCTGGATTATAGGCATGTGCCACTGTGCCCAGCTGGGAGAATAACTTTTGAGGAAAGAAGTCCTAAGGAAAGAAGGAGGTAGGCATGGTGTACTGGATCCAATAGCAAATTGGTATAAGACTAGGGGAGTAGGGATTCTGGGTTGAGGGTGAAAGATGATATTCCTTGAATTCATTTCTGATACAACCCTCCTGGGTGCATATTTAGGTCTTTTTTTTTTTTTTTTTTTTGAGGCGGGGTCTTGCTTTGTAGTTCAGACTGGTCCTGAACTCACTATGTAGCCCAGGCTGGCCTCCAACTAATGGTGATCCTCCTGCCTCAGTCTCCTGAGCGCTGGGATTGCAAGTGTGTACCACCACACCTGGCTTAGGTCCACTTTTAAAAAGGACTTTGTAAGTAAAATTGAGAGAAGGATTTCACTTCTACGGTAGCATATTCGGGCTACAATAAAAGAGAAAAAAAAGGAGCAGCTGTGAAAGCAGAATGGAGTAGAAGCAGCACCTGGTGGAAGCTCACAAGGTTGGATTTGTTTCTGAACAGGTGTGGGACTCCTCAGAGGAACGCGGTCTGGAGTATCTGCAAGCATCCAAAGGCCTCAGCCAGGGCAATCTGAGTTCTAGGGAGACCCTTGATTTTTTTTTTTTTTTTTTTTTTTTTGATACTGGGGATCAAACTCAGGTCTTTGCACTTGCGCAGCAGGCAGCGAAACCACTGAGCTAAATCCCCGGCCCCAGACCCTTGATTTTTTAACTAAGAATTTTTGTCCATCTATTGAATAGAAAGCTAAAAGAGGTGGATTAAAGGTATATATGCCCCAGATCCATGAAATCTGCTCACAGGTGATTCTGATATAACTAGCAATAAAGAGCCATCAATTCATTTTAATAGTATATCAACATAAAAGAGCAAGATTTTTTTTTTACTTTTTTGCAATTTTACTGAGGTATAATAGAAGTACAACAAACTTACATATTTAAAATTTAAACTCCTGTTACGTTTTGTTTTGGGGGGTTTTGTTTTTATTTTTTTGTTTCGTTTTGGTTTTTGAGACAAGGTCTCGCTATATAGTCCAGGCTGGCCTTGAACTTGTGGCGATCCTCCTGCCCCAAGTGCTGGGATCACAGGTGCGCGCCACCACACTCAGCTTGGTAGTTTTTTGTTTTCTTTGTACCGGGGATCAAACTCAGGTCCTTGCGCTTGCACAGCAGATGGTGAGAACCCTGAGCTAAACCCCTGGCCCCGTAGTTTTAATATATGTCTATATCATGAAACCACAATTAAGGTAAGAAATATCTCCATCCACCCCACACATTTCCCAGTGCCTTTTTAAATTTTCATTTTTGTTATTACGTGTTTGCAGCGCAGTATGATTACATTCATGGTGGGTAGTTGGAGCATGTGCAGAACACATCTTAATTCTTTTTATTTCCTCTTTCCCCTCTCTCCATCCTAGAGCCTTTTGCAGTCCATCCCTCCTTGATGACATCCCCAGACAACTACTAATCTGCTTTCTGTCACTATAAATCATGTCACCCTGCTTTTTCTCCAATTACATGTAGTCATGTACCACATAATGATATTTCAGTCAACAGTGGACCACATGTATGATGGTTTTCCAGTAAGATTATAATGGAGCTGGGTGTGGTGGCACACGCCTGCGATCCCAGCACTCGGGAGGCTGAGGCTGAGGATCACTGCAAGTTCAAAGCCACCCAGGGCTACACAGTGAGACCCTGTCCCAAAAAACAAAAAAATAAAACAAAAGATTTCAATGGAGCAGAATAATTCCTGTCATCTAATGACTTCATAGCTGTAGCCATTATATCCAAGCACAACTTTTTTGGGGGAGTACCAGGGATCGAACTCGGGACCTTGAGCTTCCGAGGCAGGCAGCAGAACCAGCAAGCTCAACATATCATTCATGTGTTTCTAGTGATAGAAAGCTGACGCAGGAGAATTTCAAGTTTGTTATCTTGGAGTTTTTGTTTGTTGGCTTTGGTTTTTTAAGGCACAGTCTCACTGTGTATTCCAGGGTGGCCTTGAACTCACTATGTAGCTCAGGCTGGGCTCAAACTTGAAGCGATTCTCCTGTCTCAGCCTACAGTCATGCACCACAATGCCCAGCATGGAGGATTACAATTTTGAGGCCCACCTGGGCAACTTAATGAAACCCTGTCTCAAAATAAAAAAGGGCTGGGGGTGTAACTTAATGGTACAGAGCCCTGAGTTTGATTCCCTGTAACTTCCTCCTAAAATAAAAACTATACCACATACAATTATGTATAATACATAATACCTAAAAATGATAATTAAATGACTGTTACTTTTTTGTATTTACTGTACTATTTTTTTCATTATTTAAAAAAATTTTTTTTTTGGCACTGGGGATTGAACTTGCACTTGTGCAGCAGGCGGTGAAACCACTGAGCTAAATACCCGGCCTCATTATTTTAAAATTTTTATTAGCACTTGTTTGCAGCACAAAATGATTGTATTAATCAGGGAAAGCCAATATATGTACAAAACACATCTTAATTCTCTTTATTTCTCCTTCCTCCAGATGTCTGAATTATAGCTTTTGTGGGTTTCTGCAGGATAAGCTGAGAAGAGATCATCACCTGGAGAATTTTCAAAATACAACTGCACTTAGTGGTAAGGAGATGAGGACTAGAGAAGCCACAGGAAAAATGAAGAAAGGATAGGAAAGGGGCGTATAATATCAGCAAGGCCTGATAGGTGAGGAAAAATCAAGAAACTAAGGTAAACTTCCAAGTTTTCTCTCATGGTAGCTCTAAAATTTATGATCAGCCTGGTGTGGTGGCACACACTAATCCCAGCACTTGGGAGGCTGAGGCAGGAGCACTGCCATGAGTTCAAGGCCAGCCTGGCCTACATAGCAAGACCCTGTCTCAAAATAAAAAAAAATTTATGATCCAACTAAGAAAAACAAAATTTAAAAAATAATTAGGGCTGGGGATGAAGCTCTGTGATGGAGTCTGTGCTTAGCATCTACAAGGCCCTGGGGGGTTCAGTACCCAGCACCATAAAAATATAATAATTAAAAGAATAATTATTTTGATTTGGGGGATTATATTTTTTTATTTCTAAAGCCTAAGGAAATCATCATTCTATGATTTCAATGAGGAGAATATAACTTAATTCTTTCATATCAAACACTCATTTGAATTTTTATAGCATTTATTGCCTGAACCACTCACTTAATATTGAATGACTTAGGGGCTGGGGATTTAGCTCAGTAGTTCAGCCACCTGCCTGGAAGGTGCAAGGTCCCGAGTTTGATCCCTGGTACCAAAAAAAAAAAATTAAATGACTTATAATCTCAGTGATTATTTCATGTGAATATGTCTTGTTTCCCAAAACAAATTTCCCTGTCCCAAAGAGGAAGAACAATGTTTTATACTCATGTCCCCCATATCAATAATTATGTTACTATATTCTGACTACTACTCTTCACTCATGCTTATGAGTCAGACATTGTTTGAAAATATAAAGGAGACATTCAAATTCTGATCAATATTTGAAGGGATGAAAGGTCAAGGTGTCATTAAACAATAACAGGAATTAGGAGGAACATCTGAAAATTAAACATATAAAGAAGAAGAGGAGGGACCAGGGATTTAGCTCAGTGGTTCTGCCGCCTGCCTCGCAAGTGCAAAGACCTGAGTTCGATCCCTGGTACCAAAAAAAAAAAAAGAAGAAGAAGAAAAAGATACTGGGCTGGGGATTTAGCTCAGTGGTTTCGCCGCCTGCTGTGCAAGTGCAAGGACCCGAGTTGGATCCCCGGTACCAAAAAAAAAAAGAAAAAGATACTGTATAGCTAAGTGTAGTGGCGCACACATGTAATCCCAGCGCTCTGGGAGGCTGAAGCAGTAGGATTGCAAGTTCAAGCCCAGCCTGGGCAACTCAGTGAGACCTGATCTCAAAGTTAAAATGAAAATGAAAAAATAAAGGCTGGGGTGTAACTCAGTGTGAAAGGCCTGGATTCAATCCCATTACTACCAAAATGAAACAAAACAAAACACAAAACCTCAAAATGTCAGAACATCCAGAAAAAAAAGACACCCCGGGCCGAGGATTTAGCTCAGTGGTTTCGCCACCTGCTGCACAAGCACAAGGACTCAAGTTCAATCCCTGGTACCAAAAAAAAAAAAAAAAAGAAGACACTTCACAGAGAAGAGACAGGTTCTATACAAAGGAATCATATACCCACCTGGAAGCGGGCACACAAACAATCTCATATCCACACTAGAGAGTGTAAAGGTGAACTAAAGGTTTACAAAAATTCACTCCTTGCGCAGTCATCTCAGGAAGCTAATTAAGAACAGATTCAGATTGCACAAAGGGGACAGGGATGTAGCTCAGTGGCACTGCACCTGCCTGGCAAGTGCAAGGCCCTGAGTTCGATTCTCGGTGCCAGAAAAACAAAACCATATTGCACCAAATCAAAGAAAGAGTTTGGTGGGGGATCCAGGAAACATAGGAATCAACACAGAAGAGAGGAGAAAGAAATCACTAAGAAAAGTGTAAAGGAGAAATCCCAGGGCCAGGTACAGTCTCATAGACTTGTAATCTCAGCACTTGGGAGGCTGAGGCAGGAGGATCCTGAGTTCAAGGTCAGCCTGAACTACATAAAGACCTTCTCTCAAATAAAAGTAATGAAAAAAAAGAAAGAAATCCCAAGATGGAAGCTCTGATAACAAGCCCATAAAACAAGCAGTCCAGATCAAACTAAGACCAGGGTGTCACAGGAAGGAAGAACTCAAGATTAAAGTGGACTGAGAAATAATTTAAGTCTGTGACTGTTGTGGTAGGTGAAAAATTACACAAATAAGCAAAAATATGATGCAATTGTTAATTTCAGAAAAAATAAGTTTGACAAGAAAAGCATATTTGACTTAGTAATAAAGATTTACATAGGGGCCGGGGATTTAGCTGAGTGGTTCCGACACTTGCCTTGGAAGTGCAAGGACCCAAGTTCGATCCCCAGTACCCCCAAAAAATAAGATTTACATAACTCTAATGCTTTCAAGTTACTTTAATCAAAAATTGGGAGACAGCTAGGTGCAGTGAATACACCTGTAACACCAGCACTCAGGAGGCTGAGGCAGGAAGATTGCAAGTTTGAGGCCAGTATGGGCTACACAGTGAGTTCAAAACCACCCTGAACTACATAGGGAGATCCTGTCTCAAAAAACAACAACAACAACAACAAAATTGTAAAACACCTGGGAAGCTGGAGCAAGTGGAGGAAAAAAATGTGAGAGAACTCATTTTCCATATCAATAAATAATAAGAAACGTCTACAATCTTTTTGTTTTCTCTATTCCTTTTTGTTTGTTTTTGGGTTAGTTTTGAGGTAGGGTCTTGCTACATTGCTTGGCCTGGCCTGGAACTCAAGATCCTCCTGCCTCAGCCTCCTGAGCCACTGGCTGAAATATCTGTAATCTTTAAAAGAAGAAATCAGAATGTAATTGTGCTCCTCAGACATGTAGGGAGAAAAAGCTAAGGAAAAGCCGTAAGTTGAAAGGAATTGCTTTTGAAAGACAGAATATAGAGTGTGAAGGGACAGAGTAGAGAATTGCTCTGCCTATATATAAACTATCCAATTTCTAGTACCATTATATCTATAACTTTGAAAAATATTTTTTTTGGTATCAGGGATCGAACTCAGGACCTCATGCTTGTGAGACAGGCATAGCATCACTGAGCTAAATCCCTGGCCCTGAAAAATAACTTTTAAATTTTGGTTAGTATGAAGAGCAGACCAACCAGCCATGGTGCCACACACCAGTAATCCCACCACTCAGGAGGCTGAGGCAGGAGGATCACTGAATTCTGAATTTAAGGCCAGCCTGAATTACATAGCAAGATCCTGTCTCAAAAAAAAAAAGAACCAGGCTATGTGCTGCTCTGAATTATTCTATGTTGTATAGAGCAGCAGCTGTCAGACTGTGCCATTTCATAAAGCAACAGTTGGATCTAAATTAGTCTATTTGAGTCCAAGTGCAAAAATAGAATGACTCTACACCTTGTTTGTACAAGTAAACAACCACACCATCTTTCCAGCAAAAGCATGAGGTACAAACTAACTTATTCCTGGCAATAATATATTAACTTAGCAAATTAAATCAGGAGTATATGGGCACATCAGAAAAACCAGACACGAGCCAGGTGTAATGGTACACACCTGCAATCTCAGAATTCTGGGAGGCTGAAGCAGGAAGACAGAAAGTCTGAGCCCAGCCTGGATGATTTAGCAACTAAGCAAAACTCTGTCTCAAAATAAGAAATTTTAAAAAGGGTTGGATTGGGGGCTGAGGATTTAGCTCAGTGGTTTCACCTCCTGCTGTACAAGTGCAAGGACCCAAGTTTGATCCCTGGTACTGAAAAAAAAAAAAAAAAAAAGGGTTGGGTGCCAAGGACCTTGAGTTTAATTCTCAGCACCCCCCCAAAAAATTAATAAATAAAAGACACATGCATTTATCAAACACACCAGATGTAGCTGGGCGTGGTGGTGCTCACCTCTAATTCCAGCAGTCTGTGAGGCTGAGGCAAGTGCACCACAAGTCCAAGACCCATTGAGCCACTTAGTGAAACTGTCTCAAAATCAAAAATCAAAAAGGGCTGGCAATGTAGCTCAGTGTGAACGCTCTGCCTTCAATCCCTAGTACCAGGGGGTGGGGAGGGGGATACCCAACACAACCCCTCCCCTGGCTTTATAAAAGGAGGAGCACCAGACACACGGGTCTTGCTAATTGAACCCTCTGGTCACCTATTACCACAACCTTGCCCAGGAAAACTGGCAGGCAAAGAGCCTCCATCTGTGTGCTCTGGGGCTTAGCTCAGCAGGGCCCTTTCTGTGACACATGAAAGCTGCACTTTAGAAATGACCTGCTGTCCGGGCTCAGGCATGCACTCAGACAGCTCCAGGCTCTGTCTTCAAATCCTTATCTGTCCTCCGGCAGAGACTTCTGCCTATTTATCAGCCCTGTGCCTCTACTCTCTCTGCAGCGTTTTTTTGTTGTTTTTTTTTTGGTACCAGGGATGGAACTCAGGTCCTTGCACTTGCGAGGCAAGTGACAGAACCAGTAAACTAAATCCCGGGCCCTCCGGAGCCTCTTTTAAACCTTTCTTAGCCTTCTGTACCCTACCTACATATTCCTGGGTGAAGTGTAACGTATGGATTTCATGTTATAAATATGCACAATTAAGACTGCAATGAAGGGCCAGGGAATTAGCTCAGTGGTTCCGCCGCCTGCCCCGCAAGCATAAGGACCCAAATTCGATCCCTGGTACCAAAAAAAAGGCTGCAATGAAATAAAAGAACTGAGTGCTTCGGTCCCAACAGCAAGTGAAATCTAGAGGACTCAGTGAGTTAAAGCTGATGAAATTGTGTAGTTTGTGAATTTAGTCAGTCAGTTAACTCTAACATTATAGTCTTTTTCGGTATCGGAATTGAACTCAGGGCCTTACCCTTGCCAGGCAGATGCTGCGTGCTAAGCTACATATGCAACCCAACTTTAGCATTATGACAGGACACAAATGTGTCTGGTCTATGGTAATGGCATAGCCTGCTCAAAACAGGGAGTAACCTTTTAATTTGAACATTGTTTATCTTACCTCATTGTTTTGCTAAAGATACATATAAGTAAAATAAGAGATTTGTAAAAAGTCCTCTGATCTTCTCCTTAGATTCTCCTTCTCTGATCTTCTCCTTATTTTACAAATAAGAGATTTGTAAAACGTCCTCTGAGCTTCTCCATGCAACCACATGGCTTTGCTGTATAATACGTCTTTGAACTGTAGGGTGGGCAGGCAACCCACTTTCCAGTCCCCTTTCTGTCTCTTGATTATAATTTTTTTTTGGTACCAGGGATCGAACTCGGGTTCTTGCACTTGTGCAGCAGGTGGTGAAACCACTGAGCTAAATCCCTGGCCCCCCTTCTGTCTCTCTTAGGCAGAAGCTTTCTTTCTCCCAGTAAATTTTTCCTACTCTTATCCTCCATTGTTCTTAGAATTCATTCTTCAATTTTAGAGAACACGAACTTAAGTTTCAGATATCTAGTAAGTTTCTACCACCCTTAAAAAAATGTTTTGTTTTGTTTTGGATTTTTTTTTGGTACCAGGGATTGAACTCGGGATCTTGCACTTGCAAGGCAGGTGGCAAAACCACTGAGCTAAATCCCTGGCCCAAAAAATATGTATTTTTGAAAAATTGATTAATACTTCAGTGCCAGGAACTGGATAAAGGCCCTTGTGTTTGCCTGTATAACTTGAGTCACACGTACATCCAGCCCAGTTACAGTGTGTACATTTTCATCAACTTGAATAACTACATATATTCTCATCGCTGTTCATCTTGGCTTATGTAATTGCCAACAACTACATTCTTTTAAAAGAAAAATTGGTTCTGCTTCTACTATGAACTCTTAAATTATGAATGTGAGCCAGGCATGTTGGGCCACTTGGGAGGCAGAGGCAGGAGGATAGCCACGAGTCTGAGATGGTGACGGGCCATTATTTGAGAAGTCTGTTCCATGACTTTTTTATTTTTGGTACCGGGGATCGAACTTGGGACCTTGTGCTTGTGAGGCAGGTGGCAGAACCACTGAGCTAAATCCCCAGCCCTGTTCCATGACTTTTGGCTCTACTGGCCTATAAATGATTCATGTATTCATTCAGTTTATTCAAATAATACACCTTTACAGAACTCCAAAAATTTGAGGCAACATACTAAATATTGAATTTCCTGGAATCTTTAATATTCTCAATTGTACTTCATGGCTTTCAATACTGTATAAAGTGCTTAATTCAGCTATATATATTTATTTAGCCATACTGGAAACTGGACCCAGGGGACACTGTACATCCCCAGGCCCTTTTAAATTTTGAGACAAGGTCTCATTTAGTTGTCCAGACTGGTCTCCAACTTGTGATCCTCCTGCCTCAGCCTCTCAAAAGCTGGGATTACAGATTTGCAGCACCACTCCCGGCTTGCCTGGCCTTAAGAGGAGTGATTGTCAGTTAGAAAAGGTCACATTTTCAGGATCAGGCTCTTCTCACCCCATCTTTATGCAAAGTGAAGCCAAGCGCTATCAAGAAATCAACCAATAACAAATGTTGGCAGAGGCTGTGGGGAGAAAGGAACCCTTTTCCATTGTTGGTGGGAGTGCAGACTGGTGCAACCACTGTGGAAATCCGTATGGAGATACTTCCAAGAACTAGGGCTGGAGGTCCCATTTGACCCAGCTATTCCCCTGCTAGGGATCTTCCCAAAAGAACTAAAAGAATCATAGCACAGTGATGTATGTGCAACCTATGTTTATAGGGGCACCGTTTGTAATAGCTAAAGCTTGGAAGCAGCCCAAGCGCCCATCAGCTGGACACTGGATAAAGAAGATGTGGTTTTTTATAAAATGGAGTACTACTCAGCCATAAAGAACGGGAAACTAGAGACATTTATAGCTAAATAGATGCATATTGAGGCTATACTCTTTAAGTGAAATAAATAGGTCACACATGTGTAAATACCAGATAGTTTCTCTAGTGTGAGAAACTGAAAGGGTAAATAAGGATTAAAATGAATAACTGATAATTTGAAATAGGAAAAGGTCCAAAGGTGTAGGGGTGGTGGGAGGTGAAAGGGAAAGGAAAGATGGGAAAAGTTATAAGAAAAGAAAAAAAAAATGGAAACGAAATCTATGTAAATAGGGAAGGGTGGAGGAGGTGAAGGGTGCACAGGTAATGGGAAAAAAAATAAGAACTAAGATACATCATGTACAGGTACAAGCACCCAATGATAAATGTAAACATATTGTATACCTAAAATGTACCAATAAAAGAATTTTTTAAAAACCCAAAGTGAAGCCAAGTTAACACACCCGCAAAGACATGGCTAATTCAATCACAGCGAATTTATTATCACTGTTATTGGCCCAAACCACACACTCGCATCTGCTGCGGAAGCCCACGTCCACTACCGCACGACGCCTGTGTCCCGGGGCAGGTGGGTGGCAGGGCCAGATGAGGGTGGCGCTGGCGCAGTGCAGTCCCCAGTCACCGCGAGCAGATCCCGTCTCGCAGGCCGGGAAGACACGTCTCCACAGGCCTTTAGGGACCAGCACAGCCATCTCCGACCCCCACGCTACCCACAAGCCGCTCCGCACCCCCGGGGACCGCCTGCAAAGGAATCGCACTCAGCGCGCGGCCTGGATCTCTACTTCCGGCCGCTGGGGGACAGGAAGCACCCCCTACAGAACTGCGGCGACTGGGGGCACCGGCCACGGGGTGGCCACGCCCCCAAGATCATCCCCCCCCGTCCCCGCCCCCGCCACGCCAGCCCAGGCGGGTGGGCGGGGCATGCGTGCTCGCTCCCGCTCGGCCGTGTAGTCACACCCCGAGCGGGCGGCGAGCGCGCGTTCCCGGGGCTCTCCGCGGTGACGTGCCGCGCCGCGCCGCGGTCGCGCGCCGTAGCCGCTGTCATGGCGTCGGAGGTGCGGGCTGAGGAGAGCCGGCCGCGGTCTCCGTAGGGCGAGGCGCGGGCGGCCGGGCATGGAGAGCGGCCCCGCGAGCCCGCAGCCGCTGGGACCGGGGGTGGCGGCCACACCGGCGCCGAAGGGACAAGAGACTCGGCTCGCCGCGGGAGACGGTCCCGGAGCGCGGACGACGGAGAGCGGCGGCGCGGGCGGGCAGGGGGCGGCGGCCGCCGCGGGGAGCCTCCGGGACGCCGCGTCTCCCGAGGGCTCCTCCCCCTCCTCCTCCTCCTCCTCCTCCTCCTTCTCCACCTCCTCCTCCTCCTCCTCCTCCTCCTTCCCGGGCGCGGACTCGAGGGAGACCGCTGAGGAGAGTGCGGCGGCGCCCGCGGGAGGGCAGCGCAAGGTGACCGCCCCCCCGGAGGCGGCCGCGGCCGGGGACGCGCGCACCTGCCCCGAGGAGCCCCGCCGCGCCCGTGGCCCCTGCAGCAGCGGCAGCGACCCGAGCCCGCCCGGGGACTCGCCGAGCCTGAACTCCTTGGAGTCGTTCTCCAACCTGCACTCTTTCCCCAGCAGCTCCGAGTTCAATAGCGAGGAGGGCGCGGAGAGCCGGGTCCCCGAGGAGGAGGAGGAGGAGGGCGCGGCGGGGGCGCCCAGGGCTGCGCCTCTGTGTCGCGTGGAAGACGAGGAGGACGGCGCTCAAGGGCCCGCGGCCGCCAGGGAGCGCTTCCCGGGGCAGTCTGTGTATCACATCAAATGGATCCAGTGGAAGGAAGAGAACACACCCATCATCACCCAGAACGAGAACGGGCCCTGCCCTTTGCTGGCCATCCTCAATGTTTTGCTTCTGGCCTGGAAGGTACATTCTGCAGTTTTCCACTTCCTACAGCTTCTGGGGAGGGGCGACACGGGGTGTGGAAGCTGCTGCTTGTCCTCTGCTGGCTTGCTTTCTTCACGCGTCAGTCCCCTTTTTTTCCTGTATGAAAATTATTCCAGAACCCCCCCCCCCCCCTTGAAAGGATATCCATATATATATTTGTGTGTGTGTTCGCAGCTATATACATATATATATATACATGTTGAAATACAGTATTTACGAGCAAGTAGGACTTAATTATAAATCCTATAATTATTTAAAGTTGTATTTTCTGTATTCTAACTATCACACGTGCAAAAAACAGTGAAGAATTGGAGAAAGTGGTCTTCAGAAGTTACCATCAATACATGATATCATGGAGTAAGTTTTTTTTTTGCTACCGGGGATCGAACTCAGGACCTTGCGCTTCGGTGCCACTGAGCTAAATCCCCATCCCTGGAGTAAGTTTTGATGGTTATATTGAGTCTGTTTTCAGTCTAATGCTTCTCCAGTTGGGCAAGGATACTTAAGAGAATGGTGATTAGGAAGCTGTGGCCCTTTAGACAAATTCCATTTAAGGAAAAGCCTTGGTCTGAGACCCAATTACCATAACTTGTAGATTTTCATTCTTTTTGGAGGGTGGGGGCCTACTGGGGATTGAACTCGGGACCTTGCCCTTACAAGGCAAGCGCCAAAACCACTGAGCTAAATCCCCAGCCCCTAGATTTTCATTCTTTTTGGAGGGAGGGGGCAGGGTCTCCTTTTGTAGTCCAGGCTGGCTTTGGACTCAAAATCCTCCTGCCTCTTCCTGCCTGTTGCTAAGATTACAGGTATGTGCCATCATGCCCAGCTAGCGTCTAAATTTTTGAAGATTATGCTTTCTTTATGTATGATTTTTATTTTCCTCCTATCTTTGATTCTATGTAAAAGGGTTGGTATTGTTACCAGTAACTGTGGATCAGAATGTGATAAGGGAGCTAAAATTATTAACAACTACAATAAGAAAAGGTATAGCTAAGACCAGAGATTTAGCTCAGTGGCACCACACCTGCCTCACAAATGCAAGGTCCTGAGTTCTATCCGCAGTACCAAAAAAAAAAAATATATATATATATATATCTAAGATAGTGGAGCAAAAAAGAAAAAAGGAAGGGTAAATGTATTGAGAACTCAGTCTCTGAGTTACCTGCAAATGCAGTGCCTTATTTAAGTTTTCAATTTCAAGATGTCAAGAAGGTGCATCTCATGGCACCTGTCATTTTCAAATTGATAGCTATATCTATAGATAAAATATTCTGTAGGGGAAAATAGCTTGGATTATTCTGAACAGTTAGGAACAAAAATCAATAAAGGGAATGCTGTTTATTACATGTCTTGTCTTCCTATTGCTAGCAGAGCCCAATACCAAAAAAAAAAAAAAAAAAAAAGGGCTGAGGATGTGTGCACAGGGTTCAGTTCCCTGGGTTCAGTTCCCAGCAATCCCCCTCCCCCATCTTAAGAAAAAAGATTAGAAACATTGCTATTATCTGTGTATAATGGTCTCAGATTTTTGGAGTGGAAGCAGTGTCTGCTCTTGAAGAGCTGTCATGATGTTTGGATTGGTGTACTGATTTACTTGACATTATTAAAGAATAATAAATACTACTAGGTTACACAGAGTGAATGGAAATGCATTAAATACCCAAAAGGGGAAATTTTTCTTTGGTCTGGCATAGTCCCAGAAAGCTTTATGGAATTTGTGGGTCTTGAACCAAGCTTTTAAAGAAAAGAATTTAGAATAACAGGGAAATTTAATTCCTGAGGGAGAGGAGTATAAACAAAAGTAATGAAAATAGAATGAATATTTTGTGTGTTTATGTGTGTTTATTAGATGACAAGCAGTAAATTCATATGGAGAACAATAAAAAACATTGAAAAGGCAATAATAAAAAACCTTGATGGAGGCCCTTAAACAGTGAATTATATTTGGTTCTATTAGCCAGAGACCCCAGTTGCTTTTGTAGGAATGATTTAGTTTCCTTTAGTCTTTTCTGTCTTCTTAGAGTCTGTACTGTAAAACTTCGGAGGAAGGGGGAAGTACCATGTGCCTAGAGTGCTTGGAGGTAGATGAGCATTGAACTGACCCTGACAGATTGACAAGCATAGTCACATGTTGGGGTTGCCTGTCTGTGTAGGGGACTAGGAATGCACAGGTGAGCACAGTATGAATCTGCCCTCTGGTAGCTCATGTTATAGTGAGGATCCAGACATATCAGCTAATTGCAGAGCAGTGTGAGACACTGTAATGTGCTGTGGAAGTACAGAGTGAAGGGTAATTGGGGATGAGCAGTGCCAGCAGAAGCTTTCATCTAGGACCTGTGAGCCAGGTCTGCAGGATGAGTGAGAAAAGGCCTTCTGGGTTAGGGTGTATTCAGAGATACTGAAGCAGAAAAGGGTTTGTTCTGTTTGGGACCTCCAGCCTTGGTTGAAATATACTGAAAGAAGGAAAGAAAATGAGAATAACAGGAAATAAAATTGATAGTTTTGATTAGACTATGAATGAGCAGGTATACTAATGAATGTTGAAGTTTATTTTGTGAATCTGTGGTTCTCAGCCTTTTTTCTGCCTCTAAGTTTGTTTTGTTTTGTAGTACTGGGGATTGAACCCAGGGCTGTCACCCTGAGTTACACTGTATCTCCAGCCCTTTTAAAAAAATTTTTGGGCTGGGCTGGGGATTTAGCTCAGTGGCACCTTGCCTGCCTCCCAAGCACAAGGTCCTGAGTTTGATCCCCAGTACTGAAAAAAAATTTATTTTGAGACAAGGTCTTGCTACATTACCAAGGCTTGGCACTGCCTCAGCCTCTCGGAGTACTGGGATTTCAGGTGGGCACTCATGGCTTCCTCTAGCTTTAATGCCCACAAAAATCAGTTATTAGTAACATTAATAGCCAGGTGTGGTGGTGCCTGCCACTAATCCCAGCACTTGGAAGGCTAAGCCAGGAGGATTGCCATGAGTTCAAGGCCTGCGTGGGCTACATAGTGAGACCCTGTCCTTAAAAAAAAAAAAAATTAGGCTGGGGATGTAGCTCAGTGGTTCCTCTACCTGCCTCACAAGTGCAGGGACCCGAGTTCAAGCCCTGGTTCCAAAAAAAAAAAAGTTTAAAAAAATAATCATTAATGATTGATAGGAAGGTAGAATCATTTTATATAGGAAAGTTAATGCTAGAGTTTGATTGTGTCAAGTTGGGAAGAAAGATAGATTAGGTCTCAGGGAAGAGATCAAAATTATAGAGAAAAATTAAATTGGGGGATTATTGTGTAGATGCAAGAACAATAATTAAAGAGAATAAATGAATTTTCCATAGTGAGTAGTAAGTATAGTTCTCAACTTTTTTCTGTCCCAGCATACATGAAGAATTACAGCTTGCCAACAGAACCATTTTGCCTATCTTATTACCTCTTTCCTCACTCAGTCGTCCTTCACCCTATTCTCCAATAAACAAAGAGAAGAGGAGGAAGAAGGAGTAAAGGTGGAAGAGTCTTTCGAGCAAGAGAGTAAAAATGAAACCAGCATATCCACAACTTGAAATGTGGAATGGGATAAGAAGTAGAAGTAGAAGAATGTCAAGCAAGTCAGGGAGAGAGACTAATGTTAAAAATTGGTTAGTTACCATTGTGAAATGCAGGAGCATCAAGGATCAGATTGGATAGGAAAGATTTTGCCAAATAGAACAAGTATGGCAACAAGGTTGCTGAAAAGTCAGGGTAATATAGAACCCTCAAAATAGGTGGGACAGTTCTCTAAACGGAAAAGGAATAGCAGTCTCATTTTCTGAAGGAATGGAACAAGGAAACTACAGACAGTCATAGTAAGATAGTGAGGCAGATGGAAATTGAGCCCTCGTTTTCCATTTCTGCAGAATAATTATTGCAATCATCAGTAATTGAGGAAAGAGAGAAAGTATCAAAGGGTGAGTTTTGTTGGTTTTTTTTTTTGAGAGGAGGTCACCTCACTATGTTCTTCAGGCTAGCCTTGAACTCATGCTGTAGCCCATGCTGGCCTCAAACTTTTGGAGATCCTCCTGCTTCAGCCTCCTAAGTACTGAGGTTCCAGGCATGTACCACTGTGCCCAGCTTCAAGGGGATAGATTTAATGAGAGAACTGCATTACATATTAGAGAATTCCTAATCTCTGGAGATTATGCCTAGGAATTTGAGACACAAACAGAAAGACTGCCTGTTATTAGCAATGGGTAGCTGAGGTGTTTTAAACCATTTTAGTACAATACACTACACACACACACACACACACACACACACACACACACACACACACACACAGTTCTCTCAGATGAGGAAATGGAAGCAGGAAGAATGGCTGATTGGTGCTCTCAGGCCCTGGCCTTTTCTCAGGTTAGTTTATGGACACTCAGTGAAGTCAGAGAATTGCAGGTGAAACAACGACCACCTCCTTGGGAGGTGGTGTAAACCATGAGAAGACAGATGAGAGGATTCGAGTGATGGAGAGAGATAAAGGGCAGTGATCTAGATCACAGAGACAGTTAAATTATCAGGTAGGGTAAGTGCTGAGTTTTAAACTATTGCTTCAGTCCTACAGGGTACAATTCCTGATCTGTTAAATAGTTGTATGATAATCCAAGAAACCAAAATAGAAGGAAATTATTCATTAAATTTAATTTAAGGCTAAATTTATAATTTTATTTAATGAGCACCAAATAAATTTACCCAAATTTATATCTTAGAATGCTTTCATTTTGTTTCCTCATTTTAGACTGTATATAATCACCAGAAAGTATATACACACTTCAAGAAGAGAAACATCATGAGATTAGTTTACCTTTGGTCTCTACAATTACAAGAAGTGCTCAGAGTGGTGGCCTTTAGCTTCCAGACATTTATTACAGTGAACTGCTGCCTGGGTAACCTTGGTCATTGAGATTGCTGCACTGTCGTTTTCAGGTTCTTCTCTACGGGTGGGCAGTGTAATGGGTTTTCTGCAATATACAACATCCTCTAGGGTCCCCCATACAAAGGTAACACCATCTGTTGAAAAAAAAATCATACTATTTTTCTTTTCCTGAAACATGTATACATTTTTTTGGTTCTTGTGTTCCCGTTCTCTCTCTCTCTCTGTCTCTTGATGTGTTTTGTTTTGTTTTTAGCTCTGTTCACACTATGATTTATAGGACTTTCGGAGCCCATGATAACCGAGAAATATGAGCAGGTTTACAGGACCACCAGAGCGAGTCTTTATTTTTATTTTTTTATTTTTTGGTACTGGGGATCAAACCCTTGCGCTTGCTCAGCAGGCGGCAAAACCACTGAGCTAAATCCCCAGCCCTTAGCGAGTCTTTATTTTATTTTATTTTACTTTTTTTGGTACTGGGGATTGAACTCAGGTCCTTGCACTTGCATGGTAGGCAGCGGAACCACTGAGCTAAATCCTCAGCCCTAAGTCTTTATTTTAATAGGGCCTGTCCTGCACACAGGGGGACAGTACCCAGGAAGGAGCCCTCCAGCACCTAAAACTGTATTTGGTATTTTCTATAATTTTTTTTTTTTTTGGTACCAGTAATCAAACTTGGGTCCTTGCGCTTGCAAGGCAGGTGGTGGAACCACTGAGCTAAATACCCAGCCCAGTATTTTTTATAATTAAAATTTTTTTTACATTTTAGCTTTAAAAATGCTATTTATATGTACTTGAGACTATTTAAGTATGTTTATAAAAGTCAACAAGTAGCTGGGTGTAGTGGCTCACACCTGTAATCCCAGCACTCAAGAGGCTGAGACAGGAGGATTGCCCTGAGTTCTAGGCCAGCCTGGGCTACACAGTGAGTACAAGCCCAGCCTGAATTACAAAGGGAGACCCTGTCTCAAAAAATAAAACAAAAAATCAACAAGTTGGCCTGGTGTAACAGCACACACCTGAAATCCCAGCACTCTGTGAGACTGAAGCAGGAAGTTTATAAGTTCCAATCTACCCTGAACAGTTTAGTAAAACCTTGTCTCAAAATGAAAAATAAAAAAGGTCTGGGGATGTAGCTCAGTGTGAAGACCCTAGGTTCAGTTCCCACTACCGGGAAAGAAAAAAATAGTCGACAAGTCAGAAGATATATAAAATATAAATTTTAGTTTCTGATGCTAAAAGCTTTACATTATAAATTTTGAGTGATGAGTACTGGGCAGTTCGGTTATGTTACTTTTTTTTTAAGTATGACTAAGCATTTACAAGAGTTCCTGCCTTAATATTTTTAGGTATAGGAAAGTATTAACTTAAAAAGTCACTACTTTGTTACACTTTTGCTTTTTTTTTTTTTTTTTAAAGAATGTTACAGATTCTGAGACCAAGATAATATACATACAAAAAACTTTCATGGACCCTATAGTATCCATTGTGACAGAGGACATAAAATATTATAATACCTAATCAGTATGATGGCATTAGATTTTAGGAGAAGAATGAATCTAGTGTACTAATTTGAAATGCTGGAAATACATAGCTTGTCCTCCTGAAACCTTTTGGTAGGGAGTTCTTTTCTCCATTTTCATTTTGTAATACTAAGGATTGAACCTAGGGCTTTTTCTCTGAGCTGTATCCCCAGGTCTTTGTATTTATTTATTTATTTTTGGTATGGGGAATTGAACTTAGGATCTTGAGCTTGCAGGCAGGCGCAGCACCATTGAGCTAAATCCCCAGCTTTATTTTTTATTTTGAGACAGAGTCTCACTAAATCCTTGATAAGTTGTTGAACTGCCCAGGGTGGAATGAAACTTGGGATCCTCCTGCATCAGCATTTCAGACTGCTGGGATTACAGATGTGTACCAACATGTCCAGGTTGTTTTCTTTCTTTGCTTATTAGGAGCTGAGGCTGTCTCTTGCTCTAGGTCAAGGGAAGAATGCCAAGATCCTGAAGCAAGATTTTTTATGTTAAACTGATATTCTTCACACATCAGTCTAGAAACTGTAACGAAACTACGGATTGATACATTGGATTCTGAAAAATATTTAACGAGCTTAAAATTAAAAAATGAAACAAAAAAATATATGTTCCTGTATGCACATCAAAAAATGATAAAGCTGGGCCGGAGATTTAGCTCAGTGGTTCTGCCGCCTGCCTCACAAGCGCAAGGTCCCAAGTTCAATCCCACGTACCAAAAACAAAAACAAAAAATAGTGGACTGGGGATTTAGCTCAGTGGCACCGTGCCTGCCTGGCAAGCACAAAGCCCTGAGTTTGATCCCTGGTACTGAAAAAAAAAAAACAATAAAGCCACCATAAACTAAATCAAAACATACTATAAACTGAGAAATGCTATATTTGACAGATTATTTATTAAAGGGCTAACATCTTTTTTTTTTTTTCCTGGCCCCTGTCTTTCCTTATAGTCCAGGCTGGCCAAGAACTTACAGTTCCTAGCTAATACTCCCCAAGTGCTTGGGTTCTTGATGACATTTCTTATATCTTTTTGGCAGATACTTCTTGCTTCCCACTAGGATTTTTTTTTTTTAACCCTGATTTATAGGAACATTGCAGTCACACTAATTTTTTCATGTTCCTTTTCCTAAAGTAACTATTAAAAGTCTTTTGAGGTTTTCCAAGTGTGCTTATTACTTATACAAAGGAAAAACAAATGGTGAACCAGAGTTTTCATCTTAGTCTCTGCCTACTCTCCTTTAAATATAAATAGTAGGGCCGGGGATTTAGCTCAGTGGTTCCAGCGCCTGCCGAGCAAGCACAAGGTCCCAAGTTCAATCCCCAGTACCAAAAAAAAATTTAAAAATAAATATAGATAGTATAAGATGGGATTAAAGTGGTGGGTTTTGTTTACACAGATTTAAGGAACATTTCTGGGGCTTTCATTCCCACTCTACCAAGCATTAGAACTGGCATATCTGGGTTGTGAGAGAAAGTGTGTGGAAGTTTCTGATAATACAATGGTGATACTGCCAGCACATGGTTGCCCTCCTGTCAGTGATAGATGTGTTCACTTTCTTCTCTGCCTTTGATATGATCAGTACTCCTCTCTTCCTTCTACCTTGTCTGCTGAGGCCCAGGTGAAGGATATTTGGGTACAGGTGGTATCAACAGCCGTAGGCTTGGAATAATAATAGTTAGTATTCAAATTTTTTTCCGTGATACTGGGGATTGAACCTAGGGCCTCTGAAGCTTGTCGCTGAGTTGTATCCTTAGCCTTTTTGTATTTTGAGACAGGCTCTTGTTATGTTCTCCAGGTTGGCCTTGAGCTTGCCTTAGCCTTCTGAGTAGCTGGGATTACAGGTGTATAGCACTGTACCCTACTGAACTGTAATGTTTTTAAGTACAGTAATTATTCTTACTAATAAACAATATATATGAGAAACTAAAATATAAAGCATGATGCATAATAATAGCTTATAATATATAAATTTTATTTGATGGATCCAGAATTAGAGGCTTATTGAGAGGATCCTTAAGTTTTTGAGTTCTTTGAAAAAAGGGGGAAAGGCTACATTTCTTCTCTTTGATTACCATTAATAATACTTCTAATATTCTCTGTGGTTTTTTTTTTTTTGGTACCGGGGATTGAACTTGGGACCTTGCGCTTGCAAGACAGGTGGTGGAACCACTGAACTAAATCCACAGCCCACTTCTAATATTCTCAAAAGAATAATTTCTTTGCAGTTTCAACTAACAGCATGAATGATATATGTTCATGCTGAACACATTAGTGTACATATATCTATACTGTGTATTCAAAAGTAGTGAAATTTGAAATAAGGAGAAATTGGGGCCAGGGATTTAGCTCAGTGGCACTGCACCTGCCTTGCAAGCGCAAGGTCCTGAGTTCAATCCCTGGTACCAAATCAATAACAACAATAACAAAGAAATAAGGAGAAATTATATTATTTAGCTGGTCCATTTTACTGTAAGAACAGTTGGGTCCCCACCCCCCACCCCTCCCGCCATGGGGATTGTTTCCAGGACCTCCATGGATGCTCCTGTCTCTTGTATAAAAATGGCACAGTATTTGCATATAAACTGTGCACATCCTCCTGTGTATTTTGCATTAGCTCTAGATTGCTTATAATACCTAATGCAATGTAAATGTTATGTAAATAGTTGTTACACTGGATTGTTTAAAGAAGAATGACAAGTGGGCCAGGGATTTACCTCAGTGGTTCTGCCTCCTGCCTTGAAAGCTCAAGGTCCAGAGTTTGATCACCGGTACCAAAAAAAAAAAAAAAAGAAGAATGACAAGAAAAAAGTCTGTACACATTCAGTACAAATGCCATTTTCCCCCTGATATTTTCTGATCTGATTGATTGAATCTATAGGTGTGGAACCTGTGGATATGGAAGGCCAACTATAATGAAAAAAATACACTGAGTACAAGACTCAAATAATATGAATTAAAAATGTTATCTCTGACCAAGTGTGGTAGCACATGCCTGTAATCCCAGGACTCTGGGAGGCTGAGGCAGGAAGATTGAGAGTCCAGGCCCAGACCTTGCCTCAGAACAAACCAAGCTATCACCTGAGTTCTAACTCAACTTGCTGTTTGAGTATCAAAACACCACAGTTCCAAAGTGGATTCCATTTTTTCTATAAACTTATCTTCAGTTGCCAAATTCTGTAATTTTAATATTCTATGGATCATAATTTTTACTGAGGTTTAGAGTAAAAACCTTTACTCTTTTCCTATCATCCTCCACTATTTATTGGTCAAAAAATGCTTTCTTAGTTTAAAGTGTTTCAGATTTTTTTTTTTTTTTGCTCTGCAGGGGATCAAACCTAGGGCCTTGAGCAGCCTAGGCAAGTGTGGTATCACTGAGCTGTACCCTGAGTCCTCAAATGAGGTTTTATACAGTATTTTATTGAATGAGTGTTTTGTTTTGTGGTTTGTTTGTTTTTTGGTACCAGGGATCAAACTCGGGTCCTTGCGCTTGTGCAGCAGGCGGCGAAACCACTGAGCTAAATCCCCGGCCCTGAATGAGTGTTTTGCTTGCTTTTTTTCTTTTATAAATTTCTAAGTACTGGTTTTTGAAAATTAATTTATTTTTTTAAATTTTTTTCCCATTAAGTTTATTGGTACATTTTAGGTATAAAATACAGTTACATTCATCATTGGGATCTTGTACCTTTCCGTGACATATCTTGGTTCTTTTTTTTTTTCCCCTTCCCTTGCCCTCCCTTCACCCCCTTCACCCTTCCCTCTTTGCAAAGACTTTGTTTCCACTTTTTTCCTTTTCTCATATTTTTTCTTTTCCCTTTTTTCCTTTCCCCTACCCCTCCCACTTCCCCTGCACCTTTAGACCTTTTCTTCCTGTTACACAATATCAGTTATACATTTTTAAAATTATAATATCAAGATCTAGGAGACAGTACCACAGATTATACAGAATTTAAAAGGATATAGAAAGCATATTTCAAAAATCTGTTTTGAAGTAAATAAGTACCTTGGAAGACAAATTAATGAAACTAACTCTGGAGGAAATACAAAATTTGAATAGCATCTATTAAAGAAAGTATATTCCTAGCTTGAAAACCTACCTATATGACAACAGCAGGGTCATATACATTTTAACTGATAAATTATATCAAACAAAGCAGAAAAAAGAAGGAACACTTCTCCCCTCATTTTAGGAACTCAACATTGTGCTAATCCTAAAACTGGATAAAGATAATAGAAGAAAAAAGTATGAACATACATAGAAATTTATTTAACAAAACAAACTATTAGAAGTCAGATCTGGCAGTAAGTAGAAAGTGGTTTTGTTATAGGGATGGCAGTGTTGGTTCAGCATTGGAAGATCCACCTCCAAAAGTCATCATTTTAACAGAGGAAAGGAAAAAGCCACATGATCCTGTCACTAGTTGGAGAAAAAGTATTGGACTAAATTCTACAGCTGTTCATGGTAAACGCTATCAGGAGACTAGAAGTAGAACAGAACCTTCTCAACAGATCAAAGACATGTACTCCATACTTCCAGTGAGAACGCCTTATATGAATGGAGAAGATACAATGCTTTCTCCTTAAGGTGGGGAACAAGGGCAGATATGCTTACTCTTTATCTGTCCATTAAACTTTGAAACCTAGGCCCCACCAAAATAGTCTGGCAATAAAATGACACAATTAGGATAGGATTGGCAAGGTAGAAGCAAAATCTTTATATGTAGATGAAATGATCATCTACAGAGAAAATACTAAGAAATCTTTAGGAGCCCCTAGAACTTGTATTTGAATTTAGCAGGATTAGAAAACACAAGGTATATATAAAAATTCAGGTCTGTGTATACTTGCTATAAATGAAGAATTGGATGTTGAAATTTAAAAGTTATTTAAGAGTACAAAGGACCTAGAAAAGTTAAAAAAAAAAACAAAAACAGTATTAGAAGATGTTTAGTACTTAATTTTAAGACTTCTAAAGCTACAGTAAGGTGTAAGGAAAGACATATAGATCATTTGAATAAAACAGAATCTAGAAATAGAACCACACATACATGGTCCACTGAGTTTTGAAAGATTATTTAACATTAGCATTTTATAGAATATGAACTCAATTCAAGAGCAGAGGAAGAGATAGTGTTTTCAGCAAACGGCACTAGAAACCTGGTATCCGTATATAAAAAATTAACCTCAACCCTTTCTTTCCATACATGAAAATAACTTGAAGGGATCTATGAACCTAAATATGACAGCCTAAAAGTATAAAACTTTAAGAAGAAATTATAAGGGAAAATGTTTATGAATTCAGGGTAGGCAAGAACTATCTAGTATACAAAAGACATGATGTATAAAAGAAAAAAATTGATAAATGAGATTCCATCAAAATTTAGAACTTTAAATGACATCATTAAAATGAAAAGTAGTCCTTAAACAGACCATATTTACAGTGCATATAACCTATAACCAGAATATATAAAGAATTCTTAGAGCTCATTAATAGACAACCCAATTAAAAAGTAGACATAAGATGATAAATAGCCAGTACAGCACAAGGAAAGGTGTGCAACTCTAGAATCGGAAGAATACTAATCAGTACCATAACAAGATTGAATTATACACTCATTAGGGAGATGAAGTTAAAAGTTTTAAAAGCCTTGTCATGACTTTTTCTTTTTGTTGGATTCTTCCCCTTTGCCTTTAATTTGTCAGGCCCAATGGATTCATTCTGCTGGGTTTCCTGGGGTTGTGATCCTCATTGTCTTTTCCTAGGGTATTGTCTAAAATTTTTTGGAGTGCCGGTTTGGTATTCATGAAGTTCCTGAGGTGCTCTTTGTCATGAAAGTATCTTATTTCTCCATCAATTTTGAAAGTAGTTTTGCAGGGTACATCAGTCTGGGTTGGAGGCTGTTTTCCTTTAGGGCTTGAAATACATCACTCCAAGCTCTTCTTGCCTTAAGGGTTTGCATTGAGAAGTCTGCTGTGATTCTGATGGGCTTTCCTTTGTATGTGATTTGTTTCTTTTCTCTCACTGCTTGTAGAATTTTGTTCTTCTGTTGGCTTTCTGGAATCCTAACTATTACATGCCTATGTGTAGATTTTTTTTGATCAACGCTATTTGGAGTCCTATATGCCTCACTTATCTGTATGTCAAGTTCTTTTCCCCTTCTTGGGAAGTTTTCTGCCATCACTTCTGTGAACAGTTTTTTTATGTCATCTGCACACTCTCCTGTTTCTTCATTGACTCCAATCAGCCTTATGTTATTCTTCTTTGCATCATCTAGCAGCTGCTGGGTTGATTTCTCATGTTCCTTTACAATTTTAAAGCAGTTTTTCTTTTCCTGGTCACTAATTGCAATCTTTTCTTCTATATCTGAAATTCTATCCTCACATTGGTTCATTCTGCTGCACAGACTTTCAGTGGAGTTTTTAATCTCCTGGAAATCTGTTTGCATCTGTTTTATAGATTCCATTTGTTTCCTATGTTGGGATTCCATCATGTTCCTCAGATCCTCTGTTTTTTTATCTGTGTCCTCTAGATTTATTAATCATGTCTTGCACCATGAGCAAAATCTTTGCTGTTATCTGAGTAATTATTTCTGATTTCATTTTTCCCAGATCCTCTTTTGTTTCCAATTCAGAGAGTCCAGGTGGTTGAGTATCAGATTGTTCCATCTTGTTTCCCTTTGGGGTTGCTGTAGGTGATCCAGAAGTCTGTTTTTGAGGCTTGTTTACGTGTCTTCTCATTTCCACGGTGGTGGCTCACCTTCTCTGCCCTAGGAGCTTGGGATGGTGGGTGGGGGGGTTCCTTCCTGGTGCTGGGACTGGCTCAGCTTCTCTGTCCTAGGAGCGTGGGATGGCGGCAGGGGAACTTCCTTCTGGGTGCTGGGACTGGCTCAGCTTCTCTGTCCTAGGAGCTTGGGATGGCGGCCTGAAAATTTATTTTTTATTAGTACATATTTACAGTACATAATGTTTGTATTCCTTATAGGGAATTGGGGCATGGGCATTAATACATGTTAATTCCTTTTTTCATCCTCTTCCTCTTCCCTCTCCCCTTTCTTCCCCCTTTTCCGTTTCTTGATCCCCTTCCACTTTGAGAAAGATCTTTCTCTCTGCTTTTGCGTATCCATTTTTGTTTTTGTTTTTGTTTTTGTTTTGGTACCAGGGATCAAACTCAGGACCTTGCTCTTGTGAGGCAGGTGCGGTGCCACTGAGCTAATTCCCCAGCCCTGGATATCTTTTATTTTGCTCTTTATTTATATTTTGGGTTTCTCATATAAGAGAAACCATGCAATATTTAAGCTTCTGTTTCTGAAATCTGTAAATACTGTTATAATGGAAAAGGTAATTGACTTTGGTGTTAAGAACTCAATTCATGTCACAACCCTGTTACTTACTTTGGACAATTTTTTAAAAACCTAGCCAGGGGTGGTGTTGCACACCTGTAATCCCAGCACTTAGGAGGCTGAGGCAGGAGGATCACCAAGAGTTCAAGGCCAGCCTGGGCTACACACTGAGTTCAAGGCCAGCCTGAACTACATAGTGAGACCCTATCAAAAAAATAGGGCCGGAGATTTAGCTCAGTGGTTCTAATGCCTGCTTTGCAAGCTCAAGGTCCCAAGTTCGATCCCCGGTACAAAAAAAAAAAATCCTCAGTTTTATATCTCAAGTATTTCCCCAACTTTAAAATTGTATTGGAGCAAGGCATGGTGGTGCACAAGTGTAATTCCAGCATTCTGGGAAACTGAGACAAGAAGATCACAAAATAAACATACAAAGGGCTGTGGATGTAGCTTGGTGGGAAGACCCTGGGTTCAGTCTCCAGTAATGCAAAAAGAAAAGAAACAAACAGCATTGCCAGCATCTCAGGTGCATCTTACATACCCTTTTCAAGTTTAACACCTTCCCTTTCTCTTGTGGGTAGTCATATCGTAATTTTCATATCTATTTCCTTATTCTTCACACTTTTATTACCTAAGTGTGTAGCTCTTAACAGTATATAGTAGTTTAATTTTGCCAGACATATTGTGTGTGTGTGTGCTTTTGGGGATTGAACCCAGGAGTGCTCTTTCTCTAAGCTGCATCCCGGCTAAGTTGCCCAGGATGACCTCACACTTGTAATTTTCTGCCTCAGCCTCCCAGGTAGCTGAGATCACAGGTGTGCAACAGTATGCCTGGTACCCGTTTTTAAACTTTACATTATAAATAAGAGATGAATTCTTATAAATAAGAGATGACTATAGATGAATTCTTCATTGTATGGTCGTACTTTAATACTGTATTCATTTTAACCATTAAATGGCCAGAGTGGACTAAATGGGATATCTGCCATGTTTGATACTTATTCCTGCCCTTTAACCAAATTATCTGTTATACAGGACACTGTTGGAGGTGCCTGATGACAATGATGATGAGTGGTGAGGGATATAGCACTTGACTTTGAAAATAGATTTCTCAATGTCTGTATATCTTATATCACTCTGGTGTTCTTATGGTGATAGGATATGTTAATGTCCATGTATAGTAGTTACATATAGTAGATATGTATAAACATACATAAATACTTAGGTTTCTGATGTCAAGAAATACTTGAGTCATCTGAAACATTGGATTTTATAGACATAATACTTTCTTTTTCAGGTGAAACTTCCACCAATGATGGAAATCATAACTGCTGAGCAGCTGATGGAATACTTAGGTTAGTGTTGAAGAGTGAATGATTTTATATTTCTTTCAAAATAAAAAAAGTTTTCAAAGCTGATATATTACCCAGTCTCACCTTTCTGAAGTGATATTTTGGTTTTAATTGTTAATTTAACATATTTATAAGGATGTTAGTGTTCTTGGGTGTTATATCCTTCTTCTCCTAAGCAGCAATGAAATTTTTGTAATAAAAATAAGGAGACTGGATATATCCAGAAAACAAGGTGCAAATTAATTCCTGTAAACTGCAAAAAGGGAGAAGGCACAGAAATTCTGACATTGCATGTGGCTGGTATTTAAAAATAGCAGATGGACTTGAATTAAAGATGAAAGTGGTGGGCCAGGGATTTAGCTCAGTGGTTCCACCACTTGCCTTGAAAGCACAAGGTCCTGAGTTCAATCCCCAGAACCAAAAAAAAAAAATGAAAGTGGTGAGCTGAGGATGTAACTCAGTGGTTGAATGCTTGCCTCCAGTGTACAAGGCCCTGGGTTTGATCCCCAGCACCATAAAATAAATAAACAATGACAAAGGAAGTGATTCAGGCCAGTGCTCTTGAAAGTTTGCTTCATGGACTATGCCAGTTTATGAAATATTAATTATTGGTCTGCAGTGGGCTAGCAACCTACTCCAGGCTGTAAAACATTTATACTTGGGCCAGGGATTTAGCTCAGTGGCACCATGCCTGCCTTTCAGGTGCAAGGTCCTGAGTTTGATCCCCAGTACCAAAAAAAATTTATACTTACATTAACTAGTAAATACACTGTTTAATTCATTTGCAATGTTTTTCATGGCAAAAAATTTTTTTTTCCTGTATTGAGAATTGAACCCAGGGTCTTAGCCCTAAGCTGCATCCCCAGTCCTTTTTTTTTTTTTTTTTTTTGGTACCGGGATCGAACTCTCATCCTTGCGCTTGCTTGCGCGGCAGGCAGTGAAACCACTGAGCTAAACCCCCAGCGCAAAAACCACACACCACTTTTTTTTTTTTCCCCAGTCCTTTTAAAAATTTTTTCTTTTAATTTTGAGACAGGGTCTTGATAAATTGCCCAGCAGGCTGGGCTCGAATTTGGGATTCTTCTGTTTCAGCCTCCCAAGTACTGGAATTACAGGCAAATAGTACCATGCCTGGAAGAAATCTTGATGAGGGAAACAATATGTTAAACTAAGAACTTATGTATTCATTCTATTACCAAGTAGGAAATCTTGTTTCTACCTTCCAACCAGCTGATTTATTTCTTTGTTTCTTTATTTTTGTAAGATACAGGCTTAGTGAATTGGGATTGCAGCTTTGAAAGGACCTTTTCTTTGTGTAATTATATCACTTAATCCTCACTCCCTGGCTGTGGACCTTATACTTATGGATAGATGACTCTGAATGCCTAGAAATCTCCAGATAGATTTTCTTTTTTAATCCCTTTTTTAATTAGCTTAGTGTGTCAGGTGATGCCCAACCAGTTATTGGGGGATGCCCAATTGCCTGACTGAGGGTGTAGTAGAGGATGAAAGAATAATATACAAAGAATAAAGAACAAATGATAGAGCTGGGCTTGGTGGTGCATGCCTGTAATCCCAGTACCTGGGAGGCTGAGGCAGGAGGATCACTGTGAGTTCGAGGCCAGCCTGAACTACAAAGGGAATCCCTGCCTCAAAGAACCAAAAAGAAAAGGAACAAATGATAGTTTATTACTTGAGGGGCTAGGATCTGATCTTAGCTCTCTCCTGCTAAGACCACAACCCTTAGTCTTGTCATTTATTGATTACACAATGTAGCAGGGGGCATAGAGGCAGATGTAAGGAATAGCAGAACTAATGCACTAATGAGCCAGGCTTGTAGAAGGGAATAACTATGTATTTTTGTGAAGGACAGACAGGTCACAGTTAACAAGGTACCTGTGCTATCTTGCAGGTCATAGCTAACAAGCCACCTGTGTTATCTTTAGCTTACATTTGATCTTGGAGAATGGCTGCACAAGTCATAATTCTTCAGCTATAGTGTCATCTTGCTATTAGAGAAGTCACAATCTCATCAATCATTGAGATCTCAATTGTGACCTTTGGTGTAGGGAATTCTGTCTCCATATACCAGTGGAAGGGTCATTTAGCAAGTCACATGTAGGCCTTGGAATAATTTTAATCAGTAGTCAAATTATAAGCCAATTCAGTAATACCTTAAAGCCTGCCCGGTGCAGTTTCAAGCTGGTCTCCTGGATTAGTAATTTTTTTTTTTTTTGAATTAGTGATTCTTAAACTTAGGGGTTTCTAAATTATATGTCATGGGGAAGGCTGAATGTGCTTGTTCCTTTTGAGGAATAGTATGACTCCAAGGAGTATGCAAAGGGAAGGCAGATGAGATCAGAGAGTTAATGGCACCTGATCCCATAGGGCCCAGTAGGCTGTTATGGAGACTTTGACATTTGCAGTGAGTGCACTGGGAAACCATTAAAGGGTTTTTTATTAGTACATGTTTGCAGTATATAATGATTACATTTATTGTGAAGGGCCAGTACATGTACCTCTCTTAATTTTTTTTTTTTGGTGTTTTTTCTTTTGTTTTTTGAGACAGGGTCTTGCTCTGTAGTTGAGGGTGGCCTTGAACTCAGCTATGTAGCCCAGTCTGGCCTTGAAGTGACGCTCCTCCCTCAGCCTCCTAAGTGCTGGGATTATAGGTGTGTGCCACCACACATGACTGCCTCTTTTTTTTATGTCCCATCCCCTTCCCTTCTGGCTGAATTTTTTCCCTACTCTCCCTTCCTGCTCCCCCCATCTCTTTTTTTCCTATTCTCTATCTTTTATTTGCTCTTTACTTATATTTTGGGTTTCTCATATGGGAGGAACCATGTGATATTCAAGCTTGTGTGTCTAATTTATTTCACTGAACATTCTGGTCTCAAGGTGCATCCATTTTCCCACAAATGACTCAGGTTTATCCCTCTTTATGGCAGAGTAGTATTGCATTGTGTGTAATACCACATTTTTCTTTATCCATTCATCTGCTGATGTCCTAAATCAATACAAAGCTTTTACCTTTCACACTCTTTTTGACTTTGGGGAAGAGCCAGAAGTTGCACAGTGACACATCTGGTGATTGAGGTGTATGGGAGTCCGGGGATTTAGCTCAGTGGTTCTACCACCTGCCTTGCAAGCACAGGTTCCGAGTTTGATCCCCAGTACAAAAAAACAAAAAACCTGAAAAGGTGTATGGGGACACACTGTGTTGCTATTTTGAGCTTGCCTTTACATTGGATGGCACTCAGCAGAGGCACTCACTAAATCATTGATTATCCTTATAAAGATACTCATGAAAGAGGACCTCCAGAACTGCTTCAGAAAGTGACAATGATAGGATAAGTGTGCTTGAGTGAGGGGGAGGGTTTTGAAAGGGATTGATGGCAATGTGTCTTTCACCAGAATACATTTTTTTAAATTTAAACAGTCATTACATATTTGATTACTCCTGAGTGATGAGATGGAAGTGGAGTGGAAAGGCATCAGAGACGAGGAAGCAGAACATCAAATGCAGATAACCACACTAGGGTGTGAGGTCAGGGCGAGATGTAGGAGGAGGTTCTGTGGAAAACACGTGCCCCATATTGAGCTTGGAAGTACAGTTGGAATCTGTACTTCACAGTAAGAAAGTCCCAAGATTAGTGTGAGTCTAGGTGAACGGTATCTTAAGCTCAAGCTAGAGGTGGAACCACCAAAGACCTATTTAAAAGAACAGTGGACGAATCCAGTTTGGCTGTAGTTGGTCAGTCTACATGCTGTATAGTTACAAGAATAGAGTTTGGGGTGGATAGGTTGTGGATATAGAGTTTGGGAGCCAGGCAGGGAGTTTGGGTTTTCTATAGTAGGTTGATTAATGTTTTAGTTTCTTAATGTTCTGTATAGTTGTAGGTTTTGTTTTGTTTTTGCAGGGGCTTGAACTCAGGGTCTTCACACTGAGCTACATTCCCAGCCTTTTAAAAATTTTTAAACAAAGTCCTGTTAAGTATTAGGCTGGGCTCAAACTTAGAGTCATCCTGCCTCAGCCTCCCAGAGTGTTGGTATTACAGGCGTGCATTTTTTAGATGGTATGGTTGAGAGCAGTTAGGAAATAGAACAGTAGCCCAGATAATGGTGTTGATTCAACAGATATTTAAGTGCCTGATGTCCAAGGTGTGATCAAAATATATGGTGAGTGTTTAAATTTTAAAACTATTTATGTCTGTAAACATTTCCATAAATCCTCTCAGAACCCTCCCCCTCACTTCACAGCTGTCCCTTCCTTCTCGCCACTTTCTGGAGCCATTCTGGGTATCTCTTTGCTTCTGGCTCTGTTCTGTGCTCTGCCAGACGTTGCTGCCATTTGCCTAACCTCCTCCCTGCTCATTTCTACACCATTAGCCTTTGTCTGTGAACATTCTGAGACTAAATGTGGTCTTTTAAATGTACTTCTCATAAATGAGGAGTACAGTCCTGGTGGCAGAGAACCCCTGAGCAGAGCTATGAGTGTGAGGCACTAATAGTATAAAAGGGTGAGGTTGGTGCAAAAATAAAGCATCACAAACATATTATAGATGAGGGAGCCAGAGCCCGGAGAGATTAAACAGTGTGCTCTCTCTGTCTAGGAATGTTCTTCGGTATCTTAAACAGTGCTGAAAAGCTTGTAGACTCAAAAGTTTAACCTTTCCCTTCCGCCACCCAAAAGTGTTTTGTGTTTTTTGTTTTGTTTTTTTTAATGAAGATTAGGGTCTTGCTCTGTAGTTCAGGCTATCCTTGAGCTCACTACATAGCCCAAGCTGGCCTCAAACTCCCGGTGATTCTCCTGCATCAGTCTCCTACTTTTTGTTTTTTGTGATGAGTTCTTACTATGTTGCCCATGGCAATATACTATGGCTGAGTTAGTGCAAGGGATTGGAATTCTGATTGGCAAAGGTTGGAGAAATCTGAGTTTCATTCTGGAAATTTCTGTTCCTAGAGTAATGATGGCGAACTTTTAGAGCTTTCAGTGATATAAACAGCCTGCTGCAGCACACATGCCATAGGTTTGCCACCACTGTCCTAGAGTATGAGAGTCAGATCAAACATGGAAGTGGCTTGTGAAAAGGATTTGGCATAGAGTGAGGAACATGACACATTGCGATACCTGGGAAGTGTTAGGAGATGTGATAAAATAAGGTGGAGAAGACGTGTCAGCAGAAGACTGGATGCTGGGAGGAATAAAATAAAAAAGCTCATCACACTCTAGACTGTATATTATGACTTCAGCCAACCATGATACTATGATGATACAGCTAGTGTAGTATTATAGGAAGGTAAATTGTTGTTGGGCATTGGTGGCACTGCCTAACTTTTTTTTTTTTGGTACTGGGGATCGCACTCAGGTCCTTGCGCTTGTGAAGCAGGCAGCGAAACCACTGAGCTAAATCCCCGTCTAACTTTGAGACAGGGTCTCTCACTAAGTTGCTAAGTTTCCCAAACTGGGCTTGAACTTGTGATCCTCCTGTGATTTTGTCTGACTGTATAAAAGTAATTCATCTTTTAAATATAAATATGCTATGAAAAGTGGTCAGTGTTAAAGCATTTTAATTTTGCCTAAAGTTGACTGTGTTACATCTTCAAATGTTTAAATGTTCATCTGGGGTAAATTACTGCCAAACCCTTTCTTCCATTTTTTAGCCTAATATAGCTATCAAGTTTTTGTTCCTTGATTTGTTTGTTTGTTTTTTGGTACCGGAGATCGAACTCGGGTCCTTGCGCTTGATTTCTGTTTGTTTGGACTATTCTATTAATAGCTATTAATAGCAAAGTCTTATGAATCTTTTCTTTGAAATTCTTTTTTCTGGGCCGGAGATTTAGCTCAGTGGTTCCTCAGCCTGCCTCTCAAGTGCAAGGACCTGAGTTCAATCCCCAGTACCAAAAAAAAACCAAAACCATGTGGTAAAAATTCTTTTTTCTACTGATACATCACAACCTGAACTGTTATCATTCTTCTCTCCTTCAAATTAACCTATATACCAGTGTACTTTTCTTAAAGCATCAATTTCGTTCTTCATTCTTCTATCTAAAAACAGGCAAGGCATGGTGGCACATCCTTATAATCCCAGCACTCAGGAGGCTGAGCCAGGAGGATCACCATGAGTTCAAAGCCAGTCTGGGTTACATAGTGAGTTCAAGGCCAGCCTGAATTACATATGGAGAACCTGTCTCAAAAAAACTAACTAAATAAATAAAACAAAACCATAAAGACCCTGAGGATGTATCTCAGAGGTAAAATGTTTGCCTAGCACAGTGATGGCAAATCTTTTAGAGCTTTCAGTGATACAAACAGCCTGCTGTATACAACACGTGCCCTAGGTTCATCACCACAGAGAGGAAGGTCATGGATATGATCCCCGGGTTGGGGATCAACAAAACAAAAAACTTAAAAGATCCCTATGATCTTTTACGAGCAGCTAAACTTATTTCCTGTAATCTTGTCAGTTTGGTAATTCAGCCCTATTCCCACTACTTTGGAATCTAAATTTCATGTGTTAGTCTTCTTCCAAGCTGCTCATGTGACATGATCTTTTTTAGTTTTATTTTTTGCGGTGCTGGGGACTGAGTCCAGGCCTGTGAATGGTAGGAAAGCACTTTACCTCTGAGCTACGGCTCTAGCCCTCTTACTTAGCATCTCCCTCAGTCTTTTCCCCTCAGAGAGTGCTCTTTGTCCCACTCCGTTTCCAAGGTCTGCACATTTTTCTGAATCCAGTGTAGATTACCACCTCAAAGAAGATTTCTAAGCTCTACTGGCTTTAGCAGTGTCTTTTTTCAAAATCATTTGGTAGTTAGGGTTTAATGTTACCCTTTTCTGTGTTAAGTAAATGTTCTTTGCCCAATCAAATTGATAGTTTTTTAAGAGCAAATTTTATATCCTGTTTGTTGATTGAGTTCACTCTTTTTTTTTTTTTTTTTTTTGAGATAGGGTCTTGCTATGTAGTTCATCCTTGGACTCACTAGGCTGGCCTCAAATTCTCAGCAGTCCTCCTGCCTCAGCTGCCCAAGTGCTGGGATTATAGGCCTGGTTTATATCATGTTTATTTTATTGTGTTTTTTTTTTTTAACCTTATGTCAGTTTTGGGGGGTTTTTTTGGTACCGGGGATCGAACTCGGGTCCTTCCACTTGTGAGGCAGGTGGCGGAACCACTGAGCTAAATCACAGGCCTCTATCATGTTTATTTTAATCCAACACTAAACATAGTGACTTTCAAGAAATATTTGATTAGGGGCTGGGAATTTAGCTCAGTGGTTCCACCACCTGCCTTGCAAGGATAAGGACCTGAGTTCAATCCCTGGTACCAAAAAAAGAAAAAGAAAAAAGAAATATTTGATTGAAATGGTATTTTTGACCAAGTACAGATACAAAGGTTAGATAAGCTAGATAAGACATTTTATGAGATGATTTATTTATGTATCTAAAATTGAAAGATGGTTCCTTAGAAACTCAAACTCAGGCTTTTAAAAGTGTTACTCTCTGGGGCTAGGGTATAACTCAGTGGTAGAATGTGTAGGATGCTCAGAGTCCTCTGGGTTTGATCTCCAGCACACGAGTGCGCACACACACACACACACACACACACACACAGCCAAATCTGATTCTTGTAGGACAATTTCTCCTAAAATATATCTGGTTCTTCCATAATGTTCCTGTATTAGTTACCTAATCTGTATAACAAATTACCCCAAAATATACTGGCTTCAGACAGCATTCACTGTCCGTAGCCTCTGCAGGTCAGGAGTCAGGGTAGGTGTCCTGTCGGCCTTGCTCAGGGCATCTCCAGAGCTGTCGGCAGAGTCCCAGTAGGCTTCAGCCTCACAGGGAGGCCCCATATGGGAGGACCAGCCCCCAGGCTTGGCATGTTGTGGACAGGCTAGCTCCTCATGGGCTGTTGAACTGAGGCCTCAGTTCTCTGTGGCTGCTGCCCAAGCTCTGTGTTCCTTGCCCTACTGACCTCTCCACAAGACATTTCAGAACATGCTAGCTGGCTGGCTTCAGAATGAGCAACTGAGCAAACACAGCAACCAAAGCACCTGTGTTGTACTCTAATGCTGGAAGTGACATCTTGTTACTTCTGTCATATTTTATTCTTTAGAAGTGAGTTAGTAAATCGATTCTGTATTCAAGGGAAGGGAATTTAAAGGGGTGATCAATATAGGGTAAGTGTTTAAATTTTTGAAGTTTATTATAATAAAAGACACAGCTGGGCATGGTGGCACATGTCTGCAGGTTCAAGGCTAGCCAGTCTACATAGTGATACCCTGTCTCCAATAAAACCCTAAATAAAAGTTAAAGACACATCACCTTAAGATGTGTTATGTACATGTACCAACTCCCCACAATAAATACAATCATTATATACTACAAACATGTGCTAATAGAAATAATAAATTGGGCCAGGGATTTAGCTCAGTGGTTACCCCACCTGTCTCGAAAGCACAAGGACCAGAGTTCGATCCCTGGTACCAAAAAAAAAAATTTCTCAAAAAAATAAAGCCAGGCATGGGGTGGTGTATACCTGTAATCCCAGCACTTGGGAGGCTGAGGCAGGAGGATTGCTGTGAGTTCGAGGCCAGCCTGGATTAAGTTCAAGGTCAGTCTAAACTATACAGTGAGATCCTGTCTCATAAAAACAAAAAGGAAATTGACACATGGCCATGAAGCCCCCTCAAAAACCACCCTTTGCTTCCAATATACTTATCTCATTATTCTTGCTACTTTCTGGAGCAGGTCTGGAAATCCTGTTTCCTGAATGTCTTTATAAGGTATGATAAAGAATACAATGAATACCAAAAAAAAAAAAAATTTAGGGGCCAGGGATTTATTAGCTCAGTGGTTCCCCCGGCTGCCTTGCAAGTGGAAGGACCCAAGTTCGATCCCCAGTACCAAAAAAAACCCAAAACAATGAATGCTGTCAAGTGCTGTCAGTCAGGCCCATAAAAACATTATACTGTCCTCATCCACCTTACTCACCAGATGTGATACCATGTGGCTTCTGGCTCTTTTTCAGAGTCAAAATGACCAGGAAAGGTAAATGTTTTGAATTGGTTCAGGATGTCGAAGCAGCCACAACAGTGAAACTAAAGACAGTCGTGGAGAGGTCTTCAAGAACACCTTCAAAAAATAGCAAGAATGGCCTGGGAGTATAGCTCAGTGGTTTCAGTGCCTGCCTCGCAAGCGCAAGGACCCGAGTTTGATCCCCGGTACCAAAAAAAAAAAAAAATAGCAAGAAGGATGAAATAAGTGTGTTTGAAATGAGGGCAGTATTTTGAGAGGCATTAATGGCAGTGTGTCTTAATGTAATCCCTTTTTTTATTTAGACATTCACCATATTTTAAAGGTATGAATATCGGGGCGGGGGGGATTAAGGTCATTGAGGTCTATCTGAAGAGTTTGCTTACTACCTTAGCTAAGCTATTCTTGTATCCACAAAACCTTTCTTGCTAGGCATGGTGGCGCACACCTTTAATCCCAGCACTAGGGAGGCTGAGGCAGGAGGATTGTCACAAGTTTGAGCCCAGGCTGGGGTACATAGTGAGAACCTGTCTCAAAAACAAAAAACAAAACACAACAAAACCCTCAGCATAAGGTGGATGTGTTGACACACCTAGTAATTCCAGTGCTCTTAGTGCGGCAAGAAAATCACAAGTTTGAGCTTAGTCTGGGCAATATAGTGGTTTAGACTCTCCCAAAAACAGAAAAAAGAAAACTAAATGTATGTATGTATGTAATGTTACTCTTTTTTTTTTTTTTTGTACCAGGCATTGAACTCGGGTCCTTGCACTTTGGAGGCAGGTGGTGGAACCACTGAGCTAAATCCCCAGCCCTGTATGTATGTAATGGATGTAGAGGCCATGGATTCATTTCACAGTACTGGGAAGAAGGAGAAGAAGAAAAAGGAGGGCCAGGGACTTAGCTCAGTGGTTCAGCCTCCTGCCTCTCAAGCACAAGGTCCCGAGTTCAATCTCTGGTACAAAAAAAAAAAGAGAATGTGCTTAGCATGCTCAAGCCCCTGAGTCCAGTAATCAGAACTGTAAAAGAAAGGTATTAAAAAAGACTATCTATCAAAAAGGTGCTGTGTATTTTTTAAAGGTGCTCCATGTTTTTTAAAAGTTGTACACAAGGGGGCCAGGGATTTAGCTCAGTGGTTTCGCTGCCTGCCGTGCAAGCGTAAGGACCCGAATTCAATCCCCGGTACCAAAAAAAAATAAAAGTTGTACACACATGAAAAGGTTGTTTGGGCCAGGGATTTAGCTCAGTGGTTTTGCCGCCTGCTATGCAAGCACAAGGACCTGAGTTCAATCCCCGGTACCAAAAAAAAGGTTGTTTATCTACAGAGTGATACCAGAGGCGGACTGTGGCTCTGTAGTAGAGCACTTCCCTAGCCTTCATAGGTCCTTGGATTTGATCCCCAAGAACCCCTTCCAAAAGGTGATGCCAAACAAAATACAGATAGTAAAAAATCAGAGCCAGGCATGGTGGTGCACACCTGCAGTTCTAGCACTGGGGAGGCTGAGGCAGGAGGGTCACTGTGAGTTCGAGGCCAGCGTGGGGCTACATAGTGAATTCAAGACCAGCCTGAGCTACAGAGCAAGACCCTGTCTCAATCCGCCCCTCACCCCTTCAAAAAATGAGGCTTTTCTTTTTGTTTTTCTTCAGAACTTGGGACTGAACCCAGGGGTGCTCTATATAACTGAGCTATATCTGCAGCCCTTCTTATTTTTTGTTTTGACTGGGTTTTTCTTGCTAAGTTGCATAGGCCAGGCTCTTAACTCACAGACCTCCTGTCTCAGCCTCCCAAAGTGCTGGGATTACAGGTGTGCAGCACCATACCAGGCTAAATTATCAGTTTTTTAAAGGCAAAAACATTTTGATTTTTCAGAACTGCACACTTTTAGAATAATGATAATACCATTGATGGGAGATAATTGAGCAATAGTTACATTAATAGCACTACAAGTTGGTACAACCTTTAGGAGCTTCATGTGTAGTGACAGAAGATGTTCACATATATTGTAAATGAAAGGTAGAATTCAAAAGCATTATAGTGTGTGCATGGAAGTAACATGTGAGCTGTTATCAGCAAATAGTTAACTTTGATTTTCTTGGGGGCTGGAGATTTAGCTCAGTGGTTCTGCCACCTGTCTTGCAAGAGCAAGGACCTGAGTTCAATCCCCGTACCAAAAAAAGGTTAAACAAAGAAACTTGGATTTTCTCTGGGTAGAATTGAGGGGTCAGTTTTCTATGTCACTTGTTGCTACAGTGTTTAAAAATTTATAATTAAAATCTATTACAAGCAGAAAAAAATAACATTTAAAAAGCAATTTCACAATTTTTTTTTACAGGTGATTACATGCTTGATGCAAAGCCAAAAGAAATTTCAGAAATTCAGCGTTTAAATTATGAACAGGTAATAAATACAATTTTTATTGCATTAAAATAAGTAAGTGTTGTGTTAATGAATGCATACATTTTTCTCTATCAGTGGCTTAAAAACTTCTTCCTCTCTGGGAGGGAAGGGGGTCTTGCTGTGTACTTCATACTGGCCTTGAACTCACTATGTAGCCCAGGCTGGTCTAGAACTCAAAACAGTTGATCCTCCTGCTGCAGCCTCCCCTAAGAGCTGGGCCACCACACCCTGCTAAAACTTTTCTATAAAGGACTAAGTAGTAAATACTTTAGTCTTTGCAGGTCAATGCGATTAGTCTCTGTTACTTTTTTTTTTTTAACAGCCCTTTGCAAACTTGAAAAACATTCTCAATTTACAGGCAGTTGGGTTTAAAGGCCAAACTTTTTTTTTTTTGAGACAAGGTCTTGCTCTGTAATCCAGGCGGTCCCTGAATTTGAACTCCTGGCAATCCTCCTGGCTCAGCCTCCCCTGTACTGGGATAACAGGTGTGCATGCTCCACCACACCCAGCACAAGCCAAACTTTTTGAATTCCTGTTTTCTGTGAATACTTATGCTATATAGGATAATATGTATGAGTAGATACCGTTCTATAGATCTGTATTGAATGACAACTTAGTATTTTTCTTGAAAAACTGACTTTCAAATAAATTTGTCTTTGATTCATCTTTGTTAATGTAAATTACATTTTTCAGGGGTTTTTTGTGGTACTGATTTGAATCTGCTCATACTAGGCATGCTCTGTATTACTTAGCTACATTACCAACGTGCAAGTTGTATCTAGGAGAAAGTTGAGGAAATGATGTCTCTGCTACATGATTAGGACAAATTCTGCTGGGCTATAGTTGTGATGTTTCCACATTTCTTGGCATATTCTTTTTGTTGTTTGTTTGTTTGTTTTGGTTTTTCTTGGTACCGGGGATCGAACTTGGGTCCTTGCCGCTTGCGCAGCACTTGGTGAAACCACTGAGCTACATCCCCGGCCCTTTTTTTTTTTTCCCTTGTATCAGGGATTGAACTTGGGTCCTAGTGCTTTCGAGGCAGGTGGCAGAACCACTGAGCTAAATCCCCAGCCCACTTGGCATATTCTTTAGAGATCCTGCTCTCTAATATGAGTATCACAAGGCTCAAAATTATTGGAGCTGGGAGAAAGCAAGCAAAGCTCCATCTTTCTCCCCCTGCCCCTCTTTCGTGCTTTCTCACGCTCTCCTCCCCTCCCCCTGGTCCTTCTACCCCTTCCTTCCTTCCTTCAGCTGTTTTAGGTTCAGTGAATTCACTGCAAAATCAAGTGTGGAAGGTGCAGAGAATTCTGTATGTCTGTTCTCCCCACAGTTGCAGCCTCCCCAGCTATTGACCTTCCACATCAGACAGGAGATGTCCCAGATGGTGCCAGCCTGCGCTGACACATCATTGTCATCCAAAGTCCATAGTTTGCGTTAGGGTTCGTTCTTGCTGTTGTACATCTTACAGATAAATGTATTATGACAGGTATCAGCCACATCACACTGAGTACTTTCACTACCCCCAGATCCCCTGTACTTGGCCTACTTAGCCCCACCTCTCCCTAATCTCTAGCCACCACTCATCTTTCTTTATTATCTCTGTTTGGAATTATACAGCATGCAGCTTTAGTTCTCTTAGCTTCCTCCATGTTTTTCATGGCTTGATAGCTCATTTCTATTTTTTAAATTGTAAAAATCACATAATATGAAATATTTCCTACTAATTTTTTTCCCCTAACTGGAGATTGAAGACAAGAGCACTTTTACCACTGAGCTCTGTGCCCACCCTTTTATTTTTTATTTAGAGACAGAGTCTTGCTAAATTTCCCAGGCTGGCCTTAAATCTGTGATCCTCCTGTCTGAGACTCCCAAGTACCTGGCATGATAGGCATGTGCCTCCACACCTGTCTGCTTAATCTTTATTCGTTTGTTTGTTTTGTACTGGGGATTGAACCTAAAGCCTTCATACTGAGTTATATCTCCAGCCCCTTTTATTTTTTATTTTGGGGTAGAATCTCACTAAGCTGCCCAGGCTAGGCTCACTTGGAGTCCTCCTGCCTCAGCTTCCCAGAGTGCTGGGATTATAGGCATGTACCACTACACCTAGCTCTCTTAATCAATTTTAATTGTGCCATTTCCTAGTGTTAACTATATTCGTGGTGTCATGTAACAGAGCTCTAGACCTTCTTCATGTTGTAAAATAAAATTTTATACCCATCAAACAGCTCTTCCCTATCTCTTACTCCTCTCAGGCCTATGGACACTACCACTTTCTACTTTCTCTTTTTGTGATTTTGACTGCTCTGGATAGCCCAGAAAACTGGAAGCATGATGTATTTGTGCTTCTCTGACTAATATATTTCACTTAGTGTTCCATCCTCAAGGTTCATATTGTAGTATGCAATAGGATTTCTCTTTTTTGTGGTCACTTTAGCAGCACATATACTAAAATTAGATTTCTCTTTTTTAATGTTGAGTAATATTCTATTGTATGCGCATACATTTGCTCTGTCTATTCATATCTCAGTGGGCATTTGTACCACTTCCATTTCCTCCCCTGACCCCAGCAGGGTTTTACCATGTAGATCCAGCTGGTCTTGAACTTGTAATCCGATCTGCCTGCCTCAGCCTCTGAGTGCTGGTATTGCAGGCACACCTGAATAGCCACTTCTTGACTACTTTGCATAATGTAATGAATGTGGTTTTACAAGTATCTTTTCAAGACCTGTCTTTCTGTTATTTTGGATATACACCCAGAAGTGGGAGAGGCCTTCCTCTTTGGCATTAGAAAATTTTCGCTTCAGAGTTCTCAGTCTTTTATCTCTACCACTCTATGCAACCTCATTCTGCTCAATTTTTCTTAATAATAATTAACATTATATGTTTACAGTTTTCTCCCAGTTATGTAAGAACAAAAACTTTGTTTTATTCACTGTTATATCTCTGGGACTCGGATGACTGGCACATAGATACTTAATGATAAAAATCAGTTGAAGAGATGAGTAAACTGGATAACATTTTAGTTTAAGCTCTCAGGCTCAAGCCATCCCCCACCTCAGCTTCTGAGGAGCTGAGACTGTAGGATCATGCCACCACACCTGGCTTCTTCAGTTGGACCTATCTTGATTTCCTGAGCTGACCCTTCCCCCTTTGTCTTCAGAACATGAGTGATGCCATGGCAATTCTGCACAAACTGCAAACAGGCCTGGACGTGAACGTGAAGTTTACTGGTGTCCGAGTGTTTGAGTACACGCCGGAATGTGTAGTGTTTGACCTGCTCGACATTCCTTTGTATCACGGGTGGCTGGTGGATCCTCAGGTGAGTGGGAGGATTTACATTAAATAAACACAAATTTGAGAACATACACCAATTTAACAAATTAAGCTAAATTTATATTTACTTAGTCTTTGTGTGCTTGGACCTGGAATTAGCCAAACCATGAAGTTAAGGGGACAGTCTTCAGCCTCCCAAGTCTGCCCAAGGTTTCTGACCCCAGCTGCAAGGAATTAGGGTACAACTGGAAAGTTAGATAAAGACTCCACAGGAAACTACACTCATTCTGCACACCAACTGCCAGTTCAGAGGTTTCCTAAAACTACCTCGAGTTTAATAATACACTTAGAAAATCTCCCAGAACCCAGTGAAGCCTCTTATACTCACCATTGTAGTTTATCATAGGAAAAAAATAACAGGCTACAATTAACTAGGAGAATCTAGGAGAGTTCCACATGGGAAGCTTCTGTTGGCCTGAGGGCATGTTGCCCTCTTGGAATTGATGTGATGTATGTACAGAGGTTGCCAGCTCTAGAACTCACTTAGCCTTCAGTGTTCAGCTTTTTTACTTTTTTTTTTGGTACTGGGGATCGAACTTGGGTCCTTTCGCTTGCAAGGCGGGTGTCGGAACCACTGAGCTAAATCCCCGGCCCTGTGTTCAGCTTTTTTGTGTTTTGTTTTGGGCATGGGACCTAGAGCCTTCGCACTAAGCTACATCCCCAGCCCTTTTTCTTTTTATTTTGAGACATGGTCCTGGCTGAGTTGCTAAATTACCCAGGCTAGGCTCAAATTTACGATCCTCCTTCCTCAGCCTTCCAGAGTGCTGGGATTACAGGTGAACACCATCAGATCTGACTGCTACATAGCTTTTGAGTCACTTCCAAATCCCCACCACTCTGCCTGTACATTTCTAAATATACAGTGAGCCTTAGTGTTTCCTAGTCTAGCATTACAGATTTTGCCTGTTGGCAGAAACGTAGGGTCCTGGCCTGAAGTAGATGACACATTCAAGGATAATTAATGGAAGTTTAAAGAAGAGACTTTTATAAAGGTGTGGGCAAAATCAAGGGAAAGAAGCAAGGGATGGTGAAGGATCCCATAGTTAGTGACATTCAGAACTACTGCTACTCTTAACTTTGAAGAGACAAGGTGAATTAGTAGTTAGTAGAACCCAGCAAGACCAGCTGCTAGAGTGTGGAGCTGCACCAGGAACTATGGCCAGCAAGGACGAATGAGCAGCACCTACTCAGACTCCACGCTCTGATTTCTGCATGGTTGGCCAGATTTCGCTGATAGCAAGATTGGAATTCCAGTTCCTCCAAGACACCGAGGAGTGCCTCCTCCATGGAGTGGAGAGTGAATTGACAAGGTAGAAGGAGACAGTTCTTTTATCAGACACTACATTTTTGTGCAGGGTGGTCTTCTCTGTTCCATTAATTTGTCTTATCTACCCCATACTATTTTAGTATTATTGTAGCTTATGTATATATTTTTTAATGTAAAGTAAAATAAAAATTTCAAAATATAATTTATTTGTGAAGTTTAAAAGTAGAAAGGGGGCCGGGGATTTAGCTCAGTGTTATTGCCACCTGCCTTGCAAGCACAAGGCCCTGAGTTTAATCCCCGGTACTGAAAAAAAAGTAGGAAGGGATACCAGCTAATGGCTTTCAAATTTATTCTCTTTTATGGTATGAGATAAAGATTTACTTTTTTTTTTTTAAGTTTTATTTTGAAACCATTGTGGATCCACATGTAATTGTAAGAAATGATAACACAGCAATCTTTTATACCTTTTATTCAATTTTCCCAAAGGGTAATTTTGCTATTTTACTTTAGTAAAATATCAAACCTAGGAAATAGACATTTACTAACATGGAGGTATAGAACATTTCCATCACAATTATCCCTCCCATTGGCCTTTCATAGCCACAGGACTTTTTTCCCATTATCTTAGTTACTTTGCTCATTGCTGAGACAAAATACCCCACATTCAAAGTTAAAGAAAGAAAGGTTTATTTGGACTCACAGTTTGTAGAGGTTTGAGTCCATAATCAGCTGACTCCAAGGCAGGGTGGCATGGCAGGAGGACATCTCAGAGAAGAAATAATTCATGGCAGGCAGAAGGCAGCAAGCGACAACTCTCTTTTTGATCCTTCTATCCCGGCTACCCACCCTTAGGACAGGTATCGCTCACACCCAGGGTGGGCAGCCTGAATCCTAGCATCACGTCCTTGATCCCAGCATCACACACTCTAGATCCAGCCACCTCTGAAAAGCCCCACCTATGACCACATGAGGTTTGGCCGGGGGGGGGGGGGGGGACACTTCTAGATACAAGCCATAATACCCACCTTTACTTCTTAATCTCTAGCAACCACTAATCTCTTCTTCGCTTCTATAATTTTATTTCATAAATATTATAGAAATAATATGGTATATAATCTTTTATATTGAGTTTTTAAAAATTCATTTGCAGCTGAGCATGGTGGTGCATGCCTGTAATCCCAGCACTTGGGAGGCTGAGGCAGGAGTATTGCCATGAGTTCAAGGCCAGCCTGAGCTACAGAGCGAGACCCTGTCTAAAAAAAAAAAAAAATAGATAGTAAGTCTGGAGCACTATCCAGTTTGTTGCACATGCTAATACTTTGTTCTTTGTTATTACTTAATAGTATTCCATGGAATAGATATACCACAGTTTAACCGTTTACTTCTTTGAAGAATGTCTGTCCTTTCCCAGCTCCTGGAATAAAGCTAACATAAACGTACAGGTTTGTTTTAATTTCTCTAGATGAAATCCCCAGGCATGCAGGAGCTACATCATACATAGTGGCTTGTGTATTTTTATTTAACAGCAAGCCATTTACTAGAGTTCCTGTACCAAAGTTTTATTTTCCCACCAGTGATGTATGAGTGCTCTAGTTTCTCTGCATCTTTGTCAGCACCCAGTAGTCATTATTTGTATTTTAGACATTTGGATATGTAGAAATTCAGTGGTACCTCGGTTCATAAATGCTTTTGTTTCCTAAGAATTTGGTTCACAAACAGAAGCATTTGAGAAAATTTTGTTTTCATTTGCAACCTCTGCATCGGGTGATGAACACGACCACAGACATCATTCCTGCAATAACATGAATGTGGCTGTCTTTTCCAGAATTGTGGGACAAATTAAATTTGAACCAAGGTACCACTGTATTTCATTGTAATCTCGGTGCACATCTTTAGTCATGAATGATGTTGAGCAGCCTTCCATGTGCTTCTGTGCCATTTGTATCGCCTCTTCAATGTCTCTTCTCTTGCCCTTTTTCTAATTAGATTACTTCTTTACAGTTCTTTTTATATTCTGAATATTAATTCTGTGTCACATGGGTGTTTTAAATATTTTCTTGCAGTGTATAACTTGTTTTTTCATCATCTTAGTAGCTCTTCATAGAACAAAGTTGATTTAATTTTAATGAAGTCAGTTTATCAGTTTTTTTCTGTAGCCCTCATACCTTAAGTCTAAGGACTCTGCCTAACTCTAGATCCTTAGTGTTCTCTCCTGTGCTTTTTTTTTTCTAAATATTTTATAGTTTTATGTCTTGCACTTAAGCCCATGATGATTCATTCTGAGTTAGTTTTGTCTACTTTTTTGCCCATGGTTGTCCACTTGTTCTAGCACCATTTGATATATATCTACCACCTCAATTAATTTGGGACATTTTTATCACCCCAGAAAAGTCCTGTTAGCAGTCACCCTCTTTTCTCAAGCTTCCCAGTCCCTCTCCCCTTTTTTGGTACCAGGGATCGAACTCAGGACCTTGCGCTTATAAGGCAGGTGGCAGCACCACTGAGCTAAATCCCCACCCCCTTTTTTTGGTTTTTTTGAGACAGGGTCTTGCTATGTAGTTCAGGCTGGCCTTGAACTCATATGATCCTCCTGGCTCAGCCTCCTGAGTGCTGGGATTACAGACATGTGCCACCACGCCTGGCTGTAGCCTACTTTCTGTCTCTAAACGTGTGGCTATTCTGGATATTTCATGAAAACGAAAGCATACAACATATTGTCTTTTGTAACTGACATCTTTAATTTTACATAACATTTTCATGGTTTATCCATGTTACAGCATGTTACCAGTCCATCAAACTTTTTGATTTATAAATAGTATTCCTGGGCTGGGGATTTAGCTCAATGGTTCTGCCGCCTACCTCACACACACAAGGTCCCGAGTTTGAGTCTAGGTACCTAAATAAATAAATAGTATTCCTGTATATGGATATAGTACATTTTATTTATTTGTATATCAGTTGGTGGACTTTTTTTTCTACTTTTTTTTGCTATTACAAATAATGCTGCTATGAATATATATTTACAAATTTTTGTATGGACAAATGTTTTCATTTCTCTCAGGTGTATACCTATAAATGGAATTACTGGTCATATGGTAACAGTGTTTAACTCTTTGAAGAGCTGCCATAAGATTTTTCTAAGTGGCTGCACCATTTTACATAATCCCTAGCAATGGGTGAGGGTTCTAAGTTTTCCACATCCTCAACAATACTTGTTATTTATCTGTCCTTTTTATTGAAGTCATCCTAGTAGGCATAGAGTCTTATCTGTGTCTCGTGATTTTATTTACACTTCTTTGATGACCAGTAATGTTGAGCATATTTTTATGTACTTATTGGCCATTTGTGTATCCTTTGGAGAAATGTCTGTTCAGATCCTTTGCCTATTTTTAATTATTTATTTTGCAGCACTGGGGATTGAACCCCAGGCCTCATGGATGCTAGGCAAGTACTCTACTACTGAATTATATCCACAGTTCTTTTTATTATTATTTTTATTTTTTAATTTACTTTTTGGTACAGGGGATCGAACTCGGGTCCTTGTGCTTGTGCAGCAGGCGGCAAAACCACTGAGCTAAACCCCCAGCCCTCCACAGTTCTTTTTAAAAGTTTATTTTGAGACAGAGTCTCACTAAATTGCCCAGTCTTGCTTCAAATTTGTGATTATCCTGCCTCAGCCTCCCAAGTAGCTAGGATTACAAGTGTACATCCCACCTGTGTCCATTTGCCTGTTTTTAATTGGGTTTTTAGCCTTTTTGTTGTTGAGTTCCACAAGTTCTTGGTGTATTGTTGGTATAAGTCTTTCATCAGATAACATAATTTGGAGCCAGGTGTGTTGGCACACACCTTTATCCTAGCACTCGGGAGACCAAGGCAGGAGGATTGCCATGAGTTCCAGGCCAGTCTTTTCTACATAGTGAGTTCAAGGCTGACCTGAAATGCATAGTGAGACCCTGTCTCCAAAAAAAAAAAACTACATAATTTGTAAATATTTTATCCTACTCTGTTGTGTTTTCATTTTCTTTATGACATCCCTAGAAACACAAAAGTTTTTAATTTTGATAATGTCCAGTTCTCTTTTTTTTCTTTTGTTTCTCGATGCTTTTGGTGTTAGGCTTTGCCTGATCAAAAGTTGAAAAGATGTACTCCAGTATTTTATTCTAAGATCTTTATAGTTTTAGTGCTTAGATTTAGGAATATGATCCATTTGGGGTTGTTTTGTATATGCTTTCAGAGGAGAGTCATAATGACATTTGTTGAAGAGTATTCTTTCACTGTTGAATTGTCTTGGTATGCGGAGTGGTGTTTGCAAAATAGCCCCTTGCTTTTTAATTCCAGCTTCTGGTGTGACTAAATAAGATATAAAATTTTAACTTTGGGTTGTATGGTATGCTGCAGATCTGGACTCTGCATGTCTGTGCAGCTTCCCCTCCTGCACTTCTCACACCTCCAGGCAACACCAGAGGCTGTTATATCTCCATGTGTCAGGCTCATTCCTGTCTCGTGTCAGTTGGTTGCCCACTGTGGAATGCTGTTCTCTTGTCCTAACATTCTCGCAGATCTTCACATTTTTGGTTCTTTGTTATTCAGGTCTTAGATCAAATATCTTGTGAGCCCTCCATGACTGTCTTGTTGAAATTAGTCTCCTTCCTCTCTCCATTTTCTTTCCCATGATCCTACCTGATTTTCTTTACCATTTATCATTAACTGATTTTCTTTACCATTTATCATTATTATTTATGCCTTTATTTGACTGTCATCTCCCCCTAGAATATATGAGGACTAGGCAGTTACATCTCTGTATTGAGGACAATACCTGGTATATAGTAGATTTGATGTAGACTCAATTCTTTTTTTTTTTTTTATACTGGGAATTTAACTCAGAATCTTGTGCTTGTCAGGCAGGCGTGGTGCCACTGAGCTAAATCCCTGGTCCTTGATGTAGATTCAATTCTTGACATGAATAAGGTGATAGCTTGAGGAATTTAAGCTAAATTCTTAAAAATTTAACTCAGGACCATGTATGGTGGCACATGCCTATAATCCCAGCACTCTGGAAGGCTGAGGCAGGAAAATCACAAGTTTAAGCCTACCTGGGACAATGTAGCAATTAAGCAAAACCCTGTCTGAAAATAAAATTAACAAAAGAAAAATAAATAAATAAATAAATACATAAAATTAACAAAGGGCTAGTGACATACTTTAGTGTGAAAGCCCTTGGTTCAATCCCTAGTACCAAAAACATAAAAATAACAAATTTTAAAAAACGAATTCAACTCAGATCATCTCATTTACTGTGTGAGTATCTGTAAGTAGTTGAATTCATATGCTGAAAGGAAAAAAAATGTTCTCTAATGTAGAATAGAGTTTGTTCATCAAGTTTTTCTCATCTACACAGTGGTTTTCTAATTCTTCAAGCAGGTTCCAGGTCAGCTTTATAATTGTTTTACTTGTTTTGTGATAGAATTCTACTGAAAAGAAAAATTACCTTTCAAGAAATAGGGCTGGGGATGTAGCGCATCAGCGCCGAGCCTGCCTGGCAACCGCAAGGTCCTGAGTTCGATTCTTGGTACTGGAAAAAGAAAGAAAGTCATGTTTTACATTAACTAAATTAAGATCTTTTTTTTTTTTGCGGTACTGGGGATCGAACTCAGGACTTTGCATTTGTGAGGCAGGTGCAGTGCCACTGAGCTAAATCCCCGGCCCTTTAAGGTCATTACTAATAGCAATCTGAGTAAGTATTTTGGTCAGAAGAAAAATGGAAAGAATTGAAAGCACAAAGTATAATAAATCTAAATGATGACTATATCAGATAGTAACATCTGTTGGAGTCTGAAAATGCTAGAATGTACAAAAGTAGTAATATCACTGGAAAGAAGATTAAATGAAATCAAAGTATTCTAAGGGCCTAGAGTCAATTGTTACAGAAGAAAATAACTTTGTTTTGGGGATGAGGTCTCACTGTGTTGCCTAGTTTGGTCTCAAACTCCTGAGCTCAAGTGACCCTCTTGCCTCAGCCTCCCAAGTAGCTCGGACTGTAGGCATGTACCACTGTGCCCTGCCTAAAAATCAGTAACCTTTGACTGTAATTTGGGAGGGGTAGATGTCATAGTTTCTATAGCTTCTCTATTCAACATGTAGCCAGATATGCCCATTTAAATTTAATTAAAAATTTAGTTCCAAAGTTGTACTAGCCATATTTTAGTTGCTCAGTAGGCATATGTAGGCTAGGATGTCATTCGTTGGTAGATTAGTAGAAAGAGAAGAGTTAATTTATTTATTTTTTTTTGGTACTGGGGACTGAACTCAGGACCTTGTGCTTCCAAGGCAGGCGTGGTGCCACTGAACTAAATCCCTGGACCCAAGAGAAGAGTTAATTTAAAAAGAAGAAATAAAGGAGACAAATATTGAACTGATGGGACAGAGAAAGTGGTACAGTTAATTAAAATATATGAATAATTATTCACAATAGACAAAAAATGGAAACAAGGAACGTATAAGGAAAAAATGGTGCATACACACAGTGGAATACATACAGCCATAAAAAGAATAAAGTGCTGTCATTTGGAACAACCTGGATGGAACTGGAGGTCCTTATGTGAGGTGAATAAGTTGGGTACAGAAGGATGAGTACCGCAAGATCTCATGCATATAAATGGACTCATAGACTGAGAGTGAGCAGTGGTTCCGAGAGACTGGGGGTGCTAGGAAGGGAGGACGGGGACACATTGATCAGTGTGTACTACAGCAAGGAGCCAGAGCTCTGGCATACTGTTGCACAGTATGGTGATGATAGGTAACACGATGACTGGACATCTCAAAAAGCTGGGAGGAAAGAGTTTGGAAGTTTTTATCATTAAAAGAAGATAAGTATCTCAGGAGATAAATATGTTTAACTGATTTAAACATTATGCAGTATATACACATATTGAATGTTACATGCTACCCCATTAATATGTGCAACTTTTATGTATTAGTTAAAATAAATTTAAAAAAGAAAAACATGTAAGTAATTATACTAAGTGTAACTGAAACTAAATACTATTTGAAAAGAATGATTTAGGGCTGGGCTGCTCAGTAGTAGAGCCCTTGACTAGTATGTGCAGGGTCCTGGGTTTGATGTCCTACAACACACAAAGATGACAACAAAGACAATGATTCTGAGGCTGAATTAAAGGAGACTGTAGAGAATATAGTTATACAGAAAGATTGCAGGAAAAAAGAGGCCATACAGTTACTAAACCAGAGATAACTGGTGTAATTATACTAATACTAGAAAGAATGGACTTTAAGTCAGAAAGCATTACAGACAATTGAATGTTTCATTTCCCAAGAAGATAGTTATTTTAAATTTGTATATCCCAAGACACACAGGGAAAGTAGATACTCCGATGGACTTTTTTTGTTGTTTTTTGGTACCGGGGATCAAACTCGTGACCTTGCGCTTTCGAGGCAGGCAGCAGCACCACTGAGCTAAATCCCCGGCCCACCCCGATGGACTCTTAATTCCTTGAACCCACAGGAACTGCTAACAACAAATAAAGATCAGTTTTTGGCAATGAAAAACAGTTTGTGTGCATCTAACAACATAACCTAAAACTACACAGGCACACCAGGTGCAATGGAACTCAGCTGTAATCCCACCTACTACTCAGTAGGCTGAGGAAGGAGGATTGAAAGTTGGAGGCCAACTCGGGCAACTTCAGAACTTGACAAGTCCCTGTCTCAAAATAAAAAAATTTTAAAAGGCTGGAAATGGAGCTTAGTATGAAAGCCCTGGGTTCAATCCCCAGTACCCCAAAAAGAGTGAAAGAAAGGAAGGAGGAAGGGAGGGAGGGAAGAAAGTAGGTTGGTTAGTCAGTCTGGGGTGCACATATAAATAATCATCAAGCTGGGGATTTAGCTCAGTGGTGCTGCCGCCTGCCTCATAAGCTCAAGGTCCTGAGTTCGATCCCCAGTACCAAAAAAAAAATCTCTTATGTAAATAAATCATCAAACGTACATATAGACAATCATATTGTCTGTGAAGGGAAGGGAGGAGGGGAAGAAGGAGAGAAGGTAGCCTGGTTATTCAGTCTGGACTATATATATGTACATATATATGTATATTATCATATTATCTATACAGTCATCAGTACCTTTAAAAAGGGAAAAATTAACAGATTAGATTGTCAATACAAGATTTTAATTACCTTTTCTCTATAATAGAAGATATACATTCTTTAAATTGTTAAAAAAAATTTTATTTTGGTGCCAGGGATCAAACTCGGGACCTTGTGCTTGCGAGGCAGGTGGCGGCACCACTGAGCTAAATCCCTGGCCAAAATTTTTTATTTTGGAATAATTTCAGATTTATAGGAAAGCTACAGAGATAATACAGAGAATTCCCTGTACTCTCCACCCATTTTTCCCTGGTATTAGCATCCTTCATGCCACGGTACAAGTATCAAAACTAAGAAATTTAGTATCAGTTGTCTAAATTAGTCTTCACTTCCAATTTCACATTTTTCTCTAATTTTTAAAAATCTTGACCCAAAATCCAGGGTATCACATTGCACTTAATCATTCTATTCTCCTACTCTAGTCTAGTCAGTGAGATTTTGTGTCTTTCCTTGTGTCTTTTCCTTTTTCATAATACTAACAGTATATGTATTTTTCAAGCCTCAGAACATTTACAAAAATTGATCTAATACTGTGCTATAAAGCCAAGTTTCAACAAGTTTTTTTTTTTCAACAAGTTTTTAAAACACACAGAATATAGGATGGTCTCTGATCGTGGTGTAACTAAGCTAGAAAGCAGTAGAAAAAAAATTACAAAGTTCTTGGGCCAAGAAAATCATAATGAAACTTAGGATGTATTTTAAGCTGAATAATGAAATCCATGTCAATAGTTGTGAGATACAACTTAGACAGCTTTTAGAGGAAGTTTTAAGCCTTAAATTCATATATTAAAGGAAAATAATAAAAATGAATTATATGCGCACACACACACACCAGTACTGGAGATTTAACCTGGGGCCTTTGCACTGAGCCACATCCCAGCCCTTTAAAAAAATTTTTTTTTTTCCAGACAGGTTATCGCTAAATTTGGATTGCTCAGGCTAGACTTAAATTAGCCATCTTCCCCCCGTCAGCCACCCAGAGAGCTGGGATTGCAGGTATAAGCCAGTATACCCAGCACTATATATCCATCTTAATAAAGAACAAGTGCTGGGCATGGTGCCGCTATAATCTCAGCACTCAGGAGACTGAAGTAGGAGGATCACTGTGAGTCTGAGGCCAGCCTGGGCTACATAGTGAGTTTAAGGTCAGACTAAACTACATAGCAAGAGTCTGTCTCAAAAAACTTAAATAGCCAGGCATAGTGGTGCACACCTGTAATCTCAGCATTCAGGAGGCTGAGGCAGGAGGATTATGATGAGTTCAAGATTAGCCTTGGCTAAGTAGTGAATTCAAGGGCAGCCTGAACTACATAGGATGATCCTGTCCTAAACAATAAATACATACATACATGCATCCATACAGCAAATATTAAAATCAGAAGCAGCTATGCAATAAATAACATTGAAGCAGGGTATGATGGTACATGTCTGTAATTCTAGCACTTGGGAGGCTGAGGCAGGATGATTACTGTGAGTTCAAGTGCAGCCTGGCCTATATAGTCAGTTCAAGGCCAGTGTAAACTACATAGTGAGACCCTGTCGAAAGAAAGAAAGGAGAGAGAGAGAGAGAGAGAGAGAGCACGCAAGCAGGGAGGGAGGGAAGAAAAAGAATTGACAAAGCTGAAATTCTTTGAAAATTATTTGTAAATGACAAAATGAAATTTTAAATTTTAAATTTATGTAGCATAAGTTCCTAGGAATAAATTTGACAGAAAATAGAGACCCGTATAAATGGAAAGATATGCTATGTTCTTAGCTTTCAAGAACAGAATTATAAATATTTCATTTTCCCAAAAGTAAGTTATAGCATCAATACAGTTCAAAACAAAACCCTGGCAAGTTTGTTGGGATCTGTGGAATGTGACAGGTTGTTTCTGTAACTTATGTGAGAATGGAAAGATCCAGGAATAAAAGCCAAAATACTCTTTTCTGGGGGAAAGAGGTTTGAAACAGTCTTATATTCAGTCTAGACTGACTTCAAACTTGCTGTGTAGCCAGGGCTTTTGCACTGAGCTGCATTCCCAGCTGCTTTTAAGTTTAGAGATAAGGTCTTATTAAGTCACTGAGTTGCCCAACCTGGCCTCAAACTTGGAATCCTCTTGCCTCAGTCTCCTGAGTGATAAGATTACCAGTGTGCCTCCATGTCCAGGAGGCACTGGGGATGGAACTCAGGACCTTGCGCTTGTGAGGCAGGCACAGTGCCACTGAGCTAAATCCCCGGCCCAAACCAATATACTCTTGAAGCAGAACAGGTAGGGAGGACATGCTTCTCCAGATATGAAATATTTTAAGTATTATAATATTAAATACTATAATTAAGCATTAGACTAATGACAGAAAATAGAAATCTAAAAAGACTCTGCTGATATAGACAGAAATAGGGCTCTATAGAGCAAGAAGGAAAAGCAGTTCTTTGAATAAAAGTTGTGAAGACAGGTAGCTATGGTGGAAAAAAAGAAAATTACATAAAATTCTGTTCTGTATACACTAATGTTTAACTGTAAAATATATAAATCCAAAGGCTTGAGACTGTCTTCTTAACCTTAAAATAGGAATTTCTAAAACAATACACACACATCCATTAACCATAAAGGTAACATTTTTGGTAAAGATGACTACCTTAAAATTGAAGATTTGTTTTTATCTCGAGATATACCATTGGCACATGGCTGTAATCCCAGCACTCAGGAGGCTGAGGCAGGAGAATCACTGTGAGTTCAGGGCCAGCCTGGTCTATATTGTGAATTCAAGGCCAGTCTGCACTACAAAGCAAGACTCTGTTTTCAACAAAATGAAACAAAACAAAAATTTAAAAAATAATGACATTCCAAAGAGGATGTTAAAAGCAAGCCATAGAGTACATGATGCTGTTTATAACAGAAGATCAATATCTAAAAGGTATAAAGAACTCCCACAAATAATTTTTTTAAAGATCAACAATCCAGTAAAAAGGGTAAACAATTTGAATGCCAGGTGTGGTGGCACATGCCTGTCATCCCAGTACTTGGGAGGCTGAAGCAGGAGGATCACCATGAGTTTGAGGTCATGATGGGCTGCATGGTAAGTTCAAGGCCAGCCTGAGCTACATACCAAGACCTTGTCTCAGAGAACCAAAAAATAGTAATAATAACCTTAAATAGTTACATGTATTCTCATTTTATCATTTTTTGCATAATTGAAATACAGCTATCTTCACTGTGAAGAGAATCGAAAACTGTTAGATGCTGATCTTAGTGTTTTTTGTGGGTTTTTTTGTACTGGGGATCAAACTCAGGACCTTGAGCTTGGGACGCAGGCAGCAGAACCACTGAGCTAAATCCGGGGCCCTTAGTGCTGATTTTTTATAACTAATACTTTTTTTTTTGGTACCTGGGATTGAACTCAGAACCTTAAGCTTGTGAGGCACGTGCGGTGCTGCTAAGCTAAATCCCCGCTTATAAGTAATACTTTTGTGTTTTAGTATTGTGTTAGAATAAAATCCTGAAGAGTAATGCATATCGCTTTGGTTATTGTTTGTGCTCTTCCCTGGCTGTTCCCAGACTGATGACATCGTGAAGGCAGTGGGGAACTGCAGCTACAACCAGCTGGTGGAGAAGATCATCTGCTGTAAGCAGTCGGAAGACAGCCAGCTGGCCAGTGAAGGTGGGTCCTGCCAATGCCTCGCTTCACCAAAACCACTCGTCTCAAAATTTCATAGTTTTCCTATTTCTATATTCTTTTTTTTTTTTTTTTTTTGGTACCGGGGATCAAACTTGGGACCTTGGGCTTGCGAGGCAGCCTTGGGAACCACTGAGCTAAATCCTCGGCCCTAGTTTTCCTATTTCTTACTTAAGACTTCTAAAAATACAAGTAAGGGTACTTACAGGAATTTAAAAAGCAAATATAATAAAAATGCCAATGGAAGCTTTGTCCTAGAACCTTTTTCACTTGATTTCTGGATGCTTGTAACAGTCTTTGGAGTCATTGGTATGGCACTGGTATGGTTAGTTACTGAGAAGTTACTGATAATTACTTTAAAAAAAAAAATTATTGGGCCGGGGAATTTAGTTCAGTGGCACTGCGCCTGCCTCGAAAGTGCAAGGTCCCAAGTTCTATCCCAGGTACCAAAAAAAAATTATTATTTGGGAGTATCAAGTGGATTTTATAGTTTCTCCTCAATACTTCAATTGAAAGAAATGAGTATATGGCGCTAAAACATTCTCTCTTTTTTGGTACTGGGGATCAAACGCGCGGGTCCTTGCGCTTGCACAGCAGGCGGGGAAACCACTGAGCTAAATCCCCGGCCCCAACGTTCTCTTTTTAATAGGCCTCTGTCTTATGTTTCAGTACTGTACAATACATGAAAGCCCTTTCTGGGTCAGAGTACACCTCTGGCTGGGTGCGGTGGTGCACACCTATAATCCCAGCACTCAGGAGCCTGAGGCAGGAAGATCACTGCCAGTTTGAGGCCAGCCTGGTCTATATTGTGAGTTCAAGGCCAGCCTGAACTACAAAGTGGGACCCTGTCTTAAAAAATAAAAACAAACAAAACTGAACATTTGTAGCTAACTGAAAATACAATAGTCAAAGCAAAAGCAGTTTAAAATTTTTCAGCCATGTTCAGTCAACAGTGGGAGAAGGAGATTTGCCCCTGGAATGCTACAAGGAAACAGTGCGTTTAGATGTATCTTCCCCACCACTTGCTCCACTTTTCATAAAAACACACAAATACTGAGGCTGCTGTCCTCTTTGCTTAGAAGGATAAACAAAAGAAGGAGAAATCAGGAAAAACAGGATGAATTTCATTATTCTGTCTCATACATACAACTCTTACATAAAGTATAATAAAAATTGGTTACAATTAACCACATTTGAAAAGTGACTACCAGAATATATAAGAGCATACAAAAGATGTGTACATGAATCCCATATTATTACTCAGTCATCCTGAAGTTTAATACATTTATCCAAAAGAGGCAAGTAAGAAATTACATAGTATTTTAATTGAGGTTTATCCTTGTCTTATTTGCAGAAAATACATACATATACATTTTAATTTTGTTTTTTGTGGTACTAAGGATTGAATTCAGGGCCTTTGCCCTGAGCTACATCCCCAGCCTTTTTAAATTTTTTATCTTGAGACAAGGTCTCATTAAATTGCCCAGGCTGGCCTTGACCTTGCGATCCTCCTGCCTAAGATTTGCAGAAGGCTGGGATTACAGTTGTGTGCCACCACCCTGGGCTCCGTACAAGGACATTGGTCATTGATTTGAATGACAGCTCTTTCACTATAACTTAAGGCAGCCAGGTTTAAATTTTAGCAAGGAAAGAAGCAAGAAAAACTTTCATTTTTGGGGTGTTTTTTTTTTGTTTTTTTTTTTCTGCTTTTTGAGACAAAGTCTTAGTTTTATAGTTCAGGCAGGCTCTGAACTCACTATGTGGCCCAGCCTCAAATTCACAGTGATCCTCCTATCTCACCCTCCCAAGTGCTGAGATTGCAGTCATGGGCCACCACACCTGGCAAGAAAACCATTTATAAACATAGTGTTTTTGAGGCTGGGCATGGTGGCACACATCTGTAATCCCAGAACTTGCTTGGCTAAGGCCAGAAATCACCATGAGTTCGAGGCCAGCCTGGGCTACACAGTGAGTTCAAGGACACCCTGAACTACACAGCAAGACCTTGTTTCAAGGTAATTTTTTTTTTCTTTCAGTGTGCAACGTTCTGCTGTATTCATGAGAACTATGCATTTCTGTCCATACTCTCATTACCATCAATATAATCCTTTTTAAAACCTATACAGATTTCTATGAAATCTACTTTCTCAGTAATGGCCAGTATACTATTTTGCTATTCAGTAGTAGTTGAAGGAACAGTAAGATTCAGAAAGTGGAAATAGAATGCTGGTCCAAGAAGAGATGTTTGGATGAATAGACTGGAGGGTGAGAAGCCACTGCAAACACTGTGACAGCCACTTGCCCAGGCCAGGCTGCAGGGGGAAGAGGAGGACTCAGCACTGAACTCATTATGTTAACATGAAGAACACCAGGACGTTCAGTTTCTCCATCAGTTTTTTTATTTTTGGTACCAGGGATGGAACTCTGGACCTTGTGCTTGTGAGGCAGGCAGCACCACTGAGCTAAACTCCCAGTCTGACCACTTCTTTTTTCTTAACTTGATGTTACAGATATTCTGTAGGATGGTAGAATAACTGTCACTGGTTTAGGACGTATTGGCAATTTGGGAAGAATGTTGTGGGAAACCAAGGAGTCACCCCTCTGTGAGGAGGCATCATTTTTTTCTGTCATATGTACCAGGCATAGTTATTGATTAATTCAATAGCAAAATTGTGCATACCTGATTTTCATATTAAGGAATAATTGGGTCATAAGGGGAAGGGGGGGAAATAGAATAAAATAAAATTTATTTTAAAAATAATAATAATTCCTGCCTCACAAGTGCAAGGTCCAGAGTTCACTCCCCAGTACCAAAATAATAATAATAATAATAATAATAATAAATTATAAAAGTGAAGAAAAGGAATAATTGTATATGGAATTCCATATAATTAAAGAACTAAACTAGCTTTTTCTTTAAAGAAATTATATAGCCAGTTTGAGATAATTATTCAGTACCAGTGGTTACTTGAATAAGACACTGTGAGATTATGAAATTATATAAGAAAGAGTAGGTTGGGGCCGGGGATTTAGCTCAGTGGTTCCAGCACCTGGATTTAATTTATTTTAAAAATAATAAAAATTACTGCCTCACAAGCGCAAGGTCCCGAGTTTGATCCCCAGTACCCAAAAAAGAAAGAGAAGGTCACAATAGATATTTTTACTTAAGTTATAGCAGGTGTCTTTCTTTCATCATTTTTATTCATCATATATTTTTGGCTACAATGTTGAAGTAGTTTGCTTTCTTTTTCTATTAGCTTTCAACTCTGCCTTTCTTTTTAATCAGTAAAATATCCCAAGCTCTTAACCTTAAAAGCTTTGGTCCTTGAAGATAACCACTTTTTAAAAATCCAAACATTTTGTTTGATATCAAGATACGGAGTGTAAGAAATACTTTTACGAGCATTCTTTTTTGAAGAAAAAGAAATGTTGTGTAACTAATAGTCAAATAGAAGCAAATATTCTTTAAACTTCTTTTAGACAACATTCATCTTCTAATGGCAATGACTTGTAAGTAAAAGCACAGAAATTTTTACTTGTACTAAAGTACTTATTATTTGTAACTTTTTTTTTTTTTTTTTTGGTACCGGGGATCGAACTCGGGTCCTTGTGCTTGCATAGCAGGCAGCGAAACCACTGAGCTAAATCCCTGGCCACTTTTTTTTTTTTTTTTTTTTTTGCGGTACTGGGGATCAAACTCAGGACCTTGCACTTGCGAGGCAGGCGGCAGCACCACTGAGCTAAATCCCTGGCCTGCCACCTCTTTTGATACAGTATTTTGAATCTGGTTATAATGACAGGTTGTGGCATAGCAGCAAAAATCAGTAAGAAAAAACCAAAATAGTCCAGTCTCACTGCCAGGCTTCAGCTAGCTAGCTGGTCATTTAATTCCAGATGCTCTGTGAGGAATAACTGTTTAACAACTATTTCTACAACAGAAATATCTGTAAAAATAATTCTAGGATATTTATCAACTTATTCAAATATTTATTAATCCTGCATTATATGCTATAAGCACTGAATATTATAGCTTAAATTAATAATATTTTTATTAAATAGTATTTCCTTTTCTCAACCTTTCATTTTGAGAAATCTCAAACCCATAAGAAAGGTTGTACTACTACAATGAACATTTTACTTGTTTAATTAAATTCACCAATTATTTACAGTAAATATTTGCTGAGTTTTTTTGTATATTTGTTGTTTGTTTCTTTTCTTTTCTCTTTTTTTGGTACCAGGGATCGAACACGGGGCCTTGTGCTTTTGAGGCAGGCGGCAGCACCGCTGAGCTAAATCCCCGGCCCCCATGTTGTTTGTTTCTTGATTAGTTGGGTTTTTGGGGGTGGTACACTGGGGCTTAAACCCAGAGCCTTCGAAATGAGCTGCTATTGTCTGTATTGTTTTGTTTTGTTTTATTTTGGGTCTTGCAGAATTGCCTAGGCAGGGCTCAAATTTGCAATACTGCCTCAACCTCCCAGAGTCCTGGGAACACAGACATATGGCACCACGCCCAGCTATTTGCTATTTTTCTGTGTTTCTACATACACTTTCTTTTTTCTTAAATAACATAAGAATCATTTGCAAATATCGTAGCACTTTACCCTTAAGTCATCATTTGTGTCCTAAGAAAAAGGAATTCTCCTGTGTAAGATTCTCCTGTATAGTTACAGTATAATTAATTATCTCAGGCAATTTAGCATTGATATATTATTAATAAAATGTTAATATTCAGAATTCTTTGGGTTTTCCAATAATGCCCCTTAAAGTGGGCATTATCTAGTTGTCGTATCTCTTTAGTGTCATGTAATATAGATCTCTGATGCTTTTCCTTTCTTCCTTTCTGCTTTAAAAAAAAAAAATGTGACATAGCTTTTTTTTTTGGCACGGAGGATTGAACTCAGGTCCTTGGCGCTTTTGAGGCAAACAGCGGAACCACTGAGCTAATCCCCGGCCCAGTGATGTTTAAATTTGATAAGGGTGGTACCTGCTAAATTTGTTTTTTACTGTAACAATGCCCTTTTGTTTTTGTAATTAATAAGTCTGCAAAGCATTTTTTTTGTTTGTTTTATTTTAAACAGGGTCTCACTATGTAGTTCAGGCTGGCCTTGAACTCGAAGTGATCCTCCTGCCTTGGCTTCTGAGTACTGGGATCACAGGCATGTGCCTCCACAGCCCTGACTTCACTTTCTTGAAAGCACTTGGGGCTTTCATACTTTATGTAGCCCAGGATGGCCTCAGACCCAAAGCAATCCTCCTGCCTCAGCCTTTCAAGTGCTGGGTTTACAGAAAATATTGTTTTTGTTTTTTTCAGTACTGGGGATCAAACTCAGGACCTTGCAAGGTCCAGACACGATGCCACTGAGCTAAATCTCCAGCCCAGAAAATACTGTTTCTTACACTTCCTAACAACACTGTATTTTTCAATTTGGGGAGATATGTAATTCAGTTGGAATGTATCGAGATCATCTGCATTAAATTTTTAAATATTTTAATGCCAGTAATGATTCTCCTGGGTTTCACTTTTTATCATAACTAGTGTTTTTGACGTTAGGCAAATCATTTATGAGCCCGTTCCTGTTCTTTTTAAGCAGCAGCTGTGCTAAAATCGCTGCCCCTGAAATACCTTTCTATTGTTAAATTTTTTAAATTTCACATTAACTTGAAAGTAAGCATCCCTCCTCTGAGTTTTTATATCTTTTTGAAAAAGATTTGTAGAGAGGATGTTAAGCTAGTGTGGGGTGGAAAGGGCATTTAGAAACATCTTTCTGAAAGAAACATTTTTTTTTTGGTACCAGGGATTGAACTCGTGACCTTGTGCTTTCACGACAGTGGAACCACTGAGCTAAATCCCTGGCCCAATATTTGTTTTTAAATTTTTTAAATTTTTGTTGGTACAAGGAATTGAATTTAGGGCTTGGCTGAGGTATATCCTAGCTGAAGGAGACATTTAATAACATGGCTCTTGCAGCTAGGAATGCTACTTCTTAACAGAAGCCTAATGCTTCCTATTAGAGTGCTACAGAGTGATAAAAGCTTTAATCCTTTCCACTTGGTAACTGCCACTCTTTCTGAGTGTATAAACATAAGAAGTTGCAAGCCTGCCTTATAATGTTTGCTCTTCTGCCTTAGCCTTAGCCAGGACCGAGACCTTGGAACAGCACGCTGCCCTGGTAACTTCTCCACCACTGTGCAGTGAAGTACCATGGCTTGGCACCAAGAACTGGAGAGGGGTACAATAAATCTGTAGAGTATTACACAGCTGCTTCAGGCCCTGCCACATTCATATTCAAATTCTTATTGAGATTTCTTTTTGTTTGTTTGTTTGTTTGTTTGTTTGGTACTGGGGATCGAACTCAGGTCCTTGCTCTTGTGCAGCAGGCAGCAAAACCACTGAGCTAAATCCCCGGCCCTTATTGAGGTTTCTTAACACAGATTCATCTTTACTCCCTGTATCTTTCAACTCAATTATAAGACTTTTTTTTTTCTTTTTTTGGTACCAGGGATCGATCTCGGGACCTTGCGCTTTCGAGGCAGGCAGTGGAACCAGTAAGCTAAATCACCGCCCCTCAATTATAAGACTTTTTAGAACAGTTTCCCTGCCTACTTTTCCTGAGATGTTTCTTCCTTACCAAAAGAAGAAAACAAAAAGGAGAGAGAGAGAGAGAAATACAGGTTTTTAAAATATGTATACAGGGGCTGGGGATTTAGCTCAATGGTACAAGGTCCTAAGTTTGATCCCCAGTACCAAAAAAAATGTATACAGTTTATTCTCCTTATTTGCAGTAGGTGTTTTCTATACAGTTGCCACGAATGAGGAATTAGTGAATGCAGAACCACTGTTCCTGGGGAGATACAGGCTTAGCTTCTTGTGAGATTCCAGTCACATTTTTCTCAGCCAATCAGTAACTTCATGTTTCAGCTTAATACATATTATTGATTGATTCTTCATCATTAAACTCATGCCTGAACAAAGCTTGGGTAGCCTGTATTTTTTGTAAGGCACATCACAGCCTTGGTCTACTTAGGACCACTGTTAGGAGCACTAACCAGCACTTCAGTCTTAGGCTTGGGCAGCACATTTCAAACAGAAAGCACAAAACTCTGCCTGCCATAGCACTTAGTAGTCCGTGAAAAGGATACCTGTTGATGGTGTGAGAACTGGAACAAGGCAGAAAGAATACTGCCTTGTTTGACCTCAGCTGGGAATGTGTGTGTTGGGTAGTTCAGATTTTTTGCCTGTCTTCACATGTCTACAAATTGACTATGAAAGTGGTAAGGTATTGATTTGGAGTGTTTACAAATAACTCTTAGCCAGTACATAGACTCACACATAGGAGTGTGCACATGATGAGGATCAAGCATGTGCATATCTTTTAAAATAAACCTCAGATAACTTCTGTGTTTCATTCTGTTTCAGAAAGACAAGAAAGAATTTCTGAACTTATTGTACTACATAATGAATGGCATATGTTGGAGGAAATCAGGATAAAATAGTGTTTCTGTCCAGTCTTAGGCACAAGAGTTGTGAATTATCTAGAATCTTTATTAGAAGCTTAAGCAACTCAATTTACAGTAATAAGGCTACTTTTAATTTCTAAACACCTAACCATTGAGGAAATAGCTGTTGGACATTCATCTTTCTAACCTACTTTTTTTTTGGTACCGGGGATCAAACTCGGGACCTTGCACTTGCTGAGCTAAATCCCCAGCCCTCCAACCCGCTTTTAAATTTCTAACTCCTACCTTTTTATTTGCTTGACTGGATTTATTGTTATTGTGTCTTATGTTTTATATTTTAAGCTGCCAGAAATCCTTTTTGTAGGTGAAGTTTAAGTAAATGTATTTATTGGTAAAAACAATTTCCTGTATTTATTTTAGGATGGGAATGACTATACACATAATTTCCATAGGAGATTAGAAAGATGAATCTCCAACTTAGGGCTATCATATAATAGGAAAAGTCTTATATCAGTTGGCATTCTACACATGTGAGCACATTGTAAATAAAAGAATAATTTTTAAATTTTAACATATTCTTCCATCTAATATTATGCATTGGTTCCATAGGCTTTGTAGCTGAGCAGTTTCTAAACAATACAGCCACTCAACTGACATACCATGGATTATGTGAACTAACTTCAACCGTTCAGGAAGGAGAACTCTGTGTGTTCTTTCGGAATAATCATTTTAGCACCATGACCAAGTACAAGGTATGATAAAAAATAGCTGTTTAATTGTTATTCTAAATCAAAGGAGCTTAATTTAGAGATATATTTAATCTGCTTAAAATAAAAGATTTCAGTATAATATTCCTTAACCATCAAATTGTGAAGGTAATGGTTCAGTACTTCTTTAGAAGGGGATGGATGAATTAGCAGTTGAAGCATTATCTCAAGTCAGTTTTTATTTTTAAATTCTCAACTTCCTTTTCACAGACTACTACATTAAGAAGTACTTACGGGGCTGGGTATTTAGCTCAGTGATTCCACCGCCTGCCTCGAAAGCGCAAGGTCCCGAGTTTGATCCCCGGTACCAAAAAAAAAAAAGGATGTACTTAGTATTTTCTAAGAGAAAAGAGTACCTAGAGGGCTGGGGATTTAGCTCAGTGGTTCCACTGCCTTCCTTGCAAGCGCAAGGTCCTGAGTTCGATACCAAGTACCTAGAGATAGAACTAGGATGACTTTTTTATTTTTTGATACCAGGGAAGGAACTTGGGACCTTCCGCTTGCAAGGTAGGTGCAAGGTAGGTGCGAACCACTGAGCTAAATCCCCAGCCCAAGGATGACTTTTAATAATGGCTGTTTATATTTGAACATTTAAGGAAATTAGAAGAATTAAGATTTGCATTAAACTGAACATGATAGTACGTGCCCGCACTATCAGCCACTCTGGAGGCTGAAGCAGAAGGATGTTGAATTTCAGCCCAGCCCAAACAACATAGCAAGACTCAGTATTTAAAAAAAAGAAAAGAAAAAGAGCTAGGTGTGGTAGTACATGCCTATAATCCCAGCACACAGAAGGCTGAGACAGGAAGATTATGAGTTCAAGGCCAGCATGAACTATGTAGTGAGACCCTGTCTCAAAAAAACAACAACAACAAAATTGAATTTAAAAAAATGTACCTTTATAATAGTGTTTGCTATTATCAAAGTTATTAGTCTGACTTTAAATTCTTCCTATAGTAGCCAGGGATTTAGCTCAGTGGTTCTGTTCTGCCGCCTGCCTTGCAAGGTGCTGAGTTCGATCCCTGGTACCAAAAATAAATAAATAAATAGATAGATAAATTCTTCCTATAGTAGTATCTGTGGCTCTGCCAAAAAATAAAAAATACTGCTTTACCCTTTTTTTGGTCATCTTTTGCCTCTGTCCCTTTCGTTGTATGGGTGTGCCCTGGTCCCTTGTATCTGACTTTAGTGGTGGATGGCTACTTCCAAGCATGTCCCTCCTACAGCACCTAGTGCCTGGAGGGTAGAGTGCAGGATATGCTCTGCTGCTCCCCTGTGCCAACATTGCTCCACCCAAAATTCTGTCTCCTCACTTACAGTCCTCCATCCCCACACACTCTGTGCTTTCTCATTTCTGTACCTTCACTGCTGCTGTTCTTGCTCTTTAATCCCTGTTTGCAAAAGATCTTCTCATTCCTTTTTGCCCATCTTAGTATGTGCAAGGCCCTGGGTTTGAGCATGGGCCCCCTCCATACCCATCTTTTAAGATGCATTTCGAATATGAGGTTGGCAGTAAAGCTACCCCTTCTCTCCTTAAACCAATGGTTCTCAACTCAGTTTGTATACTAGAACTTCCTGGGGAGCTTTTAAAAACTTGCCAGTGCCCAGAACACACCACTAGTTCATTTAAATCAGCCCTGGAGGAGGGACCTGAGCATCAGTTATTTTGATTTTGGTTTGGGGGTTTTGTGGGGAGGGTTCCTTTTCTGGTGCCGGACATTGAACTCAGGGCCATGTGGCGGGCTCTCTACTGCTGAGCTGCACCCCCAAAGGGCGGTAATTATTAAGTGAATATGGCAGTTGTTAATTTTTCTGTAGTGTAGGTGTGGAGAAAGTAGCTAGTTTGTAATGTTAGGTTCAGGGCTTTATTAAGGGAGAACAACAAGCGTACAAGAACAGAAGAGTTCAGAGATATGATGGTATTAAGGATATAATGATATTGTCCAAAGTTATAGGAATAAATACAGAACACCTTTATTCTTTATTCCTGTAGACGGGATAATGGGAACAACATCATAGTAGCCAGTCACTAGGGAACGTGCCAGTTTATTATAGAGATCACCAAATCAAAATAGTAACACTGTTGTTTTGGGTGATTTATATGTGTGTTGTGTTGTGTTGTGTTTTGACCATGCTGGGGATTAAACCACTGAGAGCAACTCCCCTATCCTCAGTTACACAGTTTTTTACATTTTCATCTTAGGAAAGTTACAGAGTTACAGAAAACCAATGAAACATTTAACAATTTTAACATTATGCTGTTTTATGTTGCTTTTATTTATATATATATTTATATATATATATTTATATATATATATATATATTTTTTTTTTTTTTAATTTTTTTTTGCTACTGGGGATCTAACTCGGGTCCTTGCGCTTGCGCAGCAGGTGGCAAAACCACTGAGCTAAATCCCCGGCCCTATTTTTATATTTTTGTTGCTTATACTTCTATATGCATCAGTAAACAAGAATGTTTTCATTTCAAATCACAGTATTATTTTACATCTAATAAAATTAGCTAAAATTGTTAATATCATTTAATACTTGGGCTATATTCAGATTTCCCCAAACAATCTTATAGATGGTTTGTTCAAGCCAGGATCTAATCAAGGATCATGCCTTGCATTTAGTAGAGTGACTCCCTGTTGACGTGATCCCAATCTGGTGTTTTCCAGGGACCGGTAGCCATTTGGGCTATTTATTTACTTATGCCTTGCTATAATCCTCTTGGCTCTTTTTTCCTTTGTTTTTCTTGTGCCTTGTTTCCAGTCTTGGCAGAGTGCCCAGTGAATGCATTCTTGACAGGGGGCAGAGACACTTCCTCTTCATTGACCCAGGACTGATTTACAGCAGAATTGGTACTGTTAATTTTGGCTTTGGATATAGGACTAGAAGCTCTACAGGAATGCTTTAAATATTCCAGAGCAAATACTGGGGATGTAGCTCGACACTAGAGCACTTGCCTTGGATGCAGGAGGTGCTAGGTTCAATCTCAATACCAAAACAAACAAAAACCTAAACTAAAACAAGAGCCAGATGTAGCTGCACTCAGGAGGCTGAGGCAGGAGGATCTCAGCGAGTTCGAGGCCAGCCTGAGTAACGCGAGACCCTGTCTCAAAAAAATAAAATAAAAATCCCTTTTCAGGAATTTTACTTGAAAAGAGGCAATCTAGGCACTAAAATGGATAGAATGGAGGATTGTTCCTTTGTTCTTTAAATTTCTTTAACATTAAACTTATTCTCTCCCACAAATTGCTGGGCTTCTTGGCTGTTTGTCTTTCCTTATAAACTTGGGCCTGAGGGAATCTATGATAAAATAAGGATGTAAGTACCTTAGTGTAGTGGCATATACCTATAATCCTAGCACTCTGGAAAGCTGAGGCAGGAGGATCATAAATTTTAGCCCTGCCTTAGCAACTCAGTGACCAAAATTTTTTTTGGTTTTTTGAGACAGGTTCTCACTATGATTTTCAGGCTGGCCTCAAACTCACAGTGATCCTCCTGCCTCAACCTCTTGAGTCTTGGGATTACAGATGTGCATCACCATGCTGGGCTTTAAAAAAAATTCTTTTTTAAGGGCTGGAGATGTAGTTAAGTGCAAAGGCCCTGGGTTTAATCCCCACCAAAAAAACAAAAAGGAGAAAAGAGAGGAAAAAACAGAAAACATGACATAAGTAATAAAATAAAATAGCTGCTTTTTCAAGCAAGATAAGACTACTTTAATACTACATTACATTTTCATAGTGCCTTCCAATATTTATTTTTCAAAAACCCAGAGTTTTTAGGGGCATTTTATAATTTATATTTAATGGTCATTTTAGTTCCCATCTTTCTATCCCTGTGAACTCTTTGGAACATCTATAGTATAAACACATTTCATTCTACAGAATTTAAGATATACTTTCTTTTTTTTTTTTTTTTTGTACCGGGGATCCAACTCAGGTCCTTGTGCTTGCACAGCAGGCTGTGAAACCACTGAGCTAAATCCCCGGCCCCTGCTTTCTTACTTTTAAGAGCACCCAGCACCCTCCACGAATCCTTCATTAAACCGCATCCCTCATCTGCCCACTGGCAACAAATAAGTATACCCCTAGTTTCTGCTACGTGCTCCTTTTTGTACTGTACACAGTTAAACTGGACAGATTATCTTGGTGGCTTGTTTTTGTAGTACTAGGGATTGAATCCAAGGCCTTTACACTGAGCTTAACCCACACACACACTTTTTTTTTTTTGGTACTGGGGATCGAACTCGGGACCTTGGCGCTTTTGAGGCATGTGGTGGAACCACTGTGCTAAATCCCCGGCCCTCAAGAAATACTCTTAATGGTTATTTAGCCTTAGATTTTCAGAGTGAAATGGACTGAACTATTGGATACAATACAATAGATATTTTGCTATCTATCCTATAATTATAGAAAAAGCCTATTATGTAATCTATATTTTTTTATCCTTTTATTGGTACATTTTAGGTATACAGTACATTTACATTTATCATTGGGTGCTTGTACCTCTACATGATGTATCTTAGTTCTTATTTTTTTCCCCAATACCTGTGCGCCCTTCACCCCCTCCACCCTTCCCTATTTACATAGAGTCCGTTTCCATTTTTTTTCTTTTGTCGTAATTTTTCCTTTCCCTTCTTACCTTTCCCCTTCACCTCCCACCACCCCTACACCTTTGGACCTTTTCCTGTTTCAAATTATCAGTTATTCGTTTTAATCCTTTTAATCCTTATTTACACTTTGTTTCTCACACTAGAGAAACTATTCGGTATTTACACGTGTGTCCTATTTATTTCACTTAAGAGTATGGCCTCAATATGCATCCATTTAGCTATAACTGTCTCTAGTTTCTCATTCTTTATGGGTGAATAGTACTCCATTTTATAAAAAAAAGTATCTTCTTTATCCAGTAATAATCTATACTGTTGACAGTGAATCAGTTGTAGATTTTTGAAGGTAAATGTCAGGATGCACAGGACAAAGAAATTGGAGCTAACAGCTCATGAGAAGTCAGGTTTCTGTACTCTGAGAAGCACTGTTTCAGTTAGAGCCTTTAAACACTATTCACACACTGTTGAGGGTAAGAGCTTGCAGCAGAAGACACCAAGTTCACCATCTTTGCCTGTCTTCTGGAGAAAATTACTGAGATTATGAATATCAGCCAACATAATGCATGATCTACATGAAATAAGTTGTAAAGCTTAGATATTGTATAGTAGTAGTATAAAACTGTCTGAGAGAACATGTAAAATATGATTCTTGGGGCCGGGGATTTAGCTCAGTGGTTTCGCCACCTGCTCCGCAAGCGCAAGGTCCCGAGTTTGATCCCCGGTACCAAAAAAAAAAAAAAGATTCTTGAGCAGTAAACACTATGTTAATCAATGAGAACGTTCAGCAAGTATCAGAAAGTCATATCTTTAGCAAACCTGAAGAAAAAAATGGTTTACAGAGACTATGTGTGCCAGGAATGTGAAGTTTACATGATCGGAGCAGAACTAACACATGAAAAATTAATGGTCGGTGCACAATTCTGTACTAAATACTTTGGGTGTGCTTTTTGTTAGACTCAGAGATAAGAGAGATTTTAAAATCAAGTCTACAGCTGGGGACTTAGTGGACCCAGGGTTCAATCCCCAGCACCAAAAACTAAAGTAAAATAAAAATACAGCCTGGGTAACAGCAAGAGAACACATTTATAGTGCCAAGTGACTTGGTGCTAAATAGTAATAGGCACAAAGTACTGTTGACGTACAAAGCAAGAGTATTAATGGTGTAAAGGAACACTCACTATGGATTTAATTACTCATATAGACTTAACTTTAAAAAACAAAAGGCAATTTGATATTTTGTGGCAGCTGTCTTATTACCTGATGTGTTTTTCATGACCTTTGATTATATTGTATTTTGTGAGGTGAGATTACAAACCTCCCCAAAGCTGTTTACAGTCATATTAATTGGTATGCCAAGAGCTCCTCTTTCTTGTTACACTACAGTGTGCTAATTATAAACTGCATTCAAAGCCAGGTGGATTTGAACAAACAAGATCTCTTACTTGAGCTGGGCACAATAGCACACCCATGTAATCCTGGCTGCTCAGGGGAGTGAGGTGAAAGGATCACAAGTTTGAGGGCAGGCTGGGCAGCTGAGTAACTGTCAAAAATAAAGGCCGGAGGGCCAGGGATGTAGCTCAGTGGTGCCACCACCTGCCTCGTAAGCGCAAGGTCCCGAGTTCGATCCCCAGTACCAAAAAAATAAAATGAGTTCCATCTCCAGTACAATAAGTGAATGAATGAATGATACATCCCAAAAAACCCTAGTATTTGATCTATTTATTATGTTGTACAGATCTGGCTGGTAAGAATAATTCATATACATAAACATGCAAATCAAAATTTACCGTAAATACTTGCTATTTTTGAAAAATTTAACATTCCTTTTGTTATTTTTTATTAAGGGTCAGCTATATTTGTTGGTAACAGACCAGGGGTTTCTGACTGAAGAGAAAGTTGTTTGGGAAAGCCTGCACAATGTAGATGGTGATGGAAACTTCTGTGACTCAGAATTTCATCTGAGGCCTCCTTCAGATCCTGAAACTGTATACAAAGGACAACAGGATCAGATAGATCAGGTAAATTTGTTTAAAATATACATTCCGGGGCCGAGGATTTAGCTCAGTGGTTCCGTCGCCTGCCCTGCAAGCGCAAGGTCCCGAGTTCTATCCCCGGTGCCAAAAATAAATAAATAAGTAAAATATACATTCTTTTCAAATGTTAATTCAGCTTATTCAAAACTTTTGAACTAAAGATTTACTCATTAATATACTTGTGAGGTTTCCTTGGCACTTCCTAAACAGGTAAATGTTCATCCTGTATGTAGATTATGCACCATGTTTGAGAAAGCCAAATCCTATAGAACCTTAGAGGTCATGGTAAGAAGTTTGAATTTTATTCTGTTAGCAGTAGGAAATCTATGCCGAGTATTAAATATGAAAGTGGGATGATCTACTTTATCTGTCTGTTTGTCTGTCTATTTATTTATGTATTTTTGGTACCAGGGATCAAACTCAGGACCTTGCGCTTACAGGCAGGCAGCAGCACCACTGAGGTAAATCTCTGGCCCTGCTTTACCTTTTTAAAAGACTGCTATGTGGAAGTTACATAAGAAGGATGCAGGTGTAAGGAGAATCCAAACAAGTGCTGATGGAATCAGCTTTGGCTGGTGGAGATGAGGGATGAGCACATAGCTGATATATATTTTGACTAGTCAGCAAAAAACAGAAACGAGGGAGTCCAGAAGGTAAACACAGTGGGTAAAGAGCAAGTGTATCTTGTAACATTAGAGTCCAAAGTAAGAAGGAACAGATACTCATAGCAGGGCTGACTAGGGGTAGAACTTTGATTTAGAACTGAGACAGATGAAATTTTTGCCTTCTTTGTGGGTGGGCTTGGAGCTACAGTATTTATTACTCAGAGTATGATAATGATATGAATTCTTCCCTGAATGAGGCATAAATATGGCAGTGTTAAACAATTGGCACATATTTTGCTAATAACAATTTAGCTGCATCTAGACTGTTCATTTAGCCCATTTTCAACAAGCAGTTGTATTCCTATAACTACATCCTGGGGCTACAAAGAATTGTTCAAAAGTGTCCTCTGAGACTGAAGGCAAACTCTCACCTGTTAACCTCTGTAAAATTAAAACAGCAAATTGCATCCTTCTGAAATATAATGGTATAGGATGAACATTCTCATTCGTAAAGGGAGGACCAGAGCAAGATCCAAACCCAGCAGGGCACACATTAAGTTCTGTAGCTCCATGTCGTCCACTCAGGGGACATGGTGGCACGGTGTGAGCTCAAAGGGCTTGGGCAGCCAGGTGAGGTGGCGCACACCTGTAATCCCAGCACTCGGGAGGCTGAGGCAGGAGATCATTGTGAGGTCAAGGCCAGCCTGGGCTACATTGTGAGTTCAAGACCACCCTGAACTACATAGCGAGACCCTGTATAAAAGCAAAACAAAGGGCTTGGGCAGCCCCATCCCTTTGGCCTTGCTGGTCACAGCCCACATGGCCTCTCTCTTGGGCTGGTTTCACCTGCTGCCTGCAGCTTTCCTCAACAGACATTCCAAATTCTCCAACATCCCAGGGTCTCCCCTGCAGCTCCTGGAAGGGATTCTAACCCTGTAACACATAGCATGGTCTCCCGGGCCTTTCTTTGAAGCCTCTTGTGACCTCACGACTCCTGCATTTTGCATTCCTGCAAAGGCAGCACCGTGTGGATGGTGCTCAGGTCTGCTGTCCGTACAGACAGTATTCTGGGCCCCTTGGAGCACAGCACCCTCTGAGTGCCTGGGAAGCTGGATTCCAGGAAACATTTCCCTGAGTATCCCTGAGGAAGCAGGGCACCTGGTGACTCTTTTTCTCAAAGCAAAGTCTTTCAGAGGACCCTTGAGCCTGTGATTGGTGGAGCCTTGCTGATTCCTGAATGCCCTCAAGCTATCTTCCTTCTTATTCTGGTAGAAAGCACTTATTTTATTTTATTTATTTATTTTTTTAGGCACAGTATCATAAAAAGTAGTTCAGGGGGGCCAGGGATTTAGCTTAGTGGTGCCGCCACCTGCCTCAAGCGAAAGGTGCTGAGTTCTATCTCTGGTACCAAAAAAAAAATCTTAGGGGGCCGAGGATGTAGCTCAGTGGTGCCCCAAGCCTGCCTGCCAAGCACAAGGTCTTGAGTTCGATCCCTGGTACCAGGAAAAAAAAGCCCAAAAAACCAGGGATGTAGCTCAGCAGCTCTGTGCCTGTCTGACAAGCGCAAGGCCCTGAGTTCAATTTCTGGTAATGAAAAAAAAATCTTGGATATTTAGTTAACAGCAGTTCTCTGTGTGATAATATTATGATATTACTTCCTTATTTATGGTTTCTTCATTTGTCTGAACTTTCTACAGGTATGTGTTTCTCTTGTAAGGAAAGTTTTTTAAACCTTTTTTGAATGCCTTTACTCCTTCTAGAATTTCAATGAGTTCCCAAAATATTTAGAAACAATGACAGCATCGCTGAAAAAATTCATAGCTACCCAAAGAACATACTGAGAAATACAAGTTTTGTTTTAATATGTAAGCTCGTATATGTTTGGTTTTTTTTTTTTGGTACTGGGGATTGAACTCTGGTCCTAGTGCTTGCACAACAGGCAGTGAAACCACTGAGCTAAATCCCCGGCCCATAAGCTCGTATATGTTTTTTCAAAGCTATTCTTTTTTTTTTTTTTTAATTTATATATATATTTATTGGTACATTTTAGGTATAAAATACATTTACAGTTATCATGGGATGTTTGTACCAGAATGTATCTTAGTTCTTATTTATTCTCCCATTACCTGTGCACCCTTCACCCCCTCCACCCTTCCCTATTTACAGAGTTTGGTTCCATTTTTTTTTTCTTTCTCATAATTTTTCCTTTCCCTTCTTCCCTTTCACAGCTATTCTCAAAGCTTTATAGATAGAACATCTGTGTTTGCACTCATTGATTTTTTTTTTTTTTTGGTACTGGGGATCAAACTTGGGTCCTTGCGCTTGCACAGCAGGCGGCGAAACCACTGAGCTAAATCCCCGGCCCTGCACTCATTAATTGTTGAGTAAAATCTCCAAGCTAAAGATGGTGATAATTTAATTCTTTAGGACTATCTGATGGCATTATCTCTACAACAAGAACAGCAGAATCAAGAGATCAATTGGGAACAAATCCCAGAAGGAATCAGTGATTTGGAGCTAGCAAAGAAACTCCAAGAGGAAGAAGACAGACGAGCTTCTCAGTTCTACCAGGAACAGGAACAAGCAGTGGCAGCAGCTGCTGTGTCTCCACAGGCCCAGGTAAAAGTTAGTGTTGTGATCTTAAGTATGATGGTTGCACCGAAGATGTAGCTCAGTGGTTCCACTGCCTGCCTCGCAAGTACAATGACCTGAGTTCAATCCCCACTATAAAAAAAAAAATATGATGGTTGCTTTAGCAGTAAAGAAAATTCTGTTAGGGATTTTAAAAAATTTTAATTAGGTATTGACTCTTTTTAAATTATGTATATCTCCAAAGAAAATAAGCTAATTGGGGCTGGGGATTTAGCTCAGTGGTTTCACCGCCTGCTGAGCAAGCACGAGGACCCGAGTTCAATCCCTGGTATCAGAAAAAAAAAAAAAAAAAGAAACTCATTTGAACAACGTGCTAGAGGCAGTCTGAGATACTACTGAAAGAACACAGACTTCGGAGCTAGATGAATGTAGATTTGCATTGCCTGCTTCTGTTTCTCCTTCCTTATTGCAGTACTTTGGACAAAGCCCTCCACCCCTTGTAGCCCTACTTTTTGTGTCTGTAAAACAGAAGATAATACAGGTTTCTGGGGAAGAACAAACAGTAGTACTTAGCCCAGTGTTGACATACATAAAGTATTCAGCATAGGTTAGACATTCCATTTATTTAGAATAATTAACGCATTCATTATGTAACATCTATCCAGAATGATAGAGGTAATTATACAAATACCCTTTAATATAATAAATCTAGGGCCAGGTATGGTGGCACATGCCTGTAATCCTAGCACTCAGGAGGCTGAGGCAGGAGGGTTGCTACAAGTTCAAGGGCAGCCTAGGCTACAGAGTGAGTTCAAGGCCAGCCTGAACTACATAGCAATTAGCAAGACCTTCTCTTCCCCCAAAAAATCTTTACCAGTAGCTTCTTTTTCCCTTAAATGATGTCTTTCACTGTTGTGGTTTTCTTAAATGGCTTGTGATTAAACTTTACCTTAGACTAGTTGGAGTGATTTCTTCCTGTGTATTTTTCTTAAAGCAGGACCAGCCAGCGCAAGCTTCTCCATCAGGTGGAAGACAATCTGCGATTAGTGACCGTAAACGAAAGGAACCTCGAGAAAAGGAAAAGGAAAAGGAAAAAGGCAGCTGTGCCATTTTGTAATAAGTATTGGATTCTGATGGAACTATCTACAATGTTTGTCTTGAGAAACAAAACCACAAGAGGGAAGGAAGAACAAGACAAATACCGTCTGTGCCTGATTTCCCAATGGATTTTGTTCCTGTTTTTCAGGGGAAAGGTTACTTTGTTACAATCAGACTTTTTAAGTCACACAACACTTTATGAGCTGGAGTTTCATGTTACAAGTTGGAAATGCTGTGTGGTGTCATTCATGAAAAATACTGCACTTGTAGCCAAATAAGAAAATCACAGCAAATTCTGTGTCACAGTGACATTCGTAACTCATATCAGTTAGTAAGCTATTTTATCTTCTGTTCTAACAATAAATGGAGGTGATTAATTTAGTCAGATTCCTTCCTGAAATTTAAGTATTAGCACAGTAGTTTCAGAAATTTTTATAATGTTAGATTATGAACTAATCCACAAGAAACCAGGGGTTTAATACAGGGATTAAAAACAAAAAAGACAAAAAATAGCAGGAATAAGTAATCCTTAATTGCATATTGGACTAGGTCAGCCATTAGACAGCTTTACCCTTCTTTAGTAATGTACATTTTAGACATTATCTTGAGAACTGAGGATGGAGCTTCAATTTCATCTAGATAGAAAAAGTAAAGATTTGTATTTTTTTTCCAATAGCAAAAATTTACATAACACTAATACTTCTAACCTATCCACGAGAGATCTTAATGAGTTTGTAGTGTTGTGAAATTTTGAGGAATTCTGAAATCTTCAAATAGGTAAGCTGGACCCTAGTGACTGTTAATAATGAGGTGAGTAGGGCCGGGGATGAGGCTCAGTGGCGCTGTGCCTGCCTCGCAAGCACAAGGTCCTGAGTTCGATCCCTGGTACCAAAAAAAAATAATAATGCAGTGAGTGAGTTCAGGAGGAAACCACAGTGGATGCAAGGCCTTGTACATGTGTGGAGGGAGAAAAGCAGATAGTTGAGTGTCTGCCTTTTTCTAGAATTACCTTTTGAACCTTAAATTTTAAATCATGTTTATTGCTAGAAGATTAAGTATACTTCCTAAAGCCAACAAAAAAGCACATTTCTAAGAGAAAGTTAGAGATAATCTCAGAGTGCAGTGAAAGACAATAAAAATCTGAGCATAGATGAGAGTTTGGAAGAATTTATGTAAAAGCAATCAGATTTTTTTTAACTAATGAGAACCAAATAAATCTAAAACATAGTGTTTATAGGATTCAGAAAGAATATTTATTTAACTTTATTATGAGGCAACACATATTTTCCTGTATTTCTAAATATAGTTTTGGAAACTATCCTTAATAGTCCTTTTTATATACTTTATATTTAAAATTTGTTTTAGTCATTTTGAAAAGACTGTTGCTGCTCTAATTACTTGTGTGCTTTACATTCTAAGCCTCAGAAAATTTGTTTATTTAAGAACATAATCTGATCTGAGCATCTTTCTTGTGGTCTGGGATGACAAAGACTACAAAAAAATATATAATCTAGCTTTTTTTAAGCTATGTTATTAACTTTCTCTGTAATCTAAAACCAGTTATGAGTCTTTATGTAAAAAGTAAGTTTTATTTATAGAAGGAATTACTTTAAAGGAAAAAATCTAAGGCCAAGTTGTATCTTTTATACACTTCTATATTGCATGTCTATTTATGTTACATAATTTGTTATTCCTTCAAATTTCCTATGCTAGGATGATAAATCATCAAACCTGTTTGGGTATAAAAATTGGACATCAAATATTTGGTGAGTCTCTTATTATAACCTAGAATATGTGTTGGTAAGATAGCAAACGTGCTGCGTCACTCTTGGCCCCAGTGGTTCACCTCCCGAGGTTTACCTGCACGGTGCCTCTCCTGTGGAGGAGGAAACAAGCCTCAAGCTTTGTTCTTCCCGCACAAGTTGTAATGACGCTATAATAAAAACACAGGACTGGGAATGTAGCTCAGTGGCGCTGCGCCTGCCTGGCAAGCACAAGGTCTTGAGTTTAATTCCTGGTACCAGTGGTGAGGAAAAAGAAACAAAAAACACAGTATACCTTGAGTAAAGCACATCTGAGGTGTTTTTTTTTTTTTCCAGAAATAGATTATCTATTTGTCCCTTTAAGACTATATGTGAAGTTATTCTTTTGTTATTTTCTGTCTTATTTGTTCCAAAGATAATACTGCCATTCTGCATTCCTTCTAGAAAAAGGAGGAAAAAAACCAAAAAAGTCAAAACCCGAAGAGCTGCGGTCAGATAAGTAGATGTCAATGTATAGTTATGAGAAAAAACTAAACAATGCATTGTTTGTTAATTCAGTCTTTTTCTATGTAATATTTCCAAGGCAGACTTTATTACATTCCTAGATGTCAATTTGATATACCAAGAATAATGATGTTTGCTTTGCTTACTGTGGGGGAAAATTAAATACTCAGTTCTATTAAAACAAACTTACTTCTCAGAGGTACTGCTTTCTTGCCCGTGAAGGTTATAAAGAACTTAGAGCTGTTGCGTCTTGATCACCTCAGACTTTGTTTTAGGTAACAGATTATATATGCAGGCATTTCATTGCTGATTTATGCATATAGGACTTTGATAGGGATATTTAAAAATGGTTCTTTTTCCACATTTTCTAATGCTTGAAATTGTTACATACACACTGCTAGCACAAGTTAAAATTCAAACATTTTTAAGATTTGTAGACTACATTACGGCCCCTTTGAATCGACCAGTTCGCTGTTAGAACCGCAGGAGAGGGAGACATGCACGGATCCAGCCGCCGTGCTTTTCTCCTGCTAGCCAGTGCATTAGCAGTAGGAAAGCACTCTGCAGTCCAACCCCAGCACAGTAGCAGCGCTGCGACTTACAGCAGTTCCTCAGTTCCTAGGAGCATGATTATGCGTGCTTCTGAAGCAAGCCCCTGGACTTCTGTTAGATTCTTCAATCAGAACTTTCCTTCAAATGTTAAGAACCATCGGGGCCGGGGATTTAGCTCAGTGGCACCACACCTGCCTGAGTTCAATCCCCAGTACCGCAAAAAAAAAAAAAAACCGCCATTTAAAAAATTACACACACACAAAGGGACTGAGATGTAGCTCAGCATAGAGCAGTTGCATAGTATGCACAGGCACTGGGGTTTGATTCCCCCCAACCACACGTGTGTACATGCACACACTGAGCAGTGTGGTGTGGGCAGCTCTGCCCCAGTCCCATGGGCTTAGGTACAGAAATGTCTGCCAAGTTTCAAGGTCAGAGGCTCAAGTTCAGGACTGACCTGTGGGGTATGTCTTGTTTTTCTCATCTCATTTCTTGCATGTGGCTACTTATACTACGTTCCTTTTGTGGCTTTTTGTTTTGTTTAGTTTGAGATAGGGTCTCCCTATGTCGACCTTGAACTCTCTCCATCCTCCTGCCTCAGCCTGCTGAGTGCTGGGATTCTGGGCGTCTGCCACCATGCCTGGCCCATAGGATGTTTTGGATTCTTACTCGTGCTTCTTAATTCGGCTTCACTAAGCATATTAAATCAGAGATGAGTTGACTGAACCCAACATTAACCATTTTCATTTACACAGATCTTTCTTAGTAGTTTGTTTTCAGTGAATCTAAACTCATTTCACTGAGAGACAGCAGACCCTGGGAGGGAGGACTGGGAGGTAAATACTCACTGAAAGTATACTTGTGATTCCTACATTAAGGCTGATGGATGAAGCTGCTTTTGTGAAGTCCTGTGGGAGAAAAGTTAAGGCGAGAATTTCCAGAACTGTCCTCAAACAATGTCATTTAAGTGTGTTTAAAAAAGCAAACTAGGGGCCAGGGATTTAGCTCAGTGGTTCTGCTGCCTGCCTCACAAGCTCAAGGTTCCAAGTTCGATCCTGGTATAAAAAAAAGCAAACTGATTACATTTTGCTTAACTTTCTTATTTGTTGTACTATGAAACATGCTTTACTTGTCTTAAGCATACAATTTAAAATATTACTGAAACTAATATTTGGCAGAATAATGGAAGCATTAGTCTGTGATTTGAATTTTAAGAAACTGGACATGTGGGAAAATGGATTATTTTGTGTTTAAAAACCTGACTTTCTTTCTTGCCCTGGGGAAACTTCCGTTCCTCAGTATATTCTTAAATATATAAAGGATGCTTTCTTTTTTGTTTTGCACTCTTGAACAAAGGGCATAGTGTAAGCACAAAGTATTACTTCAGTTAACACAAATAGTATTTATTCGTGAGTGTGCAGACTTTTTTCCAGTAACTTGTTGGTTTTTTAAATGGTGTGAAAATTTATAGAATTTGAGTACGGCATCATGTCTGCCCAAAATGTATTTTACAGTTGCTTTGTGCTTGCTAGATTTTTTTTTTTTTAAACAGTGGTGGGGATTACCAGGGCCTTCTTACTGAGCTATATCCTCATTCCTTTGTAATATTTTTATCTTGAGACAGGGTAATCACCAAGATTTGAGGCCACCCTGGAGTATACAATGAGTTCGAGGCTAGCCTGAACTACATAGCAAGACCCTCAAAAAAAGAAAGAAAACAGTTCAATAAACTCATATATATATTTTTTTTACATGATGGATTCTAGTTTCTAATTTCTCTATTCGGATCTCAAGAAAATTAAACTCGAAAAACAGGGTAAAAATTTCAGCTGTTGCCTCCAGTGCAGCTTTGTCTTACTGTCCCGAGAAAGGGGGAATTTGCACTTGTATGAGAGTTATTCTTTAAGGCATGGAACTGTTCCAGATAAGATATTGAAATGCCATGGCAGAAATACAAAATCTGAGCTTTTGACCACAATAGATTTAAAGGCATAAAATGCATTATTATTCCAAGTAAGCCTATTTTATCTGATATTCTCTTAAGGATTTCTTAAAATCACTTAATAATTTGTCAATGATGTAACTTTAAAATTGTCTATCCCTCTGCACTGAAATATCTTGCTTTGAGATGCAGGGATGCAGAATTCTCTGGAAGAGGATCCTGGTTCCTTTGGCTGTAGTAGTTATTTTATCAGACGAGATTGGCATTTAATCTGTGAAGATTATGTCTTTCAATTTTGTCAGAGTTTTCTTTCCTTATATATTAGTTGTATGAAATGACCATCATTTTCTCTGTTTACATAGGATATTTTAGCTCTACAGGCTTTTTCCATGAGGCTTTCAAAAGCTCCCCCAGTGGTTTTGCTTTGGCTGTTTTCCTCTGTTATGTGATAACCATTGTCCCAATGTCCCCCTGTCCCCGTGTCCCAAACAGAACCGTAATAGAAGGTTGGTGAGATCGCTGCCTAACAGCAGAAAGGACAACTATGGCTTGTTCAACTTCAGCAGCACCCTGAAAGCCACTCCCTAAGCTGGTACCAGTGAATCTTTTCCCTTGAATTGTGCAGAATCATTGGATTTTGAGGAATAGCAAGTAAAATGGTATACTGACTGCAGAGAAAGTAATCTTGCAATACAGCAAAAAACAAATTTTCTTCCTTCTCTTTAATGTCAGGGTAATTAGGTGAAGAATTGCTATGACATGTAGATCTCTTTGTGCCAGGACTGGCCAGGACTGGCCAACCAAAAGTTCTCCAAGAGTTTAAATACATAGATTGTGTTTGAGTGCCTTTCCCCATCTTAATACCCTTTTTACTTCTGAAATAATTAATGTGTTCTGCTTTATGGCCAGCTTTAATTCCAATTAAAGAATAGTAGCAGGGCTGAGGATTTAGCTCAATGGTTCCACCGCCTGCCTTGCAAGCACAAGGTCCTGAGTTTGATCCCTGGTACAAATAAATACATACATACATACATACATACATACATACATACATACATACATACAGAGCAGCAACCCTAGAGACTAGCAGGAAAGAGCCCTGAAACACACTGAACAGAAACACCTAATTGCATCTACCCAGCTTAGGGTTGGACTGATTTCTAGAAAAAAAATTTATTGTTTTAAATGCTAAGGATGCTCAACTGCTTAACTCTAAAAGCTGTGTCTTAAGTTTCACAAGTTTCACTTTTGGAAGATACTCCTAAAAAGGCATTTTGAATATAGGTGGGAAAGTATAAAATATTTCTGACATAATTATTCAGTATTATTCAACATTTAATTTCATATTTGTTATTGTACCACAAGTATGGTGTCATTGTTGGATTCACATTTCATGTTTTTGTTAATATACTTAAAACTGTAACCAGTGAATAACACCCATAGTATTTTTTATTATAGATTATATTTTATTTCAATAAACTTTGATATTTAGACAAAATAGTCTTTCTGATAATAACCTCACTAAGCTGTTTCTTAGAGAGCTAGGGAGAGTGAGGAGGCGGGGCGTTGACATATTGACTCATGTACCTAGAATTAAGTCAGAATACTTACATCAACTTTGTTTTTCACCAACTTTTTTGGGGGGTGGGTCAGGGATTGAACCACTGAGCTACATCCTCGGCCATACACCAACTTTTTTCTTGGTTTTTTGAGGCAGGGTCTCCCTTTGTAGTTCAGGTTGGCCCTGAACTCACTATGTAGCCCAGGTGATCCTCCTGCCTCGGCCTCCCGAGTGCTGGGATTACAGGTGTGAGCCACCATACCCGGCTCTACACCAACTTTTGATAAATGATTTTTTTCCTCACAAGAAGCGTAGATAAGCAACTAACTAACTCTGAACCATGTAATTCCAGTGATAGATTTGTTGTCTAGCGCTGCTCTCTGAGGGACTAAGGGAGAGCTGAAAAGGGATCGTTTCCTCTTTGCACCACCTCTTTACACCAGGCCAACCCTAACTAAAGTTTTATCCAGCAATTCAATGTCCACATGAGCTAACATACTTCTCTGGGAACGCTTTCTTGCACTCCTCAGGCCTCTGAACAGAATTAATCATTCCACATTGCATTCTACTGGCCTCCCCAGTACACAGCACTTAGGGCAGACTGCAAACCTTTTAAAGTCAGGGAGCATATCTTTTTATTCGGATTTGTTTTTTGAGACAAAGTCTCGTATGTAGTTCAGGGTGTCCTCGAACTCACTATGTAGCCCAGGGTGGCCTCTAACTTGTCGCGATCCTCCTGCCTCAGCCTCCTAAATGCTGGGATTACAGGTGTGCGCCACTACACCCATTCTAATTTTCCTGATACAAGGTCACTGGCACTTAGAATTCAAATGCTTATTTAGAGGAATCTTTATACTATGTAGTTACTGCTTACCCATGCTTTAAATAAGGCAATGAAGTCCGTTATTCAGTGAGCTTCTGTAACAGAAAGGTCAGAACGAAAGTCCTTAACCCATGACGCCCGAGTTCCCCTGGAAGTCATCACGTTATCTGGAACCAGTGGAAGAACATCTGGGTCACAGCGTTGTCAACAAAACTGTGGAAAGTAACACTTTTCTTAGTTTTGTGGGCTCTGCAGGCTCTTTGCACTTTGTTTCTGCATGCGGTAGGCACCTCCCCGCTTGCTGGAACTGAGAAGGCCAGCACCTGCTTTGGAAGCTGCGCTCACACATCCGTCTGGAAGGCAGCTTTGCCTGCACTGACAAATCCCACACCACACCGGACGTGCGTGCCCTCCTGCCTCTGATACTCGGGACTCACTAACATTCCCTGCGCTCTCCAATGCTGAGCCCATTCTTGTATCCTCCTTGCTCTGCAGAAATCCACTCCTGCAGTCCCACGCCTAAAAGGAAATCTTGCAAAGGTGACTCTTCTCTGTGTGTCTCATCTGTTCCAGCTGCTATTTAGAAAAAGTACCGTAGATGGGGTGACAGATAAACACACTGCTGAGTTCCGGAGCTGGCTCTGGCTGTCACTCACCTGGCAGAAGGGGGCAGTGAGCTCCCCAATCCTTACCAGAGCCCCAGCTCTTAGTCCATCACATTCTGCACGTTAGGACCCCAGGATGTGAATTCTGTGGGGACACAGACATTTGGTCTGGGGCCAGGGATTTAGCTCAGTGGTTCTGCCACCTGCCTCACAAGCGCAAGGACCCAAGTTCGATCCCTGGTACCAGACATTTGGTCTGCAGCACTGTGCCAGGCGAAAAACTAACGGATGCTCTTGCTTTCCCCAGGAGACTCCTGGGTCACGCCAGTCCAACTCACTCCCTGAGAAGCCCTTCTACCCATCCTCCCACTCCACCCTTCCCCTAGAGCGTGGCGTCTGACCTACCCCACAACTGCCCCTGCTCCTCGTGTGTCAGTAAACCCTGCTGACATTTCCACACACGCCGCTGGCACACCCCTCTGCATCCTCAGTGTAACTGTGAACCCGCCACACTTGACTGTCACATGGTCGGCATCTAGATGTCCCCTCAAAGCCTCATGTAGCCATAAGTGGCCTTTCCAGAGGTGGCTCAATCTAGAGCATGTGCTGCTGGGATTAAGGTCGTGTGATTCTAAATCAGTACACTGATTGGTTTGGACCGTCCTAATCCCCAGTAGTCGATATAAAAGGGACAGAAAGCAGCTGCTAAGGCCCCTTGTTGCTTTGCTACCTTCTGCCCACCATGGACTGTTTCTCCTCTGTGATGCCTGCCTGCTATGCCACCCTGCCTTGGAGCCAGCAAACTGGACTGAAAGCTCTACAAACTGCGAGGCAAATAAACCTTTCCTCCTTTTACTTTGGGTGTCAAGTATTTTTGTCTCAGCAGTGAGAAAAGACAGGGTCTGAATTGCCCAGGCTGGACTAAAACTTGAAATTCTCCTGCCTCAGCCTCCCAGAGTGCTGGGATTACAGACAATGCCTAGGTATCTTTATTAGCGAAGTCTATCAAACATTTACAGAAAAAATATTAGTCCTACATAAAACTCTCAGGAAAGGGAAAGGAGAGGGTAACATTTCTTTGTAGAAACTTGTAAGTTAATTTTAGTTTATGAGTTTTCAGGTTTATTAGTACATGTTTGAAGTACAGTGATTACATTCCTTGTAGGGAGGTGGTACATGTACATAACACCTATTCTTCTTTCATCCTCTTCCCCTCCTGCTAAGGCGGCTTTTAGTTCAGATAGTGAGATGGCATAAATATATTTTTGAATATTACTGTTGATGCATATAGAATGTCTTACTTGTATTTCATTATTAGTATATTTCAAAACATCTTGTAGCATATGGTCCATTACAAACAATTTCCAACATTGAATCGCGATGTCGACAATTCTGTCCCAACAGATTTCACCCCCTGGCAAGAACCTAAAAAATATGTCCTGGTAGATGGGAAGACATTTTACACCTTGAATTTAGAAATTTATCTTGGAACTCAGCCAGCAGGTCTTTATTCATGCAGTAATAAACCGTATGATTTTGTGAACAGATTTGCTGCACCTATTTCAAAAAGTAACCCAAATGTCACATTGGTTCACTTGTTACCCACTAAGGTTACATTTGCTAAAATACCAGGTGACCAGCACAGGAACTATTCCTAAGAACAAAGCAAAGATTTCTGAAAAAATGTTCCAAGTTTGCAATAGAGAAATGTATAGGCCTCCTGTATGGCAAAGAAAGACAGAGAAGCATTGACACTGTCAACATTACACCATGATGGTAAGATTGATAGTGAAGGGCTGGGGATTTAGCTCAGTGGTTTCACCGCCTGCCTCGCAAGCACAAGGTCCTGAGTTCGATCCCCAGTACCAAAAAAAAAGATTGATACTGAAGCCAGGCCTGGTGGTGCACAACTGTAATCTCAGCACTCAGGAGGCTGAGGCAGGAGGATCACTGCTGAGTGCAAGGTCAACCTGTATTATACAGTGAGTTCAAGGCCAGCCTGAACTACACAGAGAGATACGTCTCAAAAACAAAAGATTGACAGTGAATGCTCAAACACAAAGTGAAGCCAAAAATGATCACATTTTACAACAAAAACAAAAGGTGGAGCAGGCGTTGACAAGTCATGCAGCAACAACGATATCACTCGAAACACAAAGCATTGGCCAATGATGGTTGTACTTGGTTCTAAACATGTCCGGCATAAATAGTTTCATAGTTTACAGAGAAAGTAACAAGCACAAAATACCATGGAGAAACATTCTTAGAGGATTGGTGCTGGAATTGATAAACGATCACTTACAACAAAGGAAGAACAGTATGTATGTACTCAAGGGGCCCCTCAGGAGAATTCTGCCGCAGACGGGTGAACACAAGAACCCCCTAAGGAAAAAGGGAGGCCAGCGAGATGTCAAGTGCATCCTGCCAGAGACAGGAAAACAAAACACGTGTCCTGCCAGAGTAAGCAAGACTGCATGGAGCGCTCTAGTCTCGTGTGTGAAGATTGCCTTGGGTGTGATATTTGAAGCAAAGATTGTTTCTGTGGTAGCTTTTGCATTTTCACTGTAGTTCAATAGGGATCTATTTCTATTTTTTAGATCTTGGAAGTAAACATGTTGAAAATGTTTATTCTAAACTCATTACATATTAAAATTTTAGCATTTAGTTTATATTTTTTAAATAGTTTAATAAAACTCAAAATTAAAAATTCATCAATAGAAATACATCTAAAAAATAATTGTGGGCAGGGCCAGGGATTTAGCTCAGTGGCACCCAGCCTGCCTCGAAAGCACAAGGTCCCCAGTTGGACCCTCAGTACCCAAAAAAAAAAAAAATTGTGGGCATCATTTACCTGCCATAATGCGCTGTTCCAAACATTTGCTGTAATGCCCTGGGGCTTTGTAAAATCATGGAAGGCCTGCAGCAGCTGAGGAAGTGGGCCTTGTGGGCCTCTGGGAAAGAACCTTCCAGATGAAGGGATCAGCAGGGCAAAAGGCTTGACTATGACATCTGGTCTTCAGAGTAAAGGCAACAAAGAAAAATGAGTGAACAGCAGAATGAGGTGAGGGGAGGGGACCCCAAAGACTGGACACTGCTGGGGAGGAAAGGGGAGCCGTGTCAGCAGCACCAGTGCTAACTCTAGAAAGATAGCAGCTAGGCTGGCCCTGAACCAAGAGGCCATACCAGTCTGAAGCCTTCTGTTACCTATGTCTGTAATACATAATTACATCCATCTTGGGTGACTGGTACATATACTGCATCTTAATAATTTTTATTTTATTCCTCTTCCCCTTCCTGCCCCCCAAGGTCCCCATCCCCTCCCATGAAAGACAAAAGATGAGAACCCAGGTGACAACTGCCTGCTGGAAACCTGCCCTTCAGGCCAGGGAGGAATGGCTAAGTCTTGCCGAGGGACAATCTTGCAAGGGATTCAAACATAGGTAGAGGGTTAATTTTTTAATTACTTCATGTATTTAAGAGCCTAGAAATTTATTTTCTAAGCTTTTCATTTTCCTTTACAATCACTTTGGCATGTTTAGTACCTGTCTTCAGTATCCTGCTCAAACTAAGACTGGCCCTTGATTTTTTTTTTTTTTGGTACCAGGGGTCGAACTCAGGACTTTGCATGTGAGGCAGCTGCAGTGCCACTGAGCTAAATCCCTGGCCCTGCCCTTGTCCTTCTTGACCTATTACCACCTAAGCAATCTACTGCTTCTTAAGAAGCATCTGGATTGTTCTCAAGCATATAGGGTACAGGACCTTTCTCTCCTTTTTGAGGGCTTGGAGGACCCACCTTCCTTTATAAAAACTTTCAGCCTGGTGTTTCACTACTGACCTGGAGCTGGCCAGCTCACTGCGCTAGCTGGTTCCCTACACCTTACAATGTTCTCGGAACTTTGTCAGGCTTTCTAAAGATGAAAAATGTAACCTCGGCAGCCTGAGGAATAAAATACATAGTGTTTAGACTGTTATATCCTTCAGTGTAAGGGTACAAAAGATGCAAAATTCAAAGATTGCACTGGGGTGGAACCCAGGGCCTCACGCATGCTAGGCAAGTGCTCTGCCACTGAGCTACGCCTCCAACTCTGTAAAGATTGAATTTTTTGTCGGAGATTCCCTCTCAGGCGCCCATCTGAAAACTGGGGAGGGGGAGGAACTGTACTTTTGGTAGAGAGGACTGAGTACTAGGCAAGCAAGTGCCCTATCCCGTGTGGTGCGCTGCCCTGCACCAGCAACGGCATGAAGACCCCAAGTTAGGTCCTGCTGACAACGGAGGCACACAATGGCACAGTGACGCCTAGTCGCAGAAGCAGCTGAGTCTTCTCCAGCGGACATTGGGGCTGCTTCTCCCCCAGTCCCCACAACACTCCCACACTGTATCTGCAGGACTGGGAATGCAGACCCTGGGCAGTGCAAAAGCACCCAGTTCTCCACGGACGTGACTACACACACCAGGACACAATGCCAACATCTGCAGCACTTCCTCCTGACAGTGAACACAGGGCCTCAGAGAGCCCTCGCTCCATCTTTCCCTCCGAATCAGTACAGACTGCTGGACTTACCAAGAAGCTAAACTGTCGGATAGGAAGAGATATGAGAAGTTTTCATGAAGGAAATGGATGTCCAGTGTTTACCCTGAAAGGATGCCTTAGGGTTATGGTTAAGTTTCTGATGTATCCACAGTCTGCTGCCAGCTGCTGAGGTAGCCAAAGCTAGATTTATGTCCTGGGAACAAACACCAAAAGCCTGCCTTTATGGCCCTGTACCTACGCAGTACTTAGCACTAACTGAACGCTAGACAAGGCTGGGGCCTCACTTCTGAAGAGCTGGAAACAAAGACACACACACATCCAGGTGTGGATTTTTATTTTCACAAAAAGACAACAATGTCTTTCCACATACAAGTATTTACAAAACCCAACCGATTCACCAATCTAGAATCTGGGATTTTTCCACCTCTCAACATAGCTGGGAACATGGAAACATAAATACCCACACAATTCCTGTAGACGGGCTTCATCCATCCAACACTACAGTTTACCTAAGCGTGCACTCACCTGAACAGCTCAGTCCGAGACTCACGGCGTTACCCTCATGGCCACGGTTTCATTATCTATTTGGTTTCATTCCATGCAAACCTGAATAAGTGTGCTGCTATGCTAACCTGCAAATCAGTTCTCATTTTACAATTAAAAAGGTTCTCAACACTTTAGCAACTATACAGAATATGAAGGTTTATTTCAAAAAAGATTACATTTTTTAACCAGGTTACACAGATGCACTTAATGTAACAGTACCTTCTGCAAAAATAGGTTACATAATACTCAGAAATGCAAGGAATAATCTTACTCTCTAAAAATTAGACAGCAGACTTTTTAAGCTTAGACAGCCTTCAAAACGGAGGCCGACAATGCTTGGTGACAAGAAGAACGTCCAGAGCCTGGCACCACAGCGCCAATGCTGCAAATTACCCACTACCACACAGCTGCAAACTAACGCCTTGTATTCACACAGCCTTCAACAAAACAGCTTTGACTCCCATCTTTTCAAATGTGTATTGGTGCTGCAAGAAAGTAAAGTTGAATGATACACAAAACTATTAAAAATTACAACGTAACTATTTAAACGTCTTCTCTAAAATTGAGAAAAGCAATCGTTAAATTTTTTAAAAAAAGAAAATAAAAAGTCTGACAGAACTCTCAAGCAGGTCAGAGGGTCCTCTTCTTAAGTAGTCAAATAAAGTTTATAGGAGATTTCAATAAATTATCTTGAAACCATGGCAGAGAGCTCATTTTCAAAATCGCCGTGGAGGTCCACCCTTAAATGGCTTAAATCCAGAGCCACTTCCTCTCGGCATGGAACTGCCCCCGATCTGTACAATTCTATTAATTGGAGATGCATTACTGAAAAAGGTTTAAAAGAAAAATACATCAGACAACAAAGAAGAAATAATCACAGCAAATACCTACACAGCACTTATCATCTGCCAGACCCTCCTGCTCTTTGTACTTTACATTAAATCATGTACTCCTGGCAACAGTCCTGCTTTCCTGATCAAAGTGAGCTCCGGAGGATAACTAACTGCCCCAGGTCAACAGCCCATCTGTGCTGGTGGGCTCTGAACCTGGACATCCCCTCTTCTTCAGAAGCCATGTGATGGAATGCACAGGACCAGACCCCAGCAGCGGTTCTCAAAGTGTGGACCCCAGATTGAAGAACCAGCACCAAAGAGAAGCTAATTAGAAACTCAAGTTCCCCAACCAGGTCTGGGCTGCAAGAAAAGCTCTGGGCACAGAGGTGTTTTACTGAGCCCTTCAGGAGAGTGTGCTGTACACTGAAGCAGGGGAACCTGAGTTACAGGAAGTCATTCAAGAACTGTTCCTGGAATGTTTATGTACAATGTCTGCAATGCTTATGTTTGTAGGAGATGCTACTGAGTCAACAGCAAGGCAGAGCCACCTCAAGAACCCTGGAACACAACTGGGAGGTAAAAATCTACAGTGAAGCTGGCTGTGGTGGCACATGCCTCTAATACCAGCACTCGAAGGCTGAGACAGGAGGATCGTGAGTCTAGCCAGTCTAGACTACAGTGAGACCCTGTCTGTCTCGCTCTCTCATACACACATACACACACACACACCTGTGAATGTCAGGCTAAGGAATCTAGATTAGATCCTAGAGAAGTTGCTGTGGTTTTGAAGCAAGTAGATATAAGAAGCGTGTCCCAACAGGTAAATTTAAAAATAGTATGAATTATGGAGCAGAAAAAATCATAACCTGGGAAGATCTGACAGAAGCTGAAAAGAAGGAGGAGTGACTATTAGAAACATTCAAAAAAACCTGAATGCCACCGAGGAATTTATGCTAGGAATGGAGAGAAAGACAGGGCCCATGTTTCCTCAGCTGCTGGCATGGGCAGAGAGAAGCTGGAGGTAACAAAAGGGAGCAAAGGGTTCCAGCAGGAGGGCAGTGAGTTTGCTGTGACCTTGAACTGGTGGAGACAACAGGGCCTTCATCTGGAGACCGCAACACAGAGCTAAAAATAAAAGAGCATTGTCCACAGCCCAAACACTTGGAAGAGCCAGCAGGAAATGAAAAAGGTAGAAAAATTACAGTGCCTTAGAAAACAGAAGACTATTTCAAATGAGGAAAGGCAACTGTGTGAAATAAAGCCTAACCATGGAGCCTGAGAACTAAGAATATTACCTAGAAAACGTCGCTGGTGAGCTTTAAATGTCAAAAGCAGAACAAGCAATGAGGGAGCAGTTCCAACCCTCCAGTCTGTTTTTGTGTTTGGGGACAGGGTCACGCGAGGTTGGCCAGGCTAGGCCTGAATTTGTGACCCTGCTGCCTCAGCTTCCTGGGTAGGTGGCGTGACAAGAATGTGCCACCACACCGGCTAACAAGCAGAAGTGACTGGGGTCACTCAGGCCAGCCAGGGTCTCTAAAACAAGGGAATGGGAAGGCGAGGAGGACAAGGCAGATGGAAAGGAGGAGGACTTGCCGGCATTGGGGCCACAAAGGACACTGGTATGCAGAGAAAAATCAAGACTGCCTCAGCATAGGAACAGGCCTTGGGTTAAATGTCAAAAAGTTTTATTAGTTATCTGGAAAGGAAGGAAATGGAACACACCTTCAGTTTTGTCTTCCTCAGAACTTTAGGAATACAAGGTAGCGAACAACAAGGTGGTTTTTACATAAGGTGTCTGCTTAGTACCTAGTGGATCCCGAATCCACTGCAAACCTGGACCCAGCCTGCTTCACTTATCAGAATGCAAACAAGTCACTTTCAGTGAGGAACCCAAAGTAACAAATCAGCATCAGCAGCCCTGCACACCTCTCTTTGTGACGCTGAGTTCAGATGGGGAAAGGTTTGGGCAGACCTACGTTTCCCTGTTCACAGTCCAATCTCTCAGCAACCACGATGACCTGTGTGTAAGGCTAAGGACGTGGCTGTGTGACGGCAGAGCTCGTCTTCACAGAGCAGCCCCTCACCTCGAGTGCTGCTGGCTCATCATGCCTGCGCCTGCCCGGCCGTCACCCATTCGCCTCGTGTCATGGTAGCCAGGCCCTTGAGAAGGTGGACCATGCCACTCTTTCCGTGGTCCACTTGTGTCCCGTCCATGGCGATCAACCACGTGTCGTTCTTCAGGGTAGTGCTGCGGAAAAGCATATGAAAGTCAAAACATCACAGGCTCAGGTCAACGGACACACTGGTATGCTTTCAATGTTAGAGCAAAGGACAACAGAGAAGATAAAAAAGGGTGAACATGAACAGCATAAGCCAAGAATCCGGTTCTCGACTGTTCGGAAGGCACAGGGTATCTTGGAAATGATTCCACACCTTAATATTTATGTCTATGCCAGCCTCCTAGCACCCTAGGATGGAGCCCCCATGCTGGACCCATACATTAGGAAGCATATACATATATATTCAAAACTGTAAGACAAATCAGGATGGAGGATACGATCAACCTGTCGGACAACAGCAAACAGCATATACAAACAGGAGCTGCCTCTTGGCACCACAGGCAGGAGGATCATGAGAATGAGCCCAAATGGACAGCTTTGCAAGACCCCATCTTAAAAAAAAAATCAAATGGGCTGGGGATGTAGTTCATTGCAATGGGCCTCCTGGGTTCAATCCCCAACATCACAAAATAAAACAGAAAACCCCTCACACAAACAAAAAAAACCCAAAATCCACTCATTATTTTACGTAGCACTAATTATGGCTGTGAAAAGGCGCTGTCCCTGACTCTGAAAAACACAGTGACGAACATCAAAGAACAAAAGCTAAAGGTCAGATGAAGAACTGAGAGCCAGAGCCCACAGGACAGAAGCTGAAGGGGCCCACACAGAGACCACAGCAGCCAAACAATTCCCAGACTGACTGAATGGCACGGGAAGACAAGGCGCCGCCTGCTCACCTATCTGCATGCAGGGAGCTAGTGGACGAGACTTCCTCAAGCTTTACCCTCAATAAAGCAGAGCAGTGGGTGACACACTGTTCTGTTCAGGGAAAACAGCTCAAGGAATCAGCTACCAAACACTACTATTTATTAGAGACACTAAAACTTATATAGTCACCAGGCCCACACCTGTCATAAATGTGCAGGATGAAATGATACCTAGTTATATCAGATAGAATGTCAAGAGATTACAAACATTTTTCAGTCAAAAATGCTGTTATAAAATCCAAATGCAAAGCAACACTCCAGAGTATAATGCAAACATATATCAGAATTCTTTTTGGTATATAATTTACCAAAATATATTCTGTTGGTGCTATTGTCACCTCACAGACTCTCAATATTTCTTTTTTTTTGTACCGGGGATCGAACTCCGGTCCTTGCGCTTGCACAGCAGGCGGTGAAACCACTGAGCTAAATCCCCAGCCCTTAATAAGATATTTTAAATTGCGCTCGTATTTTTTGCTCATTTGAACTGCTAGCCTCCCTAGTGCTGGGATTACAGGCATGCACCACCACTCCTGGCCCCCAGTTTCTTAAAAGTCATCATTAAGAAAGGTCATTTAGGGCCAGGGATTTAGCTCAGTGGTTCTGCCATCTGCCTCGTAAACGCAAGGTCCTGAGTTTGATCCCCAGTACCAAAAAAAAAAAAAAAAAGAAGGTCATTTACCAAATAGAACAATTCTCAAATTCCAACAGGAAGTAGGAAAGAAGTTTCAAGGACAGTATCCTACTTCTTTGACTATTGGTATTCAACTACTAACCATAAAATTGACAGAGAACAAAATCTTTTACAAGAAACTAGTCTCACTCAGCCATAAAAAATGAGAAATTAAGAGACATTTATAGCTAAGTGGATGCACATTGAGGCAATACTCTTAAGTGAAATAAATAGGACACAGATGTGTAAATAGCGCATAGTTTCTCTGGTGTGAGAAACTGAAAGTGTAAATAAGGACTAAATGTATAAAATAGGTCATGTGAAACAGGAAGAAAAGGGGCAAAGGGGAAGGAAGTGGGAGGGCTAAGGGAAAGGATAGAAGAGAATGGGATTAATATGAGAAAATGGAAAAATAGGAACAAAATTTTTGTAAATAGGGAGGGCTGGAGGGGTTGAAGGGAGGGCTGGGCAAGGGTGAAAAACAAGAACCAAGAGAGACTATGTAAAGGTGCAAATTTCCAATGATGAATGTCATTATATTGTATACCTAAAATGTACCAATTATTAGAATGAATAATCTACAATGTAAAATAGGAATAAAAGGTCCAAAGGGGTAGGGGTAGTGGGAGGCACAGGGGAAAGGAAAGAAGGGAAATGAAAAAATGATAAGAAATGGAAAAAATGGAAATAAAGTCTTTGTAAATAGGGAAGGGTAGAGGACATGAAGGGAGGGCTAGGAATGGGGAAAAAATAAGAACCAAGATGCATTATATAAAGGTACAATTCCCAATGAGAAATGTAATTGTGTTGTATACCTAAAATGTACCAATAAAAGAATTTAATACAAAAAAAAAAAAAAGAAACTAGTCTCAGCCAGGCACGGTGGTGCGAGCTATAATTCCAGCACTCTGGAAGACTGAGGCAGGAGGATCGCAGTAAGTTCAAGGCCTGCTTGGACTACATGAGTTCACAGTTAACTTGCACTACAAAGCGAGATCCTGTCTCAAAAAAGTTTTTAAAAGCCAAAAGGAAAAAAGAAACTATTCTCGGGCGTTCATTTAACTGCTGTATGCCACATGACACTGTATGTACACATAGCACCTCACAGGTGCCTCCCGCTGTGGGTGTTTACCTGGGCTCCACTGCCCCGGTCTGAGATGACTCCTCTGTCGCTCTCTCGGCCGCCATACCCAGAAGCATTACTTCGACTCCCAGGCGGAGCACCTCTCACACTGTGTCCTGACACGTCCCTGCCAGAGCGCTCTGGCCTTTCAACTCTGTGAAACCCAACACAAAACCTGCATGATAACAACTTCATTACAATCTCCACTTTCAGCCCCAATGCACTGCACTCCACCTGGAGGGACTAGCAGCGTGCGCACGCACCCCCCCCACACACCCCCCCCCCACACCCCCACCTTGCGTCCCGCTTGTCGGCAGACATGCTCCCTTCGCCCTTCCAGGAGGCGGGTCTGGAAGGGTTGGGGCCGGCCTCCCGGGGGTGTCTCGGGTGCGCCATGTCGGGCCTGTCGTGCATGATCACTGTTCTCCTTTCCTCTCGCTCCCCTCGCACATCTCTTCTGTCTGTGTCTCTAAGTTCATTTCGTGGAGGAGGCGGCTCACTTCTTCTTGAATCACTGAAATTTTTGGGGTATCTCTCAAAGCTGGGATCGTCTCTTCGTGCAGTTGGCCGTGCTTTTTTCCCTTCACTCTGACCAACAAAGCGTTCCCGCCTAGTGACAAGAACAGAGAACACAGGTCTTAGCAGCACACACTGGACCTTATGCTTAACTTGATTATTACAGATTTTCCTCATTTAATGACCTACCTGGCTAAAGACCATTCAGACTTATGACCAAGGCATGCTATTCAGACTTACAACTAGATGCTCCATCTTATGACCCATCTTTTTTTTTTTTTTTGCAGTGTTTTACATCTTCTTTCCAGATCCTCAGTGTCTTTTTTGGGTATATGAACCTTGTTTACACTGAACTGCAATTTCTGTTGACTGTATAGTACAGTACTGTAGTTTTACGTTGTTATACATTACAGTACTACATGGAAGAGTTATGCAAATAAAAGCAAAGTCATCAATCGGGACCATTTCCTTTGACTATTTCTTTTATTCTGCATATTATAATGTACATACTATACACAATTCCTCATTTAGCAACCTAGTCATAGGAATGGAACTCAAGTTGTTAAAGGAAAAGTGTCTGTAAAACCTATAATCCCACACTTTCTTTAAAAAGGAACTTAAGGCATGGCCATCAAAAAGGCTACACTGGTTGAGAAAAGGAAAAACTATGAGAAAAAGGCTACACCGAAAAAAAAAAAAAAGGCTACACCGATTTTTTTTTGGTACTGGGGATTGAACTCGGGTCTTTCCACTTTCGAGGCAGGCACCAGAACCACTGAGCTAAATCCCCGGCCCAGCTACACAGATTTTAATAATTTTTTTTCAGTATTAGGCTATGCCCTCAGCCCCCCACCCCCTCCTCCCGTTTATTGAGACAGAGTCTCACCAAGATCCCCAGGCTGGGCTCAAAGTTATGCCTAAAAATTTTCTCCTACTACATTAAATGTCTGGCACGAAGGATGGCATTTTAGCATCCAGGAGAAATGACCTAAAACACTCAAATTACTACCAACCTGAAAAATGTTTCACTGTTTTGTTTTTTCTTTTGGTGCTGTGGATTGAACCCAGGACTTTCACACTGAGTTAAATCTTGGGCAGTGTTTTACTGAGACAGGGTCTCTGTAAGTCAATGGGTTGCCCAAGCTAGGCTCCATCTTTCCATCTTCCAGCCTTAGGCTCCCAGATTGCTGGGATCACAGGTGTGTGCTACTAAGCCAAACTTGTTTACTATTCTTAACAACTGAAGCACATCCAAAACTAAGTGCTCCCAGTCACTTTTTTTTTTTTTGATACCAGGGATTGAACTTGGGTCCTTGCGCTTGCGCAGCAGGCGGGGAAACCACTGAGCTAAATCCCCAGCCCTCCCACTCACTTTTAATGTAACAAGATATAGTCACCCTACTTCACCAGGTTATAGTGACCTATTTTAATCAAGAACTAGAATTATCACTAGCAGGGCTCATATACTACCCACAGCAGCTCTACTTACCTATCAAAAGAGGAAGACTGTACTGCTGAGCTGTCAGGAAACCTGCCCCTCTCCCGATGATCAAAGTCATTAAATCTGTTCTGTTGACGAGAGTAGTCAGAGCTGTGGCTGAATCGGGCATCTGTATCTAGAGACAACTTTTTATTCTCGCTCCAGTAAGGATCATCTCGCCTTAAAGAGAAATTTTTGCTCATTTATATGAATTACTTTAACAACAATCAAACAATACTCACTTGGAGTCATACATACCAAATGTTAGAACTGTGGACACAAGAGGCTACTAAACTCAAGACACAACGAGTTCAGTTAGGAATGCGGGCTAGCAAGACATTGTTAAATCACATAAGGCCATATAATGTTAGAAGAATTTAAACAGAAGAGAAAAACAGTTGAAAGACCATCTGTTTTTACATCATAAAGTGGGGAAAAAATGAGATAAAATACTGGACACCAAGTATTAAGTGGCAGCTCAAAACCTTCTCAATGATCTTTAACTTTGGAAAAGTTACAGGTACTATATGTCCTAAGTACAATTCATTCTACCTATTTCTCTACACAATCAACTATGGCTCATATAACTTATACTAAGAAAATTAAACGAATATACTTATATAAACACACATAACAGAATCCACACTTCAGTCTTCCCGAACTAGGACCTTGCGCTTGCAAGGTGGGCGGCAGCACCACTGAGCTAAATCCTCAGCCTGACTTTCATTCTTAACACGACCTGCACTACTGATAAAAACTAGCAGAGGGCTGGGGACTTAGCTCAGTGGTTTCGCTGCCTGCTGCAAAAGCGTAAGGACCCAAGTTCGATCCTCGGTACCAAAAAAAACCACAAAAAAACTAGCAGAGGACCCTGAGAGTTTGAGACCCACTGTAAAGTTTGCTAGGACTGCATCTTTCCAGTCATGATGAAAAATGACTTGGCACTAAGGAAGGAAAACAGGAGGAAAAGCTGTTCCTGTTGGATACTGCACTGGGTCCACCCCGGGACTGTAACCCTGCTGCTGCCCAGAACCTTTATTCCAGGGATGGGAACCTGCACTTCCTAATTCTTGATGGGGACCAGGTAGCAAGTGTAACTAACTGTTAAGGAAGAGAGTAAGCAACTACCTATGATCTACATCACGTGGGCGTTTCAGAGAATTCCTTTTTTCTTGTTCATAACGAAGCTGCTGCTGCTGCCTTCTGAGTTCCTCTCGTTCTCGAGCAATCCTTTCAGCTTCCTTACGCCGTTCCTTCAGACACAGAAGGAAGAACCAACCAATAGAAAATGAAGATGAAAGTAAGCGTAAGTGCAACCAGGAGCTAACCAGTCACTAAGAAATCGTCTTAGGCAAGCACCAGGCAAAAATGCCCCTGAGATGAGTGATCTGCATTTCAACCATCTAGACTTTAGCTAGATGTCATTCTTCTGTATCATTAAAAAACAGCAGGGGCTGGGTGGTGAGAGCTAGTAAAATATTGGGGAAGGTCAGATTTAATTTAATCATTTGACTTAAAGCATCTAAAGGCAATTAGAAATATAGTCCATAATATTTACTAGGAGTAAGTGCCTTAAAACTTTGGGTTACAATTGTGCAAACAGAGGCATTACTTCCCTCCAGCCTTGGGAAATCATTCCCACTAGGATACATAAGGAAGTACTTATTTTCTAAGAGTGAGACAGTGACAGAGCCTGGATTTCAAATACTCTGGACTCAGAGTCCTATGCTCAGACTATTAGGCTGCCATTATACTGCAGAGGTAGAGTTATTACCGATTATCTAGAACCAAGGACTACTAGGTGTATTTTTAACTAGTACCTAATTCACTGTTATCTTTTGGGACACTTCAAAGCTCATTAACTGAATTCACTCTATAGAAGCTTTACAACAAGTAAAGCAAATTTCAGGGCAAAATCACAGGGTTTGAAAAAGGTGAGTTATTTAAGATGAAAAGATTTTCTGACTGCACCTGTTCAATACGAATGCGTTCCCTTTCCAAGCGTTCGCGTTCCATTCTCTCTCTCTCTAGTTTTTGCCTTTCAATTTCTAGGCGCTCTCTCTCTCTCTGTAAGCGTTCCCGTTCTTCCCGTTCACGAATTATTCTAATTCGTTCTCGCTCTCGACGCTCTCTTTCTGCAATCTCTCTTCGTCTAACAAAAATCAGTATTTAGAAATACTTAAATTATGCTAGCACTGTGTGAAAGAGAAGATCTTTTGAATTTGAATTATTTCTTGAGGTTGGCAATTTTAAACTTCAACTTAATCTCTATAGATTTAATATAATTGGAAAGAGAATTCAAAATAAAACTTCAAACAGATTCCAATACTATCACTTATTTATAAGACTACCAAGTGGGTAGCAAAATTTTTAGAGTAGCTGCCTTTTAGATGATTCCTGTTTAAACAAAATCCCCACTATAGTAGCCCATTAATTGACATTTTAAGAAATATAATCTACATATATGAATTTATAAAACTGCATCTTCTAATCAATTGTTTTGGATAGAAAAATTTCCAGTGTATAGCTTTTTAAAAAAATCGCCTTAAAAACGGTAATACACTTTATTTTGATAGTTTGTGATAACTACAAACAACGATTATAGCGAATGCTGTATGTAACAATGCCCTTGAGGGCTCTCAGGAGTCCCCAGCTCCTGTAACTGCTCTTCAAATCACACGTAGTTCAAATGCTCATTGCACTGAATTGTCATATTAGACTTTTCTTAATGCGCCTCTCATTTCCTGACTCTTAGGTAGTCAGGATACTTTTTTGTCCATCAACGTCTTCCTCTAGCAACCCAGTGGTTAGTTTTACTTCCATGGAAACTGTTGTGGAATTTTAATTATAAAAATGACCATGAAGCCATTACTAGCATTTTGCGGCTAGGCACCAAGGACTCTAACGTAGGAAGCAACAATTATCAGGGCAGTCCCACACAGCAAAAATTACCTAACATTCCTCATATTTTTAAAAAATGTCACAGTGGACATTCATGTTATTAAAAGAACAACAACAAAAAACCTTAAAAAAAAATCAGGCCTTAGAATTTAACACCATTCTAAAAAAATGCTAGACTTGCCTAGCATGGTGGTGCACACTTGTAATCCCAATTACTTGAGAGGCAGAGGCAAGAGAATCACAAGTTTAAGGCTAGCCTGGACAATTTAGCAAGACTGTCTCCAAAAAAGAGCACACATGCGTGCGCGCATGTGTGTGTGTGCGTGTTAGATATAGCTCAGTGGTAGAGGCCTTGCTCAAGGCTTTGGGTTCAAACACAAACCCAACAACACACACAAAGGTGTGTGTGTGAAAGCAAGGCTGGTTTGATTTAGAAAGGTTGTTCAGCACTTCAAATAAAACCACATCACAGTATCTACATCACTCCTGGTACTGAACTCACCATAATAACATACCAGGATCAGTCTGTATTTGTAAGGTTCACATTCTCAGTGAGTCTAAAAGGGCACAAACACCTAACTGCTTCATTAATGCTTCTAAAGGTAAAGTTTTGCCCAAACAGTCACCTCAGGAGTATGTATTTTATGATACATTACTTTTATTTCTCTTTGACATTATACTTAAGTCATATCAGTTTTCTGGAAATTATTTGTACAGGTAAGTATGCTATACATCAATTTTATTTCGGCAGAGTGAAAAGAGCACTGGAGCTTTATTTAAAAGGGCAGCAGAAAAAGACAAAACAAAAACACATACAAAAGAGCAACAGGCTAGATAGTGCTCGCTGTGGGCCCAGCTAATAGGGAGGCAGAGGGAGAAGGATCCCTTGAGCCCAGGAGTTCGAGGTCTAGCCTGGACAACATAGTGGGACTCACTTTCTAAAATAAAAATACGACAAAATAAATAGGCTCTGACCTAACAGCTCTGGGAAGCACTGCCATAGGCACTCCCCACTCCCACTCTCCTCCAACCCATTGTGAATTAAATATGAAGCTAAGCACAGTGGGACTTCGTCTAAAAAGGGGGGGTGTGGGTTTTGAGCAGGATTATTTCCTTTTGCTAAAGATGTATGATAATGGTTATTTTATCTAAGTTGCTGAAAATATTTCTCCTTGGCAGAGTTCCTTGAAATCTTGCAAGTGGACAAGACAGGTTAACATTTATGAAAATATACTATAAAACACATTCACAAGGATTTTCAAATGACATCAAAAATGGGTTTTTAGTTTTCTTTTCAGTTTAAGAGAATGCTTGTTCGGGGTTGAGTTTGAATAAATCAGGCTCACAGAGCAAATTTTCCTTCACTTAGGCACTGATCCAAAGAACAATATATTTTTGCTAAATTTGTTAAAATTTCAACATAGTATCTGAACACTGTAGCTTACTTTGAACTATCTCAAAATCAGTTTTTCCCTTTAAGGTCATGTTTTGATGGCAGCAGCTTTGGAGCAGAGAAAAGAGCATTGGACTTGGAGTCAGAAGACTTGGCTCTGAGTCCCGACTCTGCCACTCAGTGGTCTGTGGCACTGGAACAGCCATTTCGCCTCTCTGGGCCTCCACGTTTTTGAACTGAATACTGAGCATCAGCAACCTTACAGAACTGTTGAGCTGGGAGGTAACAGATAGAAAAGCACTTTGTTAAAATATAAAGTGCTGGGCCAGGGATTTAGTTCAGTGGTTTCGCTGCCTGCTGTGCAAGTACAAGGACCTAAGTTCGATCCCCGGTACCCCCCCCCCAAAAAAAGTAAAGTGCTATGCAAACTTAAAGCATTAGATGGTACTACACTTCTGTAACGTGGTCAACAGTCTTCTGTGGGAATGCAATTTCTAAAAAGCTGGCTTAGTGTTAAAATGTACCTGTATTTGAAGACAGGTATAAAACACACTTTCATACCTTCGAAGTTCCATTGCTCGTCGCAGCCTTTCAAAACGAACTAAATGTTCTCTCAATCTCTGTTCTTTCATCTTTTCAAAAGGCAAGATCTCTTTCCTTCTGTAGTCTTTGTCCCTCTTTTTATCTAGGCTAGCTCTCTCCTTTTCCTTGCTTCTTGCATGAATCTACAGATAAAAAGTATGAGACAACCAGAAGCAAATTGAGGGTTTTATTTTGCAAGGTTAGCTGGTCATTTAAGGAGTTCAAGTAACATGCTGTGTCCTTTTTCTCAGATCGTGCAGCATGGAAAAATGGCTACAGAGATAACAGTATCATCTTTTGGAAACAGTTCAAACGGTATTCAACTTCCTCAAGACTTACTTTCTCATATCTTCCTCTTCTTGATGGCCTGCAATGATCTCCTTTAGTTTGGTCTAGTATTACCATATGTCCTGGACTCTTTGAACCTAAGAGGAAAAAAAAGCGAAAAAAAACCACAAACACGTCTAAAAAATATTTTGGTGAAAAAATAACATAAATTTGTAAAAATACTGAATTCTTACCCAGATATGTACAAATAACATGAAATTAAAAATCTACTTTTTTTTTTTTATTCTGAGAGTTTAAACAGAAAGATGTTTAAACAGTTCAACCTGCTAATATAAATGTATTTTCAATGATATCAAAAGATCCTAGGGCCGGGATTTTAGCTCAGTGGCACCGCACCTGCCTAAACAAAGGCAAGGTCCTCAGTTAGATTCCCAGTACCAAAAAAAAAAAAATCCGAAAACTCAACACTACAAATTAATGACCATTTTAAATCAACTCATTTTTTTTGCTAGATCCCTAGCCCAAGTCAACTCAGACTTCATAATAAAGCTTAATTGAAAGAACATACTCATTTCTCAAGAGTAGAAAAGGAGAAGACAATTAGTCCTTCTATGCCTCCTTTTATATCACAGACACCTAAAAATCTGAACAGTCATATGGATTTTTATCACCTTGGGTTTTCTCTTCACTATAAAAGCTAAGTTGTAGAGTGCACTAGAAAGGGATCGAGAAGAAAGACAGCATACTTATTCGTTTCTTTTCTTCATTTTTTTTACTCGATTCTGAAATCTGGCCACTTGTTCCATTATCATTCTTCTCTTCTTTACTTTCCATTTTCTTATTATCCTTGCTTTCTTTTTTCTCAGATTTTTCGGATAATCTCTTCTCTTCTTTCTTGACAGAGGTTTGTGTCCTGACCATATCAGCCCAGACAAGAAAACAGACTTAGAACTACTTCATTAGGGGACCAAAAAGTCTTAACTGCTTATTTTTTTTAAAAAATTCTTCTAGGGAAAAATTATGAGAAAAGAAAAAAATGGAAACAAAGTCTATGTAAATAGGGAAGGGTGGAGGGGGTGAAGGGTGCACAGGTAATGGGGAAAAAATAAGAACCAAGATACATCATGTACAGGTACAAACACCCAATGATAAATGTAAATGTATTATATACCTAAAATGTACCAATAAAAGAATTTAAGCAAAAAAAAAAAAAATTCTTCTAGCAACCCCTCAGAATTAAAATGAATAAATCCTTACTTGCTACTTCTATCATTCATATTCTTTTTATCTCCGGAACTTCTTGAACTACTCTTTTCATCATTTTCTTTCTTCATTTCTTTCTTAGAAGGATCACCTTTTACCTAAGAGGTTTAAACCAGAAAAAAAACTGTAAATTTATGTTTTATGACTATGAAAAGTGGGTTGGTGACAGTAAATTCAGTAAAGATTAAAAAAAACTACAGAAAAATAAATTTTAAAATAAATACATAAAAATAAAAATCACTCAGTTTTACTTTCTGCGAGTGTTATCTTTAAAGTGAGAATTACAAGTTAAATACCTTTTATTTGAAATGACTGAAACTGGGAAGGTTTCAGATTTTGAAATATTTCCATAGACTTTACCAGATGGGCATCCTTAATCTGAAAATATGAAATTCAAAATGCTTCAAAGTTCAAAACTTTTTGAACACTGTTGCACTCAAAAAACTTCAGATTTTGGCCACGCATGGTGGCACATGCCTGTAATCCCAGCACTTGGGGGTTTGAGGCAGGAGGATTTTTGTGAGTTTAAGACCAGCATGGGCTACATAGCGAATCCAAAGGCCAGCCTGAACTAAATAGCAAGACCCTGTCTCAAGAAAACCAAAGAAGTTTCATTCAGATTCTGGTTATCAGATTAGAGATGCTCAACCTGAATCAGCCATCACATTAATCTCCCTGTTACAAACCGTAAGGCAAACTTACCTTCTCCACAGAAATCAGCTGGCCATGCAGTTCAGTTCGATGAAGATGTGCAATACATCTGGACACTTCTGTGCTTGAAGACATAGTGACAATACCATAGCATTTTGCCCCAGGACTTCGAGCATTTGTAACCACCTTTGCACTTAGCACCTATTAAAATGAGAATATACTTTAGAAAATTTTACAGCTTTATAACTATACACTTTTATAAAAAGATGAAATTTCACTATTCAAAGTAAAAGACATAGGACATTCATGCAGGATCAGTTCCAGGTATGTTGTTTGAGATTCTTGTAATCATCATCTATCTTACATGTCAAGAAACAATTTAGGCTCGGTGTGGTGGTGCATACCTGTAATCCTAGCACTCAGGAAGCTGAGGCATGATTGCCATGGGTTCCAGGCCAGCCTGAGCTACATGGCAAGACGCTGTCTTTACAAGGAACTTTGGGGTTTTATTTAGTGTGCATCACTAGAAACTGTCAGGTTTTATCTCGGTTCTGGGAAGCCCAATATCATGTTACCAAGTGGATGGTATCCTTAAGTGGTTTTAGCCCCAATAAATATCAACACTAAAATACTGTTTTAATACTTTTAAACTATTAAAATAGAAAAAAAAAGTGTCGGGGATTTAGCTTAGTGGTGCTGCTCCCTGCCTTGCAAGCTCAAGGTTCTGATACCAAAAAAAAAAAAAGGATATACCACAACTGATTATGTGACTACAATTCTCAGTGTTCTGTATCTGACACAAGAATTTACAAGAGCTTATACTAGAGTATTAATTCATTTTAGTTTTCCATACATATTATATTGGGCTGGGGATTTAGCTCAGTGGTTTCGCTGCCTGCTGCGCAAGTGCAAGGACCTGAGTTCGATCCCCGGTACCAAAAAAAAAATACATATTGTATTAAATACAAAGTATTGAAGAGTTCTAATACAGACCAATTGCACTCCAATGCAACAGGTATCCACTGATACTACTTCTCTTTTTTCAGGTCTCCCCTGAAATGCCAGAGAAATTTTTCTTGCCATGTGAGCCATAGTAAAGCCGCCTCTTTTCTCTCGTAATGCCTGACATTTTTGCTTCATAGCATTTAGAATTAACTTCTGATTATCTACAAAACACACACACACACACACACACACACCCCTGTCTAGTAATAGGGATCAGTTGTTTTTCCCCCAATTTACATATCTTATTACCTAAACCAGCCTACTTATATTTTCAAGAGGACCAAACTGACTTCAAGAATGTGTCAGATCTCATGCTTGCTACTAGAAAAAAAAAGTATGAAACCAAGTCCTTGGCTCAAATGGGTTTATGTTTCAAATACAAAAATCTCCAGAACCCAGAGTGAGAGTGACTGTAAAATACCGTTCAGCTTTAGCCCTAACCTTTATCTACTATTACCTAGGAACACAATATTCCTGTAACACTTGAAGGGACACAAAAAGTAAATATATTTACATAATAGTGTTTTGAATATAATCTGTTTCAAATGCAGACATTAGAAAGATGCATAAGAAAGTGAAAAGAATGTACCTTTCCATATTTGCCAAAGAGATTCTTCAAATCAGCAGCTTTAGTATTAGAAGAAAGTCCACTAACCCAGATATTTTTAGTTGAGCTTCCACTGCTACCACTAGTACTACTTGTACTTCCTAGAACAGATGTAATATCAGACGTTTAAGTATCTTAATCAGAAATGTTTTTGCAAATAATGAAGACAATGTTCTTTCAAACTATAAAATCCACTCAGTTTTAATAACATGACCTTACCATAGTCAAAATCTTATGAATGTGTGAATGAGTTTATATACTTCCAACTGTATGAGTTCTAAGACAATGCTTTTCTATTCTTTTTTTTTTTGGTACTGGGGATCAAACTGGGGTCCTTGCGCTTGTGAGGCAGGCAGCTGATCCACTGCAGGGCCGGGGATTTACCTCAGTGGTTCCACTGCCTGCCTCACAAACGCAAGGTCCCGAGTTCGATCTCCAGTACCAAAAAACCCCCAAAAAGCTAGGAAATAAATTCTTAAGCATTAAAATACTGTATACTGGGCTGGGGATTTAGCTCAGTGGTTCTACTGCCTGTCTTGCAAACGCAAGGTCCTGAGTTCAATGCCCGGTACAAAAAAAAAAAAATACTGTATACTAGGTATATTAATAGAATTAAGCTCATTTAAAGAATGAAAAAAGTAAAACCAAATGTAAGAGATTGCTTTTTGTTTTCATACTAGACCCCACAAATGTGCACAAGGACTATTTATTATATACATCTCCTCCTAAACAGAAAAGGACAGAGAAGTAAATGTGGTCGGTCAGGTACAGAGATCACAGACTACTGCAACTAAACATATTTCTGAAATTATAATGTAAGAAAATGAAGTATCTACCAATATGTAATACAGTAGCTTAGAACACAACAGATAAATTTCTCTAGCAAATGGGTTTTTTAAACATATTTATATCAGTTTAAAAAGAGTAATGATTTAATCACAGAGTTTGCTACATATAATCTAACTTTACAATACCAAAAGGCCACACATAATTTTCAGTCTGTAAAAATTTTTAAGGACCGAATGTCAAAGGAAATCAGGCAACTATTCCTTTCTAGTGACAACAGGCAATGTAATCACTGAAATAAACAGGAAAAATACCTTTGTCATCTTTAGATGATGTCTTGCTGTCTTTAGATTCCTTGGAAGAGCTAAAGAGGCAAATCACCAGAAGAAAATTGAAAACAAAAAACAAAAACAAAAACAAAAATCGAACAGCTTGATATTGACTATATTGCAAAGTAGCACTATTAATACAAATTAACAATTCCAAAAGCCCAGATTAGGTTATTTGACCAAATGATTCCCTTAGGATTCTTCTACTGATATTTTCCCCAAGATGCCTGAAGATCTAGATTTTCTGACAATTCTATTCAGTGGATATATGGCCATCTTCTCCAGATTTCAGGACTGGGACTTGCTTCATTTTGTGTTCTTAGAACTGATAGTTGTTCATTAACCATCATCACAAGGATTTTAAAAAATAAAACACAAAAAATTGTCAATTGGAAAAAAAAAAACCAAAAACAACCAAAAAGAACCAAATGTATGCTGACAATTTTGACAAAGCAATCAGTAGGACACACTGCATGTTATGAAGATCTTGAATTTTTTAAAAAGTAACTTATGACGGTCAAAAATATTATAGGCAGGATCATAAGACACTAATTACTGTACATGGTCTTGAAGCCACCCCCTTAATGTAGAGTGATCTTATTGAATGCTGGAATTCAGTATCGTAAAGAACTGACATAGAAAAACAAACCTCTTTGCTTGACCACAGGCCCCAGTAGACGAGGGCCCTTTCTTCAAAGTATCCTTTTCTTTGTCTCCAGATTCTGCTTTCTTAGAACTTTCTCTGGCTTCCTTCTCGACAGGATCACCCTTCACGAAGTCTTCCTTCTTACCATCTTTATGGTTCACATTCATCTCATAATCCTTGGTTTCCTTCTCCGGGCTCTGTGCAACGACGTCCTGCCCATCTTTTGGCTTACTTGCTTCAGAATCTGTAATTTTCACATTTTTACCTGTTTCTAGGAGGTCATCACCATCAAAATCCAGAGTGATGGCATCTTCAGCCTGGATTGTGACCGAGATGTTGTCATCCTCAGCTTCTTTCACAGTCGCATTAGCTTCCATCTCTTCGTGAGCTGTGTGATCAGCTTCAGCTAGGTTCCCTTCTGAAGGAAGAGGTTTAGATACTTCTTGTGTACCATCACCAGAACCTGCTATATCTAAGAGGATTTAACAGGAATAAATATGGCAAAACAAGAAGTTTAAACAATTTTATACTCATAACCTAGAATAGGACCTAGAAAATATAAAGCCAGTTATTAGCACTGATGGAAGGTTAGGGGGAGAAACACAGGGCATTGACTAACATAAACAATCCTTTACCCAGGATCACTTATCTTCATGGGAAAAATGATCTCTACATATAAACATCAAACAACAATAGTGAGAAAAGAGTTCCATCCTGAAGATACCAGCTCTTCATTTCTGGTTAGAAGTGAGTGGCAGGTGGGCGATTTTGATCCTCCATGGGATGCAGATTTGTTGTGCAATGTTCGTGTCGCCTTAGGATTTAACCCTTGGGGCCTTCAGAGCTCCCACAGTGACTTCCTGGAAGATCACCAGCTGAGGATATCCTCAGTCTTCAAAGTTTTCAAGGACCCATCTTTTTCACTCTTCTACTCCCAGAAGTCCAGGACTGTATGGAAAACAGCTACGAAGGCTCTGAAGACGCTCCTGCTCCATAATGTCCGTGAAATCGGCCATTTCCAGTCTTCATCCTGTCCAGTCAGTCCGCAATTACCATTTTCAAAGACATCCTGCATTCCCACAAAATTGAGAGGCTTCTCAGGTGCGTGAGGTTTGCAGTCAGTAGCTTCATTTCACTCATCATTGGTCTGGGCTTTTCCTCTGCCTTTTTTAGAAACCTGCTCCGTGTCCTTTTCTAGCCCAAGAATTCTTTGACTTCTGTCCAAGAACTCAACCTCACACTGAGCAACACGTATTGCTACTGTTGTCCTCGTAATTACGTTGGGTGAGATAGCTCTCAAACTACTACACCTGTCAGAAGCCTGCATAACAGTTCTCAAAGCAGCAAACACAAGTCAGTGTTCTGGTCACTCAGCACACTTAGGGCTAGCTGCCTAGGAGCCACACAGCGCGACTCCAGTAAGCACGTATGAGTTACTGCAGTGTTGTCCTAAGGACACAATCCACTTACCGTATACTCTACGTTACTTTTAAAATGAAATTAAAATTAAAGTAAAAAATGGCATGTTCAATACAGTAACTGATATGTACCATTCAGTTAGAACATGTGTTCAAAAGGAAATTAAAATCAATTGAAAAATAAACCAAGATACTAACTTAATTCACTACATTGATAAATTTGAAAAATAAACTCATTTAAAATTAAGATTTCAAATAAAGAATGCTTTATTTTCACATAATGTACTTTTTAAGTCAGCAATTTACACTCTACTTAGCATCAAACATACCTTTCTCATTTTCCTCTTCCTCACCATCCTGAAATTTAAAGAATAATCAAATGTAAAATGAATTCGCATAAAACTAAACTTTACTAGTACCACTAAACCAGTGAATTTAAACTGGTGGATAAGTTAATAATATGAATTAGGACACCTATCACTAACAAACACGACATTCTAATAAATTAGAGATACATGGCACAGGCCTGATATAATACAATTTTAGAGAAGAACAGGCAAAGCTGTCAATGACTACCGCAACAAACAAGTGGAACAGTTTCATGACTCGCATTTAGTTCATAGAATTCAAATCTTCCTCCTACCAAGCTGCCAATAATAAGACTGACCTGGTTATTTTATGTCACTCAGTTCACAGGTGCCCATAGCACACATTAATCAGAAAGTACCAGAAAAGTATAACCTGTAGACATATACTGTCAAGGGTCTGAATGTACATTAATAAACAAAAGCCAAGTCAGGTGCAGTGTGGTGCTGCCTCTAATCCTGGTACTCAGGAGGCTGAGGCAGAAGGATCACCTCGAGGAGTTCAAGGCCAGCCTGAACAACACAGTAAGACCCTGCCTCAAAGAAAAACAAAAAACAACAACAAATCTCCTTTTAAACATGTCAGAGAGAACGGTGACTACTACAACAGTCAATTTCAAAATACTCAATCTTTTTTTAATTGAGGAGGGTCTCCCTATGTAGTTCAGGCTAGTCTTGAACTCACTACGCATCCCAGGCTGGGCTTAAACTCACAGCAATCCTCCTGCTTCCATCTCCTGAGTGCTGGGATTACAGATGTACACACCACACCTAGCTAAGTTACTCATTCTTTTTATCTGTTCAAAATGAATCAAGTTATCACATATACTGGTGGCCATTCAATTTAAAAATAGTATTTGTACTACACATAAAACAAGAAATGCAGTCATTTAAAAATGATTTGAATTTTAAAATATTTGATATTTTCATTTAACAATATGCTAGCTTGAAAACAGGAGTACCACAAAAGAAAAATATTTTTTTTCTGTATTTTGAAAATATTGCCCCCACCAAAAAAAATCACACAAATAATCATACTGTTTTCTGATATGATATTCCCAATTCCCCAATGACACCATAAAGAAAAATAAAGTAATATATGCTACAATCTTAAAACAACAACAACAAAAATCTACAAAATGTTTTAGCTTTCCTTTTTTAGGATTGAAGCAAGGGCCTTGCACATGCTAGACAAGTACTCTACACCACTAAACTACACCCTCAGCTCTTTTAAATTTTACAAATTTTAATTTTTTGGAAACCTATATAGTCCAATCTGTTATTGAACTCAACTATGTTGCCCAGGTTGGCCTTAAACTTTTGGCAATCATCCTGCTTCAGCCTCTGGAGTCCAGGGACAGGTTATGTGCCACCACAGCAGGGAATGTTTTAGTTCTTAGGTTTTTTTTTTTTTTTGGTACCTGGGATTGAACTCAGGACCTTGAGCTTCGGAGGCAGGTGTGGCACCACTGAGCTAAATCCCCGGCCCTTAAATACAACTTTCAAATAAAAACTGAGCTAGCCATGGTGGCCCACATCTAACACTTAGAAGTGCTGAAGCAGGGGGATTGCAAGTTCAAGGCCAGCCTGGGTTACATAAAAAGACCTTGTCTCAAGAAATCAAAAATAAATAAAAATAAAAACTGAAGAGCAGTTTTAGGTGAGGCAGTGTAAACTACTGCATACAAAGCTTGCATACAAACCAGGGATTCTCTGGGCTGGGGATTTAGCTCAGTGGTTTCGCCACCTGCTGTGCAAGCACAAGGACCTGAGTTCGATCCCTGGTAAAAAAAAAAAAAAGCAGGGATTCTCAAACATGACCACATATCAGAATCTCCTGGAAGGCGTGTTACGGCACAGCCTGAGCACCAGCCCAGCATGTGACTGAGATGTGTCTTAGCAAGCTTCCAGGGCCTGCCAACGCTGGGCTCGGGAGAGCACTGACAGCTTCTCCCTCAGAGTGCCAGCCTACCAGTAAAAGACTCACAGCAAAAGGTTTAATGTGAATAAAGCTTTAAATGACATTTCTATCTTGTAACACAGTATCAGATTTATATAAAAACAAAAATTCCTTAAGATGGCAAATTTTTACCATGTGCCTGAAACTGTATAGGAGCAGTCACATTTCTAAAAAGTCATTTTAAATGATTTGACTAATACGTAAGTGCCCAATCAGGAAATGAGCCATTACTGTACATTCTAAAGGAACATGAAGAAACTGGAATTAAGCACAAGCCACAAGGTGTGAATGTAAAACAGTTTGTAACAATTAAATCATTAATTGGTAGCAATGTAAATCCCATTATTATGTAAGTGTATTATATACTGCAAGCTAGGAATTTCTTAAATAGCTACACTTGAAATTTTAATCACACTTCTAATCTGTCACATTTGGAAAGGAAAGAACACTTTTCTTTAGGTGGAATGGCAGGCAGTGGCAGTCAGGGAAGGATGAGTTATACTTAAATCCCCCCCGGCCCACACACACACCAGGAATCAAACTCAGGACCTTGAGCTTGCCAGGCAGGCGCAGCGCCACTGAGCTACATTCCCAGCCCTAGTTATACTTAAATTCTGAATACCTCTTTTCCTTTCAAACTCTTATTTTACTATTTATCTTGAAAGGTTAAATAAATGGGGACACATAACTGACTTACAAGCAGAATTTTAAATGCAGTTTGACTCTTCCTTAATTTACCTGTGATGCTAACACACTACTTCAACATAGACTAGGGTCAAGAAAATAATGTCCAGATGATCTGCTATTTAAGAGTAAAACTGGGGCTGGGGATTTAGCTCAGTTGTTCCACCGCCTGCCTCACAAGCACAAGGACCCGAGTTCAATCCCTGTACCAAAAAAAAAAAAAAAGTAAAACTTTTAGAATACTATGAAGTAAAAAACAAAATGATTTCTGTTGTAGTTTCTGTCAATTAGAAATGTTATTTCTAGGAGCTACAGTAATAGGTTATGCTTTGTCTTTACTCAGGAATTTTTAGATATTTACGTTAACATGTCTTTTGAAGAAATTCCTAAGTTTCTCCACATAGTGGTTACACTATCCTTATTACATAACCTTAAATGCCCACAGTAAAAGGGCCTGACTCAGCTTCTAGGAAATGAAACCCATTACAATGGTGGTAAAGCACGACAACAAGCAGGTAGTAGGAAAGATGAATCACATTATAGAAGTGCATATTCATGTTACTATGCAGTCTGTGCAGTAAGCACAACACTACTGAAATTAATCTGAGGTTCTACATGAGCCCCAAATTCCTTGTAACAGGAAAACAAACCAAGAAACACAAGAGAGACAACGGGAAAGTTTTTCTCCATAAATTACATATACGCACATCTATGTCATCTATTTGAAAATAATTTACTGAATTACAGACTCCTTTTTGCTTTTACCTCAAAAAAATAGAGTACTTCACCTATAAAAATATCTAGGTACTCATGTTGTTTATCTCTCTAGTGGGGAACTACAACCTGTAGTCAGAGGCTAAGACAATACAAAGCTCCTCTTCTACCTTCATTTCATCCCAGGAGCAGCAGTGACTACTCACAGATAAATTAGTCAAGCCTAGGACTTCATCTTCTATTTAACTATATGTTTACTACATAACCATTTTACTGTCTTTCTCTAGGCTGAGCTTGTGATACAGGAACATGTCAGCACTAAGAAAAATCTCCTTTCCCCTGATGTGCAATATAAACACAGTATTTAAAAAAAAAAACCACACAACACAGTATTTAGGCTGACTGAATAAATCTATAAAATAACCTTAAGCCAGTAACTGACTTCTATCTGGCAATACGTTGAACAATGGGAGAAATACAAAACATGTGGCATATAATAAGCACTCAGTAAATATTTGTTGAGACGAATTCACTCAACAAATGTAGCGTAAGGCATTAATGTTTCTGAAGGCTTAACTTCAGCACTGTGTAAGTACAACAGAAGTCAGAAAACATTTATTCTTGGGGGTCATTTAGACAAAAGAATACCAGATGAGGCATCGTAGGGCCTAGGTACTTACCCTGTCTTTATCAGAGACAGTTTTACTTTATGGTAGTGGTGGTGAACCTACAGCAAGGATATTATTTTTCTTTTAATACAAAAGATGTTAATGTGGGAGTTGTTTTTTCTAAAATAAAACCTCTGTATTCAGGATTAATTTCAGTGTTGACACTGTGATAAGTAAGTGGACTTTGGGTTACAGTTTGGCCATCCTGTCATTCATCTACACAAATCTAACTGATAAAATAGAGATGACATGTGACATAAAATATATCAAGGGTTAAAAAGTTCTCTGTGGGCTGTTCAGAGGTGGCTGGACTAGAGTGTGTGGTGGGATCAAGGGTGTATGATCAAGGGTATATCACACCACTGATTGGTTTGGCATAGTTCTGGCTAGGATTAAGGGTGTGAGGGCTACACCCTGAGTAGGACAGGTAGCCTGCATAAGATATAAGGGACAGAAAGAGGGCTACATGTGCTTTCACCTGCCTGGTTGCCGTGGACTATTTTTCCTCTTCCATGCCCCTCTGCCTTGGAGCCAGCTGACTATGAACTGAAACATCCAAAAACTGTGAGCCAGGGGCCAGGGATTTAGTTCAGTGGTTTCGCCGCCTGCTGCACAAGCACAAGGATCCGAGTTCAATCCCCGGTACCAAAAAAAAACCAAACTGTGAGCCAAATAAATCTTTCCTCCTCTAAAAAAAAACAAAACAAAAAAAGTTCTCTATGATCAGTATAACATTCCACAGGATAGAGGAAGTTAGGAAAGCTTTATGGAGGATACAGAGACAAATATGCCTTTGAAGGTATATACAGCTCAGCTGGGCGTTGTGGCATACACCTGTAATCCCAGTACTCAGGAGACTGAGGCAGGAGATCGCCACAGGTTCAACACCAGTCCGGGGTACACAGTGAGTGAATTCAAGGTCAGCCTGACCTTCAGGTTAATGAAACATTAGGGACAAAGGAATAGAGGAAAAGGAATACACATGATGTGATCATGGAAGTCAAGAAGTTCTTGAAAACCAAAGGAAATTTTTAAGAATTAAAGTACTAGCAAACAAGAACATTTTAGAGAAAAAAAGGTTCAGAAAAGTCAAGTAACTGCTATTGTCAAGCTTGTAAAACAGTTCGAGTGACCACCAGCTGCACAAGTTCTGTGTTGCAGGACCTGAGGTTACTCCTTACACCAATCTCGCAAGGCATGACTTATAATTTTCATTTAGAAAATTAGTAAGAAAACCTGGCCACGTCACATTATAATTCAACTAACTGAAGCAGAATCTGAGCCAAGTTCTATATATTGCCTAAAGGTAAATGCCTGAAGAATAAATCATGATTTTTGAAAAAGGTAATTAATAAAGGGATGGCAGGAAACTGGGTGAAGGAAACTTTTCTGGATATCAGGTCACAAGGTTTTGACTTTGGAATCAGGTAAATATTTTAAATATTTATAAAATTAGGATAGAATTAACATTTTTACTTTGAAATAATTATAAATTTACAAGTTACAAATTAAACTTTTTAAAGCAATATTTAAGTACTAAAAATAAATGAGCAAATCAACCTAAATAATGGTGATATAATCAAACAGCAGAACTAATCTAAAATGAGGGATGAGGATGTAGCTCAGTGGTACAGCACTTGGATAAAACTCTGTAATTATTAATTAAAATACTTAAAATAAAAACACTAATTTGTTCCGTCATTTATTCATGGGGGGGGGCACATCTTTATGACAAATACACCTGGAGCGAAAAAAAGCCCTAAATTATCTTTAGTAATCTCACTGGAAAGTAGTGATGGTATTATCCTGAGACCACTGATGTATATGGACACTGTGAGAGAAAGGGAATCATTAACTTGGAAGACTCTATCAACCAAAAATTGGATTTTTTTGAGAGACAGGGTCTCACTATGTAGTTCAGGGCAGCCTTGAACTCACTATGTAGCCCAGGCTGGCCTCAAACAGGTGGCAATCCTCCTGCCTCAGCCTCTGACATACTGGGATTATAGGCATGTGCCACCACGCCTGGCTAAAAATTGATTTCATCTTAAAAGTAAGAACAACCAACCAAAAAAAAAGTAACAACAAAGCAGGGTTGGGGATTTAGCTCAATGGTTCCGCTGCCTGCTTTGCAAGCACAAGGTCCTGAGTTCGATCCCCGGTACCAAAAAAAAAAACAACAAACAAAGCAAAAAACCTCCAACACATTCTCTTGCCCTGTATATTGAAAAGGCCTAGAAACTATGAACTCAGTAGCAATAAACACCACTGCCACCCAGGGTGCTGTCCTGAAATATAACTAAAAGGAAGAAGCAGCTAACACAGGTTTGGAGCAGGAAACTTAAACATCTTTACATACCAGAAATCAAGGAGTCAATCAGACTACAGAAATCATATTCAAAGGACTCAAGAGCCAACCTGAAGAGTCTGTCATTAGCTAAACACAGGACAATTTGAGCATTATTAAGAATAGCAATGAGCAATGAATTAAATGAATATGAAGTATACAATAAATGTATCCAATCCATGAGTTCAAAGTGAAACTAGGAGGGAAAAAAAAAATTGAAAACTCAATGATTATTCTTGGAGGTGTTGGTGAACCAACTAATGAAACTTTGGTATTAAAGAAAAGAATCAAACATATATCCTCACTTTCCTTTGTGGTTTTTGTTTTGTTTTAAGACGAGTTTTACTATGTAGTCCAAGCTGGCCTCAAACTCACAACCCTCCTGCCTCAGCCTCCCTAGAGCTGGGATTACAGGCATGTGCCATTATGGCTGGCTTATGGCTCTCTTTTATAAATGATAGTAGTAGGTAACCAAAGAGATGAGGGGAGTTTCTCTGTAGAAACATTCCAGCTAATGAAGAAAGAAGTAATGGTATGAGAACATCACACCTTGTCCCCCAAAACAGCATGGATCATCCTCACAGTATACCAGGTATTATGCACCCTCACAATACACCAGGTATTATGCACATCCCAATGGAAGAACATAACACTGCCCAGGAAGTGGACGCGTGCAGTTCAGCCCTGAGTCTGATAGTAAGCAGCGGAATGTGTTGAGAGACTCAACAGGAATGTGATCAGCAGGGACTGGCAAACTGCACCAGACGCCTGCTTTCAGAAATATGTTTACTGGAACACAGCCATGCCCATTCAAGTACACACTGTCAATGGCAGCTTTCACACTATGGTGGCAGAGCTGAGTAATTGCAACAAAGACCAGATGGCTCACAAAGCCTAAAGCATTTACTATAGGGCCCTTTCAGAAAAACTTTGCCAAGCTCTGCTCTACAGGATGAATAATTAAACTTTTCAACAAATAAAACAGAGGGAAAAATAAACTGGAGAGGAAAACCTACAGATTAAAAAGAGACCTAATAAACATTTCAGTCAATCACAATATATAAATTATAACTGGATTGAAACAATTTATATCCCTAAAGTTGTTTCAAAATACTGTTGCCCTTGATGGAACTTAGAAAGGTGGTTGCTAAAAGAATATGAAGAGCTGAATTCCACTCTTTTGCAAATCAGTAATCTAGAAAAGTACTCTCCCAGTTTGAACTCTTCCTTACCTATGAATGTAGAGAACAGGGGAAGGGGACGTTACCAGAACCTCTGCAGTTGAGTCCTGGTCTCCTGTGAGCCTCGGCAGCACATGGCGAATTACAGGAAAGGTAGAAAAATGAGACTGAGAGGAAGCTGAGCTTTGGGTCTGATCAGTGCTGCTCTGGGCCGCAAAGACAAAGGCCCCCTAGCTTGCAGCACTTTTTATTCAGTACAAGGGGAAACAAATGTAACAAGTGAAATATAGAGTTCAGTACTTCACATTAGGATAAACAAGGTGTAACAAAACGCTGGGGGGCAGTGGAAATCTAAGAAAAATGAGGAACTATGCAGATGAGGATTTGGTTCCTCCCTGGCGTCTCCTGAAGGTGTGGTCTTGTCCTGGAGATTACAGCATCCAGGGATCACTGAGGTCTCAGTTGTGACCAGAGGCCAAAATGCAGTTATGTCTGGAATGTCCTAGCTGGGCTGTAGGCAGGAGAACTAGGCCTACTCAAATGATTTTTCCCTAGAATTATGTAGCACTGTTCCCAACAAATGAAAACAAGAATCAATGTACTTGGGGGACAGGCAGAGTGACAGGCCTACAGACTGTCAGTCCTAGTATTTCATTTCCCTCCTGAACATCTGAAATGATCAGAAATGTTTCTTCCAGAAATAGCACTTCTCCACTGCCACGAACAGAAGGGAAGCCTCACTAGCACCTGTGGCTGACCAGCATGTAGGGCAAGCAAGAGGCAGAGAAGAGCAGAGGGCCAGAGGCAGCCAGTGAGGCGGGCCATAGACACGAGCAGGAGCCCTTCTGCCCTCCTAGCAGACACTACAGCATGGAAAACAACAGACCTACTCACTAGTTTTACTAAAAATAGTAAACGAGGAAGATTCTATCTGTTTCCAAGGTCAGCATTTAAAGAGGGTACATGAACAAAGGGTTCTTGAGAACAGAAATAAAAAAAGGACAAAGAACAATTTCTGTTTTGTTTTGTTTTTGGTACCGGGGATTGCACTCGGGTCCTTGTGCTTGCACAGCAAGTGGCGAAATCAGGGAGCTAAATCCCCAGGCCTAAAGAACAATTTTTAAAACGGCAAAGTTTGATGCTGGGCATGTGGCTCACGCTTGTAATCCCAGCACTTGCCAGGCTAAAGCAGGAGGACTGCCCTGAGTTCGAGGCCAGCCTGGGCCACAGAATGAGACCTTGTCTCAAACAACAACAACATTCACAAATTTTGAGTTATAAAAATCTGTTTATAGCATCTGTAATCATGTTTTAAAATATTCAATATTAATATCACATATACCAAATAAACTTTGAGAGCAGCCAATCACTTTAGTCTAAACTCAGCCTAGTAATGGTAAAATTAACAGTAGTTTAAATAAAGCTTTGAAGCACTCCAAAGGCTGAGGCAGGAGGATCACTGTGAGTTCAAGACCAACCTGAACTCTGAGACCGTCTCAAAAAACAAAAATTTAAAAAAATAAAGACCCAAAGCAAATAAAGCTTTGAAAAGGATATTGCTATTTTAAAATCATCTACATTATATAGTACCAAGATATCAAGCCAATTATAGCATCTTAAAAGACTGCTGGTTTACAAGAAGGACAGATGTTTAATTCTGAAAATGACAGGAAGCTCATAACTCCCAATTACCTTTCTGGCAACAGAAACTTCAGCTGTCAATAGTTTTAAGTATTTGCATATACCACAAAAGTAACTCAGTATTGAAATTAAGGCAGTTCTATGAAATCAAAATCATGAAGTCAAATTAAGATTCCTTTGCTAAGTCATCCCTTCCACCCACAACATCAAACTTGTAGGACTAAATGTAACTTACTTGGGCTGTTAGAAAGGTATCATCTTCACCTTCTTGAGCTTCAATGTCCTAAGTAAAAGGGTATACAATAGCTTTGCTTTACAAAACATCTGGAAACATGAGAATGCTTTTATGCTTATACCTGATCATCATTTGCCTCATATATTGATTCTGTGGGTACTCAATGCTCAAGAATTTACACTATATTTTTTTAGGCCAATATAAAAAATTAGTCACACTGCTACAGAATTAGAAAAATCCTGAGCTTCTAAATTGTTAGGCTAGGTAGGAGGAAAGTGTTTTAAGCACAAGTTCCAACAGCATTGACTTCCCTAATCCTTGGATTTTGTTAAGATGTGCTAACATATTTTAAAGCAGAACAGTCTACTTCAAAGAGCAGATTTGAATAACTGCTTTAAAATTAAACTTTCATTAAGTAATTTCCCACCTTCAATAATACATTAAGAAATGAAGATTAAAGTGGCTTTTACATTTTCTAAAATTGGGGGGGTCCTACCACCAAATAATGCTGGCAAGATCAGAGTGAAATTGGTACACTAATTCATAGCATAGGGAAAAAAAAAATCCTAAATTTTCAAAATTACAGCAATGGCCATTAGATACATACAAAGCAGTCTAATAAATTATGGTACATATAGTATGTGGATTATAACATTACTATGATATGTGAAAGTAGAATACAGAATAAATAGCAACTTATGGTATAACTACTATAAAAACATACATACGTGAAATAAGCAAAACTTTTAAAAGGTCACCTAAGGTGGTAAAGTTCTAAGTAATTTATAAGCAACCTAAATTTTTAAAAAATTCTGCGACTTCCAAATTGAACTAAAAAAATATTTTTATAATTTAAAACTTAATTTATCCGTGTCATGTTTTAACAAAACTGGCTAAAGACCTGACTTTCGATGTCCTCTTTTTCTACATCTTCTATTGCTTCTGCCTCTATTAATTCATGAGCTCTCTTGTTCTCTTCAGCAGAAAGTAACTCCTTGGAATTCGCATTTTCTTCTTCATTTTCACCAAATTCTTCAGAATCCTTTATTTCGTCACTTTCATCTTGTTCATGTGCCTCTTGATTCTCCAATTCACAGTCCTTTTAATGGTAAGAAAATTTGGTACAACTAGAGGCAAAATAGTGTAGGCTATCCACCAAACGTTTTTTGGTAACTTACATCTCTACATGTATCAAATGTGATCATATTTTGATAGACCCAAAGTTAAGTTGTTTTACCTTTCATATATAAGAGTCTGACACCAATATCCTGAAAGTATGAGTCTGAACTCTCAAACCTCTCACATTGAAATGCATGCTATCTGAGCTGCTATTAGAGATAAACACTTTTAAGTTCCAGTTATTTAAAATTTACTAAGCCAATATTTACCATTATTTATTTTAGGAGCTCTCCAGAAGATATGATCTCAAAGAAACAATCTGATTTCTCTATGCACCAGAGTTGGATTTAACTTTAAAATCCCTAGAAGTCTTCTATGTCAAAACACAAAATTTACTTCTAATTAATAAGAAAGTCCCAAAAGCTGCATCAATGTTCTTGAGAAAAATATACAAAGACTAACTGAAATGTATTTGTTTTGACTGTCACTGTGGAAACACAGGTTGGAATCAGGTCTGTGAAAGACGGTCTGTGTGCCCTTCTAAGTTTGTGAACATCTGATACCTCATTGCACACATACGCAGCAATCTGCTTAGTCTCCTCTTTCACCGACTGTAGAGAGTGAAAACCAGTAACATTCCCTCACTATTCTCACAGAAAACCTAGGTCCCAGCAGTTTTAAGAAAAGGTTTCTGGATGAGAAAGGGCAAAGTACAGGGGCAGGACTATGAACCACCGAGAGGTGCACTCTGCAAGAGGCAGAGAGGAGTGAAGTGGCTCTGGATTCGGCATGGTGGGAGACAGCCGCTCAGGCCTGACCACTCCCCCACAGGAGGGCAGGGGCGCGGGAGGTGAGAGTGACAGTAGCAGGTAATAGGAGCAAACAAGAGCGAGAAGCACTGAGAGAACTTCACCTGTTTTCAGCTGCCAACTGTGGCCAGTCTCCTCATTTATCTGCAGAAATAATTTTTATGAGGCAATAGGTGATGTTTACCTACCATTATTGTAAAAATTCTAAAATTAGACAAGGAAAATATATCTGCTTAATTTCTATCAAACGCATATGCTGATACTTCCACAATAAAAATAAACTGAAGATATATTCAAATAACATCTTTTAAAAAGTTCTTTTGCTCTTTGCTCTGCTAGCATTATGACCAGATTCGCTTAATCGTAAGGCAAAAGCATCCTTTGTGGCACATACATGAGATAGTAATATCATTCTTTGGATAGATGTGTAAGTCTCCATGTACCATTTAAAATGACTAACATGAAGTGAAAAAAATCAGAGACATTTGAAAATTGAAAGATTTTTACAAAGTCACAATGTTTTTCCAACCTACAGATAATTTTTGCTTAATCATACACTTACTAGTGAAGACAACTGTACAGAATAAAATGGAGGAACCGACCTAATGCAAGGTAAACCACAGGATAACCAGAGTACCAAAATGGAAGAGTTCTTAAAAGCTAACCAAAAGCCAATTACAGGCATACAATCATTAATTTTAACGGATCCCTGGGTAAATACTTCAAGGTTAGCTCAACTACATCTCCTGTTTCTCCATGCCTGGCCCCAAAGTTAAAGGTGCACAGCGCAAGCTCTGTGGTGTGGCATGGTATGGGGGGCAGGGGGATGTTCAGAGCAAGGAAGGAGGAAAGAGCCAGGTGGAGGGAGATGCGCTGACTTCCTGGTGGAGCAAACAAACACCCAGAGACACTATGACAATACAGACCAAGTGCGCACAGAGAACAACATATGGAGGTAAAATGCACATGATTTGTGAGGAACAATTCTCCTTAATACCTGCAACTGCCACAATAGTTAAGACATAATAAAGAGTAAATTTCATTAAAATAAGAACCAACTACAATTAAAATGAACTTATTTGTATCTACAGTACATGAAACTACCACAGCCCCAGTTAATATTACATACTTTATTTTTCTGGCTGGCCACTTCTGATTTGCTTCCTTCTCAACCAAAAAAAAATACCTGGCAATAGCTATCTTTTCTAATTTTATAAAACAGGATCTATGTAGCCCAGGCTGGCTTCACACTTGCAGCAATCCTCCTGCCTCAGCCTCTCTCAAGAGCTGGGACCACAGGCCTGAGCTATCATGCCTGGAGGGCTTAGCTATTTTTAAAGGGCAAAAATTGATCTTTAACCAAATAACAAAAGTAAATTTTTTTCCATTTTAAAGTCTTACATTAAAAATTTTTTAAAAAGTCTTACATTGATCTGAGTCCTATATATTATGTACAAAAGTTAAATGCAATGAGCAGATTAAAAAATTATCAATATCCTTCAGGATATCACCTTGTCTAGTAACTAATGTATCAACTGTCTGTAGCTGTTCCCCTAGCCCTTATGTCTCAGATTTTACAGGACTGGAGAGATTATTTTTAGCTTTTAGCTTTATGTCTCATTTTACGAAAGAAGAAGTCATTTATTGTATTTCTCAGTAATGAAAGTTAATGAAGTTGACAGTATTCTCTAAGTCTCTAATATTTAACCTACATATTTCAATGCATTCAAATTAAATTCAAGAAATGAGAAGTGCAAAATCGTAGGCTCAAACATCTTAACCTGAGTAATTAACACTTTACCTTGACAAAAGCATCGTCTTCCACAGAAGCATCTCCACTCAACTCATCTGCTTCTTGTTTTTTACCTGCGAAAGAAGAAAAATGGGCTAACAACAAATATTTAAATACTGTAAGAGCAAAAAGCATTCCAACTTGACAAGAGATATCACTCTCCACTCCCAAATCATCTGACAAAGCTAATGCCAGCTGCTTGTAAACCACCTAGCCATGGCTATACCAACAAATGACACAGCTTTATTAATGCAGCCATGCTGTCTCTCTCATATGCCAATAAGCCTATGCATGAACCCACCACCACAACTGACTCCATGTAATGGTACTTCTCTCTCTACATCACTCCAGTTCGGTCTGCAGTGCTCTCAGAAACAGCAGCACCTTTCAAAGGAACTCCCCTAACCACCCATGGAGCCAGGGCCCTGCCAGCAAAGCCGCTCCTCCCCTCCAAGTCCTCCCAACAAGCTTCCTCACTCTCCTCTGCCCTCTGGTCCATCACTGGTCACACTGGGCCCTCCCTGCCGTGTGGAAAATCGAGTTAAGTACAATGACTGCATTCCTAGAAATGGAATCCAGGACCTTAACGCTGGGCAGCATCCCTACATTTTCTTTCGGGATTTTTTTTTTTTGACAGGCTCTCACTAACTCACTAAACTGTCTAGGCTGGGCTCAAACTTGCAATTGTCTTGCCTCAGGGTCCCTAAGTGCTGGGATTACAGGTGTGCTTCACCCCACCCACTGCACAGCTTAGAGATGCTTTTCTGCTACTCTTCTATCCTCAGGGTCTCTATAAACAGTACTGGTCACGTAACACAATGACACAATGATTTAACTGAGTCAAGGAGGTTGAAATTACTTCAGAATTTGCTCACCCTCTGCCTTCTCTGAGCGTGTACTTTAATTCAACCTTTCTATGTCTCTTAAAAAAAAAAAAAAAGGAAGAAATAAAAAGAGAAAAAAACCTGTTAAAATCTTCCAAATGGACTAGACTTTCATCTTGCCAATTTTGCAAATTGGTATAATCTTAAAAATGCTATTCACATTTTAAAGTTTCCCCCAGAGCCCATGCTAAAAAGCTTGTGTCTCTGATCTAGCCTACCAAAACCTATTTAAAAGTCTCCAATGTGGCCTGGGGATGTTTGTGTAATGTGGCTCAGTAATGAAGTTTGCCTAGCATGCACAAGGCTGTGGGTTTCAAGTCCAGCACTGTAAAATACAAAAACCCCTGTAAATGTACCAGAAGTGCTGTCCAAAAAAAAGCATTGCTGCTGGAAAACTATTTGAAACTTTTTTAAAGGACTTCTTCCTTTCTTTTGAAACATGAGTGAATGTTCTTTCTTGTGGCCAACCAATGAACTAACAGTTTCTACCTGGGCCCCACTTTCAGTGACACCTAAGGAAGAGGGCTTAGCTGCTGGGGTAAATGTTTTTCTAAGAAAGTTAAGAGACGTCCTTTCCCTAGTTCCCTCACCAGGCCCTCTTTCACCTACTCCCAGCTCACAGCCCTTCCTCCCAGCCGTGAGTGATAGAAAAGAAAGAGGACACCACTGGTGCTTCCAGTGAAAAACAAGACTGGGAGAGAATTTTCTTTTACTGAAGTAGCACCAGATAGCATGTGAGGATCAGGAGAAATGAAGTGTTGAGCTGTGTGTGGCATGAATTTCCTAATTAGAATGTTGGTGTTTACATTCTGGGTAAAATATACATTTTTAATGTACCATGTCCTAATTTCACAATTATTGTCATTCTCTTTATCATCAAATTCAATTTGTAGAAACAAAAGGGTACACAATTATTTTTCCCTGAACTCTGAAACAGGAAACTATTGTAAGGGCAGAGAGAGAGGGAGGGGGGAGGGGAGGGGGAGAGGGGAGGGGGAGGGAGGGGGGAGGGAGAGGGGAGGGGGGAGGGAGAGGGGAGGGGGAGGTGGGGAGGGAGGAGAGACAGACAGACACAGACAGAGACAAAAACATATGGAGGGAGGAAGGGAGGGAGGGGGAATGGATGGTCCCTTTCCTGAGAAAGTGTACTGAATGGAGAAAGAGCTCAATAAATTCTGCTACCACATTACAGAAAAGTTCAACATTTCCAAAATCTTAAAGATGCTATCTTTTGGAAGAAATTCTTTTAAAAAATCTTGAGCCCTTCTGCCAACAAACACGGCACTAGACAACCTGTAGAGCATAGCTTTGGGGAGAACTCCTTTGGACCACTCACAAACGCTAAATTAAATTCACTACTTACAATTAAGAAAGCAATTTTATTTTATTTTTTGGTACCAGGGATCGAATTCAGGACCTTGTGCTTGTGGAACCACTGAGCTAAATCCCTGACCCAAGCATTTTTTTTTAAACACAACTGGGCCGGGTATTTAGCTCAGTGGTTCTGGTGCCTGCCTCGCAATCACAAGGTCCGGAGTTTGATCTCCGGTACCAAAAATAAATAAATAAATAAAACACAACAAATTTTATCAACCCGTGGTATATAGGGCAGGTTATCACAACCTTAAAAAAGAGAAAATAGGCCCAAGAGGTTAGTGTGCCCCAAACTACATCTCATTGTAAGAATTGGAGGGTGCTGTGGCCGAAGTGCCCCAACCTAACCTGCTGGGACCCTCTGGACGCAAAGAGCTGTCACTGCAGCTCACTGTCTTGAGTGGGCAGTGGGTCCCCGCTCACATCTGCTGCTTCTAAAGCTCCTTCATTACAGATGCATAGGCACTGAAAGTAGAGGGCAGTCTTTGTGTATATGAAAACACACTATTTATACAGGAAATTTTATCCTGCATACATATATGGAGATAATATTCCATCCACGAAATTGACATAAAATATGTTCACATCTGCATGACCTATCTAAATGAGGTATATATCTGATATAAACGAGGATTATATATTAACTTTCCTTACACTGTATCCATCCATAAACATGACTTTACCTGCACTACTTTCCAGTGTTTCCTACCCCTCATAAAAAATGTGATTTGAGAAAAAAAATTTCAAAATATTGATATATTTACATTTTTTAAAAAAAGAACTGAAAACCAAGACCTCTTAATTCCACTTCTAAATTCTTTCCACTACATCTTATGACCTACTTAAAAGCCACTGTTCCTATCAAGAATGAAGCAGCTTGTAGGTACCATCTTTACAACGATAGCCCTCACTAAGGGCTAAGGACAAGCTGCACCCACTATGCACACTCCATGGTGAATTCCCCTCACATCACTGTACTTACAGGAAAAACACTACACCTCAGCAACAAAAACCACCAGTGGTCACTACTCCTGCTTAAGTGGCTTCCAGGCCACAGGCACTAGGAACACTTTACACACATTAATGTATTTATCCTATCCTCATAACTACTCTGGAACAATCATCCTTCCACAAAAGAGAAAACTGAGGCTAAAATGTTTATCAAGATCACAAACCTAGTAAATTTAAACCCGTGTCTTTTTCACTCCCGGAAACAATTAGAGCTTGGAGGAGCTCAATGTATCAGCCGCCTGCACATTATCCCCTTTGCTATAAATAGTGGTTCAAAAGCCACATCTACAAAATTTAAAACCACAGAACTCCAAAGAGATTCAGTAACTTGCCCCAAGATACACAGCCAACAAGAGGCAGAGGAAGGAAAGGCTGAAAAGTGTAACTCTACTGCTCCATACTGTTTCTAAAGGTCCTATAATGCAAAAGCACTATTTAACATTATTGGCTTATAAACTTAAAAGTCCATGAGGACAAGATTTTCAAACATTACAGTTTTGAACCTGGATTAGTAACCTCATAGACACACAATGTTTAAGAAAACTCAATTTGGTCAGGCATGGTAATGCACATGCACACCAGAATCCCAGCCACTCGGGAAGTTGAGGCAGCAGAATCACAGAGGCCAGACTGGGCGGGCAACTTAGTAAGACTATTTCACAAACAAAAAGGGCTGGGGATGTAGCTCAGCAATAGTGTCCCTGGGTTGGACGGCCACAACTGAAAAAGTAAAAATAAAAAAAGAAGCCATGCCTGTGATCCCGGGACTTGAGGCTGAGGCAATATTGCCATGAGTTCAAGGCCAGCCTGAACTACATATCAAGACCTAAGAAGGAAAAAGCAACCATGCAACCCTTTAATTTTATACTACCTTTATTCAATTGTTTTCTAATCTATAACTGGGCATGTTTTACACAACTGAATTAGAAATAGTATTTTTTTCTTTCTTTGTGAAAAAGTATTATCCTTCTCACACAGAAAATATATTTCATTTTTAAATGCTAAAAGCTATTGTGGTGGCACATGCCTATAATCCCAGCACTTGGGGAGTTCCAGGCCAGCCTGGGGTACATAGTGAGTTTAAGGCCAGTCTCAAAAAAAAAAAAAAAAGGAATATAGCAATCAAACTAACATCATGTGGAACTCCATCCTGTCAGCAGGAATGTATGTGCATAGCTTTAATGATGCTACAACTACATCTACAGTTCCTTCTGTGATGTCACAGGTTGAGTGATAACAGAGAAAAACCAATTCTCCCTGAATTCCAACAAACAGCACTACCTTTGGCTTGTTTTTGTGCAGTTAGTAACCCTTTCCATCTCTGTTTAAGTCTGTGCTATTAAAGGTCCTGTAGCCAATTTAACGAATAGTTTCGCCTCTTTTGTCCTTCAGGGAATCCAGGATGTGCCACAGAAGGGTGACCTGGCCCAAAAGAAGGTAGCATGACCAGGATGCAGGGAATAACTAGAAATTTAATATAGACCAAAGCCTAACTTTAATGCTCTGACAAGCAAATCCATAAAATAAACTGGGCAGTAAACATAGTTTGAAAACAATAGAAAAGAAACCAAAGCTAACCTAACCTATTACATCTTAAACTACCAAAGTAGCTATTCTGAAATTATGTAAAATTCACTAAAATATTCTTTGCGTGATTGTAGGAGGTCTAAAGTAAAATGGCAAAGTATATACCAAAGAGGACAACGCTGGAAACACCTCCTCCTACCTTATGGAAATAAACTTAAATAGGACCAAAAATTCTTAAAGAGCCTCTTGGGACCAGAGAGGTCTCACTATTATTTAGAATGCTCAGATTTCAGGAGACTAAAACAGTGTAGACACCATTTACTAAGTAAAATCTCCCAGTGGCTTCTAAAACAGTACCACATAAGCAATCATATAAATCAAAGCTATAAACAGCCTCAATTTTGCCCACAAATTTAAGAAAAAACTTTGTTTCCAGAACTTTTTTTTTTTTTGGTACTGGGGATCGAACTCAGGACCTTGTGCTTGCCAGGCAGGCAGCGGAACCACTGAGCTAAATCCCCGGCCCTGTTTTCAGAACTTTTGTATTTCAGAATTATGAATAAAGGTCTGCATCATATATTGGATTTCCCCTACAAGGAAAACTGGTCCTTTTCTTTTTAAATTAAAAAATACTGGCTAAATAAAAATTTGAGGGCCGGGGACTTAGCTCAGTTGTTTCGTCGCGTGCCTGGCAAGTGCAAGGACCCGAGTTCAATCCCCGGTACCTAAATAAATAAAAATTTGATAAGGTGATTTATAAAGTAATTTTGCCAAAATACTTTGTGGCGGGCCGAGGATTTAGCTCAGTGGTTTCACCACCTGCTGTGCAAGCACAAGGACCCGAGTTTGATCCCCAGTACCAAACAAACAAACAAACAAACAAAATACTTCGTGGCCAAATACCTTTACCCCTTAAACATTCACAGATGCTACTACAAAATTTAAAAAAAAAAAAAAAAGCTTAGTAATAAAATTACTGGAAAAGGGGACAGGCCAAATTGAACAAGAGTGTTTCCCCAGACATGCAGTACCCTACAATAACCAAACATCATTCCTTCTGTTGTTTACATAATTTAAACTAATATTTTTCTTTTTTTCTTTTTTTTTGGTACTGGGGATCGAACTTGGGACCTTGCACTTGTGTGGCAGGCGCCAGAACCACTGAGCTAAATCCCCGGCCCTATATTTTTCTTAAATATAGCAGTCACACCCAAGTTCGATCCCCGGTACCAAAAAAAAAAAAAAATATATATATATATATATATATGTACTTCAGGGAAAAGAGAGGAACAAAAACAGAATATACAACAAAAAGAATTCATATTTATTGTAATAATTCTGGAAAATACCAAAAATATGCTTTGAAAATCTCTTAAATGGGGCCAGGGATTTAATTCAGTGGCACTGTGCCTGCCTCACAAGCGCAAGGTCCTGAGTTTGAACTCCAGTACCCCAAAAAAGAAATCTCTTAAATGTATAGCTAGAATAAACATTTCTGGCATACACACATACACATAATCTTTAAAAGATAGTAAAAACTTAACTTGGTTCCTATTGGGTTAACCTTTATATCCATCAGGTTGAAAAAAAAAAAAAGCCCTGCTTAACTCTCAGCATGGCTGCATGAATCAAAGCATCATGGAAGTTCCTGGAAAATTGTAAAATATATAAAACACATTGGAAACTAACTAGCAGAAATGAATGAAAATGAGGCTGTTTCAAGCTAGTCTAGAGCTCAATAGGCCTTTGCTCCAGGTACATGAGACTCACTGAGAAGCATCTAGAAAAAACAGCTGCCTGTGCCCCCAAGAGAGCAATGGAAACCAAATCTCTCACAAGTGGCAATCTGGGGTCCATTTTTCTGAAAGCTCCAGTGGCTACTGCAGTGCAGATTACCTCCTAGAATGACTGAATGCGACTAAGGAAGCTAAATGAGGAAAAAAGGAAAAGGTTATTTTTTTCAAATTCACCAACAGGAGAAAACCACAAAGGCATGAATTCTGTGTACCTTTAAGAAAACCCCATGTGTATGGTGTGCACCTGTATCTTGGCTGTTGAGGGGAGCTCTTGAAGTATGACCTCCTGTGAGCTCTGCATAGACCTACACACATGTGAGGCCAACTCAGTGTCCCCTAGGACACACTCGAAATGGGGTTACAAGTGGTTTCCAATTTTTTTTTATTTTTCTAGATTATCCAATTTTTAAAATAAACACATTTCATTTTCGTAATCTGAAAAACATTACTGAAAGTCATGGCACAAACTACTATTCCTGGAAAGCAGGGCTGTCACATAATACTAAACACACTGCAGAGTGCATAGTATGGACAGTTAATTCCTGGAACTGCCCGACACTGAAGCCCTTTTATTCCAGTATGTCAGGAGAATAGTTGATTTGATAAATCAACAAATCCTAAAAACAGGGAGAGATATAAAAAAGCCAGGCATGGTGCCACACTCCTGTAATCCCAGCACACGGGATGTTGAGGTAGGAGGATGGCCAAGAGTTTGAGGCCAGCCAGGGTCCACAGTGAGTTCAAGAAAGCCAGCCTGAACTACACAATGAGACCCTGTCTCAAAAGAAAAAAAAAAAAAGAGAGAGATAGGGATTTAGCTCGATGGCACCACACTGCCTCAAAAGCACAAGGACCCGAGTTCAATCCCCGGTACCAAAAAAAACCACATCACCTAGTAGATGACTGGGATGGAGGAGGCACAGCGCATGACACCACTGTAGTAAGGAAATTAACCCTTTCCTCACCAGGCTCCTTGGCACACAATCTCATTTGCTATAATAAAACAGATGAAAGAAGTACTACGGTGCCCTGGTGACAGACACAATGCAGGTTTTAATGAGCAATAAATGGGTTGGTTCTGAAATGAAGATGACATTCTGAGGCTGCAAAATACTCCAGCAAAGGTTAGGGGGCTTTCTAACACAGCAACCACTTGGTAAGGAATAAAAGGATAACTTCAAGATCCGTGTGCTCTAAAAGTACACTTTACACCTCAGTACACAAGAACCCTAGTGCTCCTGCAAGAAGCAAATTTTAAAAAGAGAAGCAAATTAAAATGAGAGACAGGAAGACAATTTATTAATCCCTGATGTGCCATATGTGCTTCCTACAAATATGCAGTTAAAGCAGGCACCAAAAGAAATTTTTTGAAAAGCCACTAAGAGGGCCGGGGATTTAGCTCAGTGGTTCCGTCGCTTGCCTAGCAAGCGCAAGGACCCGAGTTCGATCCCTGGTACCAAAAAAACAAAACAAACAAACAAAAAAAGAAAAGCCATTAAGAAAGCCAACAAGGGCAGGGGATTTAGCTCAGTGGTTCCACCACCTGCCTCGAAAGCGTCAAGGTCCCGAGGTCGATCCCTGGTACCAAAAAAAAAAGAAAGCCAACAAACTGGCTTCCAGTATTCATTCAACAAACATTTTCTGAGCACCTATTATGTGCCATTACAATGGCGGAGGCCAGCAAAAAATTATGACCTGGCCTTCATAAAGTTTTCAGCTCCCAGGTACCCAAGAAATATCCATGACAATTCTAAGCCCAAACAAAAGTGTTCCTCAATGCTACATTTTTGAGTGGTGTTCCTCAACAGCTAAGCATACAACAGTTGTTTTCTGGGGTGTTTGCCACCACATCTGGTTGAACATACTAGTTTTTAAAAATGAGGAATGAAGCCGGAAGTAATGGCACACGCCTGTAATCCTAGAACTTGGGAGGCTGAAGTGGGAGGATTGCTAAGTGTTCAAGGTCAATCTGGGCTACATAGCAAGAACCTGTCTCAAAAAATCAGTAACAGGGGCTGGGGATGTAGCTCAGTGGTGCCGTGCCTGCCTGAAAAGTGCAAGGTCCGGAGTTCAATCCTCAGTACCAAAAAACAAAAAAAACCCCCAAAAATCAATAACAACAAAAAAGGTGGAATGAGGGGCACTTTGAAACTGTACTACATGAAATGTCCATTATGGAGCTGCTTGGTACACCATCCTATTTGACTGGTATATAACTTGAAAAGATTTATGGAGTAAACAAATAATTACAAGTATACTGTCTGTGGTGTTTTCCATGAAAAAATTATACATCAGATGTTTGTTCACAACATCAACCCCAAATTGTACTTGTTTCTATAGAGAAAAACTAGACTTTTTGTTTGCTTGGGGTTTTTTTGTTTTTCTTGGGTACCAGGGATCGAACTCAGGACTTGGCGCTTGGCTAGACAGGTGCAGTGCCACTGAACTAAATCCCTGGCCCTTGTTTGCTTGTTTTTTGAGCCAAGGTAGCCTAGGCTGGCTTCGAACTCATAGTGATTCTCCTGCCTCAGCCTCCCAAGTGTTTTTTAAATACCATTTTGTATCTTTCTAAAACTTGCATGTATTACAAATTAGTTTCAGTATCACTGAATACTACACTATAATACTGAACATTGTACTAATAAACCACATAACTTTCACTGAAGATTAGAGGTGACTTTAGAGATTGAAAATCTAGATAAACCAATTATACATTTGAAATCTACAACGTCAACAAGCTGATGAGTGAGTTCTACCTGTTTTACTGCTTTTTTTTAACACACACCCAAATAATGACAGTAAATCTCAATGGATAAAGCTTTCATTTAGGTTACTGTCATTAAAAAGTTCCTAGCAAAGAGGCTATAGAAAGACAGAAGGGGGCCAGGGATTTAGCCCAGTGGTTCCGTTGCCTGCCTCGCAAGCGCAAGGACCTGAGTTCGATCCCCGGTACCAAAAGAAAAAAAAAGAAAGAAAGAAGGGAGAACCAATCCAAGGTACAAACTGTTTGCTTATATTAACTACTTGTAAACAGATTTTGTAAGTGTTATTATAAATGCCAGAACACACTATAACGTAACAACACTTATTACATGTTTGTTTGCAAGTGCAAGGACCTGAGTTCAATCCCTGGTAACAAAAAAAAAACAAAAAAAACTTATTACAAGTTTGTCCTCTAATTGCTTTTTTTTTTTTTTTGGTACTGGGGATCAAACTCATGACCTTGCGCTTTCGAGGCAGGCACAGCACCACTGAGCTAAATCCCTGGCCCCTCTAACTGCATTTTGAAATAGTCTACAAAATACTTCAGAGTACTGTTTTTTTGTTTTTGGGGGGTTTTTTCTTAGCCCAAATCAGTTACTTTTTCTTTTCCTAGGTACTGGTGATAAACCAAGGGCCTTGCCCACTGACCTAACCTCCCAGTCCTAACACACATTTTTTTAAAAAGAAATAGTTACCCTATATTTATCTCCTAAGAGAACAGGCTGTGTCTTACCTAAGTAATTTTCCAGACCTATACAGTTTCTCTCTTGCTTTTTTACATCTTTTTTTTTTTTTTTTGGTACCGGGGAGTGAACTCGGGTCTTTGTGCTTGCGCAGCAGGAGGCAAAACCACTGAGCTAAAATCCCCTGCCCTATTTTACATCTTTTATTTGCCACTTTAGAAATAGGAATTATTACTATTTCCAACAAGCTGTTAAATGTTCTACCTTCCCAATGTCCAGGACTGCTCCCTAAGTAAGACCATCTTCTTTACTCCTTTCCTCCCTACTCATGTGTACACTGATTGAGGGCCTAGGAGCTTTCCTGCTTCTTGCTTATATATTTATTTTATTTTATTTTTTCGGTACCAAGGATCAAACTCAGGACCTTGGATTTTCGAGGCAGGCACGGCACCACTGAGCTAAATCCCCAGGCCACTTATATATTTTAGAAAACATTTTTCCTCTAGCTCTTGGCTATACATATTGTTAAATTTCAGAACTAAAAAAGTCTTACAGATATAGTAAAATTTCAAATTAGAAAAAAAAAGGGAGGGGCCGGGGATTTAGCTCAGCAGGTTTGCTGCCTGCTGCACAAGCACAAGGACCTGTGTTCGATCCCTGGTACAAAAAAAAAAAAAAAAAAAAAAGAAACAAGCCAATTGAAGAAAACATTTCCTGATCAAAATGAAATTATTTAAGGTAAATATACAAAGTAGGATTTGGCTAAAATGCTGGGTGTGGGGGTGGACACCTGTAATCCCAGCACTGGGTAGGCTGAGGCAGGAGGATCACCTCCAGGCCAGCTTGAACTACATTATCAAAACCCTGTCTCAAAAACAAACAAATAAATAAATAAATAAAAGATTTAAAAACTACTTAATTTCTTTTATCTTTATTTTGGAAATGTGTTTACTGATATTTTAACAAGTTTCTTCATAGAAACTTGAGTTCTGAAAATTATACTTTAAACTTAATTTAAAATAATCTTAGGGGGATGGGGTAAAAGTATCTTCAGGAGCTCTGTGGTAGAGCACCTGCCTCCAATGTATAAAGGGCCTGGGTTCAATGTGGATTTAAACACCTGTACTGCAAAGAAAATAAATAATAATCTTATCTATAGGGGTCTCAATTGTAAATTAATTCAAACAAGGTTCTGAGCTGCGGATGTGCATTAAATTCTTTGTAATTGTCATGCATATCCTACAATGAAGATGTGGAGTACTCAATAGCCTGCTACAGACAAATAAATGAATGCTACAACTTCGAGCTAAAGACTTTAAGTCACTGTAACATCAAAGTTATGAAATAAAACTCAAGTATCTTTATAATCCATATAAAGGGAAAAATTACACTGATAAAATGTTATTCAAAAATTATCACACTATATCAAAAAATTCCTTAATTTTTATATTGCTGAAATTATTTTTTATTTTCTTTAAAGTCCTTGTAGAATTTTTTGAGACAGGGCCTCACCATATAACCCAGGCTGGCCTTGAACTCTTGATCTTCCTGCCTCAACCTCGCCAGTGCAGGGATTACAGGCCTGTGCCACCATGTTCAGCTCTAAAATTATTTCTAAGGGTTAAATAAATGAAGTTTCTAGTCAAAATTGAAAAAGGGATGTAAAAAGAAATTAAAATGAAGTGAGAACTGAATAAAGTAAATGAATCTTACTTTAAATGCTACCATCATTAACATCAACTCCAGTAACTTGGAACTATGATTAATACATGACATCTGTCAAAGTATCACAAGGTATAAAACTAAAGCTATGAATCAAAAACACCACAAGAAACAGTTTAGCACAGTGCCTGCCAGGCAAGTCGAGGCCCTGAGTTTGACTCCCAGTACCAAGAAAAAAAAAAAGAAACACGGTTTATTCCTGATACACTTATTTTCAAATTTTTTATGCTTCCCCATTTTGAAATACTTCTGATTTGTCAGCAGAGGAATTTCTGGCACAAGGTTCTCTAAACACAGGGAAATGTGTCTCTCAAGGCTGTATGAATGTATCTCAAAGTGATAAATACAGTCAAAGTTACATTGTTTTACCATAAACTTTCAAAATCATTTCCTTACTCCTCTAAACTCCATCTCCCATCTCTGCCAATCCCTTCTCATTCAAGAAATGCTCCTTAGCCCTTTTCTCAATTTCCTCTGGCACAAACCGGACTCTAGAACCTATGAAGACTCAAAATAGTGAAGCACCCTGTTTCTGAGAGCCATGGCGCTAGGGTCAAGATCGATCCCCTTCTTTTCAAGATCAACCATTCTGTTCTCACCCCAAACCCTAGGTAGCTGTAATATCACGTGGATCCCTTGAAGCAGTAAAGATTTTAACAACAAAATGCTGCAGATGTTCACGCTACACACGGCAACTGTAGAAAACTACCAGGATCCACATACATCACGCCCACCCTCTGCCACTGTCCTTTACAGGTGGAAGGGAGGAATTTGCAAGTATTCAAAAACAAACTTCACTCAGCAGATGCTTTTCAAAACACCTAAATTCCATGTTCATTTAAAATCATTCAGCTATTTCTACATCCCAGAAACACATCTAGTCTAATTTAAAGTTATTAAACATCCCTACAGCTGAATACTTAAAACTAATCATGGATTTTCCCTACCTTCTTAATGTAACCGATGAGGTCCTTTTAATTTTCACTGAAAATTCTAAGAATGTATTGTGGCATAAATGTAAATTAAGTTCACCAAATCAAATGAAATACTAAACATAAAGGTTACAGAATCTCAAAAAACTATATAGAACAGCAAGGAGCCAAGGGAAAGATCCAGTAGGAATTCCATCAATACTCTGCCAATTGTGGGGCAAGGTAGACATGTATTAAACTGTTTTATTCTTCAAGGCTTCAAGCCACGAAAGAGTACACAACTTGATTTGTACTATTTTTGGAAACAATAAAGAACCGTTGTAGCTTTCTGGTCAGCTTCATCCCAATCTTAAGGGCTAGAAGTTACCCAGAGCCTGGCAACAGTAACTTTTCTTCCTTGGCCCAAGAAGGCAGAGCGCCAGAGGGGAAGAGCAAAGAGTAGCACTAAACAGGACAAGTGGCACAAGAGCAGAGGCAAGTTACATAACCAAGATATATTTTAAAATATGTTCATAACTCGTAACAACCTTTGCCTTTGGTTGGTTTCTTGTTTGGAGTATCAGTTGAAACAGTTAATTCAATATTATCTGGATCGCCTCCTTCCTCTTCAATAGCCTACATTAGAAAGAGAAGTTAATATGCTACACAATCTGTCTAAACTTATTTTATAAAAATGAAATGAAAAAAAAATTAGCAAACCTCAAGCCTCGAGACATTAGAATTGCCTGTTATTTCATAAACCGACTGCGAAAAAGAATAAACTATGGGAAAGAGTGAAAAGAAACTTTCGGGGGAAGTCAGTAGATATCAAAATCACACAGAACTTTAAATTCTACCGAGTCGATAATTAAATATCACACTTCAGCACACTGAAGAGAAATCTAAATACACTCTATTGCAGAAAAAGTTTCTAGCTACTAAAGGAAATAGTTTTTTCCTAATTTCTACAGCGCAAACTTACTAGCCCTCTACTAAAATTCCAACGCTCACTCAAACCAGAAAGCTAATCAGGGATGAAAAAGCAAATTATTTCGCTTATGCAAAAACTAAAAGCCCAGAGGAAAACAAAACCTCTCTCGCCCACCCATCAACTCCCATTACCAGCAGCCCCCAGATGCGGAGGAAACGGTCGGGCATCATTAAACGGTTACTTCGCAGGAGTCACCCCAGTAACCATTCCCTCCGCGCCCGGAGACGCACGCGCTCACCATGGCCGGAGGCGGAGGCAGCGCAGCCCGCTCCCGCCGCCCTGGCGAGGCCGCACCGCCGTCCACAGGGTGGTCGCCGGCGGGGACGTCCGGGGCGCACGCGCGGGGCAGCTCGCGGCCCATAGGCCGGACGGATGCGGGGTCTCCCGCCGTGCCGCTTGTGGATCCCGCGGCCGCGAGGCAGGGGCGGCAAGGCGCGGCCTAAGCTCCCCGGCGGACCTCAACAGGCCTCACCTGCTTCAGTCGGGAGACCAGCACAGTCTTGACTCCGTTGATGTCCAAGTTCCGCCGCTTCAGCTCGGACTTGAGGTCGATGACCCGCAGGTCGGCGATCTTCTTGCCTTCAGCCGACCCCACGGTACCGGCAGCAGCGGCCATCTTGGGAGAGCGGCGCGCCGCCGAGGCAGCAAGCAGGCTGAGGGCGGCGGCGGCGGCGGCGGCGCCAACTTCCTCCCAGGCCTAGGCGGCCGCGGCGCCGCACAGCGCTGCGCACAATGAGCTGCGCCCGCCCACAACCACTCGCCTACGCCCACTCGCCCGGCGCAGCCTTCGCCAGGGCACCCGGATGAGGGCGCGCGTGCGCACTTCGGAACGGCGGCGGCGTGTCCCCCCCCTCCGTGCGTGGGCGGGGTCACGCGCGTGCCGTGCGCCGACGTCGGCTCACCGCCTCGTTAGCTGTCGTCCTGTCGCGCTCGCGTCTTGAGCGGCGGTGGAGGCCGCGCGTCAGTTGGCTTCCGCGCGTAAGAGTCTGAGCTCTGCTGACAGTTGTAACATAGAAACTGCGGCCCGAGCGCGCGTGAGCCAAGGTCCCGAGCGCTAGCCAAAGGACCTAAAGAAACTCAGGTGTCCTTTGTCACTTGTCCGGCTGTCTTCCGGGAGACAGCTCACATCTCCCACCCTCCAGGCTCCGTAGATGCCAGGGCAGCCTCCGCTTCTTGAAAAGCAGAACTTTACCTGTCTGCTTCGCTTTGCCCCCACACACCAGACATCACCTCACGAAAATGTTCACTGAATGAGGACTTTTATAAACCCTTGTCGCCATTGTGTATACTATGTTCACTGTTTTCCCCCCAGAATTTGGGATTCCAACAACCGTCTTATGGAGGACCCGCCTGCGCAAGTGAGTACCTACTGGTAATTTTAGCCAGTTTTATAAATCACCAAAGCACAAGCATTTATGGAATAAAACCTTAAATTTGATAAATTGTGATGCAGTTAACTATTCTGCTATGGGTTCTCCCTCGTTTCCTGGTTTTAAAACTGAAATTGATGAGGTTTGACTAACTTTGTGTCTTTTGATCGACTAATTAGGTCATAAGGAGAAAAACTGGACACTATAAAAATAGTCCTTAAAAAAAGAAAGAAAAACAAAAAAAATAGACCTGCCATTCGGTTAGTTCATTAGGTTTATAAGGCACTTTGACACGCAGTAATCTCCTTAATCCTTCTCAATTTTGTGAGGTAAACTCTAAGGTTTAGAGAGATTAAATGACTTATTCATATTTGCACAGCTGCTGTGTGGCAGAACTGTGCTCAAATCCCAGCCTACTGATTCCAAATCCAGCTCTACCTCTACCCCGTTGTTTTCAGTCACAGAATTTTAGAATTTAAAGGCTCTTTAGTAACCTTCTGCCTACCCCACCCCCAATAAATGAAAATTTTTAAGAAATTTACTGAGGGGGCAGTAGCTAACTATCAGCTACATTTGCACTAATTTCAGGTTTTATTCTAATATCTTTTCCCATTTCTTACACCTTCTGTGGATGTTCGTTTGTTTAGACAGAGCCTCCCTAAGTAGCCCAGGCTGGCCTAGAACTTGCCAACTTCCTCAGTCCTGGGATTACAGGAATTTACCTAGCTCTGAGCATTCTGTGGGCACTTTTGTTTATTTTTTTACTTGAAGCTATCCTCCTGCCTCAGTCTCAGTAGTTCTGGGATTCCAGGCATGTGCTATCAGGCCTGGCTTTGTGGACACTTTTAAAGAGGAGTTCTACTAACTGCAAACTAATAGTTTACTTAAAGGGAATGAATTTTAATTTGTTTTTTTAAAATAAAAATTAAGTGGGGCATGGTGGTGCACACCTGTAATCCCAGTACTTGGGAGGATAGACAGGAGGATCACCACAAGTTCGAGGCCAACCTGTGCTACATAGTGAGTTCAGGGCCAGTCTGAACTACAAAGTGAGACCCTGTCTCAAAATAAATAAATAAATACAATTAAAATCTAATAATGGAGTTATCTTGAAATGGACATAGGTGCCTTCTGAGCCAATGCAATTGAGGATATAATATCACAACCCAAAATCCCAAGAGTGTTGAACCTGAATTCAACCAAGAGGAAACAATCAGACATCTCCAGTTGTATGTAGGAGAAAAATGACTGATCAAAAGCCTCTCTCTTCCCTTTTATTGGAATTTCACAACTGTCCTTTTGCTTCTATAAAAATTTATCATTTAGGCCAGATGTGATGGCACATGCCTGTAATTCCAGCACTTGGGAGGCTGAGACAGGAGGATCGCTGCAAGTTTGAGGCCAGCCTGGACTACATAGTGAGGTCAAAGCAGGCCTGAACTACATAGTGAGACCCTGTCTAAAAAATAAAAACAAAAAATTTATCATTTAGACATGTACTAGTTCCCTACGATGAATGTAATCATTATGTACTGCAAACATGTACTAAAATTTTTTTTAAATTCACCTAGATATCTTCCTGAAAGAGTAAAAAATACCATATTACAGTGATATGTGCATATCCATATTTATACCAACAGCAACTCAAGAGCTAAATCTTGGAAATGACCTGTAAGGTCCTGAGTTCGATCCCTGATACTGGAAAAAGGACCAGGGTAATCCATTTGGGACCCCCTTCTGTCTCTCAAGAGCTATTCCTATTCCCCAAGAAATTTTCCTACTCTTAAAAAAAAAAAAAAAAAACAGGACAAGATGGTGACTATATGGAAGTTCACTTTATAGTAATCTTTTAGTTTATATATTCATATTTTCTAGAAGTATGTAATATCCATAATTTGAAAAGTTTAAAAATTGTAAGTATAGGGCCAGGAATTTAGCTCAGTGGTTTCACCGCCTGCTGCACAAGAGCAAGGACCCGAGTTCAATCCCCGGTACCAAAATAAAAAATAAAAATTGTAAGAATGGGCTTTTGGGCCCTATAAACATGGATTCAATTTCTCCTTTTTTTTTTTGGTACTAGGGATTGAACTCAGGACCTTGCACTTGCCAGGCAGGCACTGTGCCACTGAACTAATCAGTTTCTACTTTTGAAGCTAACAGTGATATCCTTTTTTATTTTTATTATTTATTTATTTATTTATTTATTTTGGTAATGGGGATTGAACTCTGGACCTTGCACTTGCAAGGTAGGCACCGGAACCACTGAGCTAAATCCCCGGCCCCCGTGATGTCCTTTTTTAAAAAATTATATTTTATTAGTACATGTTTGCAGTACAAGCTGGGTGTGGTACATGCCTGTAATTCCAGCACTGGGGAGGCTAAGGCATGAAGATCACCATGAGTTCAAGGCCAGTTTGAAATACATAGACCCTGTCTCAAAAACCACGTTTGAGGGCCAAGGACTTAGCTCAGTGGTTTCGCTGCCTGCTGCGCAAGCGCAAGGACCCAAGTTCGATCCCCAGTACCAAAAAAAAAAACAAACATTTGCAGTACATGCATTTTACAATCATCTTGGGAAGTTGGAACATGTACATGTACACAGTGAAATCCTTTTATTTTAAAATTCAAATAACTTAGATAAAAGTGTCTAGCATATAATGAGTGCTCAATGAATGTTTTCTCATTTCCTCCCCATATCCATTAACTCATCACTTGACTACCTGTATTCGAGTTTTCAAAGAGGATATGGTAGCCTCCAAGATGGTCTCTAGTGATCTTTCCTCCTGCTGTTCAAACCCTCAAGTAGTCCCAGCCCATATTAGATAGGGCTGAGCTGTGCAGCCAAAAGCATCTTGAGGAATTATGCATGGAATTCTCAGGCTAGGCCATAAAATACTATGGTTTCCATCTTCCCTCTCTTGAATCATTGCTCTTGAGGAATGCAGCTGCCATGTTGTGAGGATACTTAAATAGCCCTGAGGAGAAGTCCACATGACTAGAAACCAAGACCTGAGGACAACCTGTATCAGCAAACCATATAAGTCAGTTGTCTTGGAGGGTCATCCACCCTGGTTAAGCCCCTACTGATGGTTGACTGAAAGCTTATAAAGGACTTTGAGCCAGAACCACCAACCAAGCCACTCCCAACTTCTTGACACAAAACTATGTGAGATAACAAGTTTTTAAATTTTTCATTGTTCACTTTCGATACTGGGGATTGAACCCAGGGCCCTGTGGTACATGCTGGGCAAGCATTCTGCCACTGAGCTACATCCCCAGACCTTTGTATATTGGAGATAGGACTTCACCAAGATCCCCAGGCTGGCCTCAAACTTGAAATCTTCCTGCCTCAACTTCCCAAGTAGCTGGAATTGTAGGCATGTGCCACAATGCTGGCAATTTTTAACTTTCGTGGTAGGCGCTTAAGTAATTATTATGCATTAAAACTATGCAATAATTGGGCTAGGGATTTAGCTCAGTGGTGCCACTGCCTGCCTCGCAAGGCCCTGAATTCAATCCCTGGTACCAAAAAAAAATTATGCAATAATTTTTGCAATATAATGCAATCCAAAGGAGCAAGAAATTGGTAGAAGAGCTTGTGACTTACTCTGAAATTTGGTTTTGAAGGGCTGGGAATATAGCTCAGTGGCACAGCATCTGCCTGGCAACCACAAAGCCCTGAGTTCAGTCGCCCGTACCAAAAAAAAATTTTGGTTTTGGAGAGAGAATTTCCAAGAGATAGGCTCAGGAACAAAAAGTAGGTTGGACTATTAAAGAAGGAAAAGGAGCATTCTCAGAGCTGAACTGGGCTAAGAAAGGTCTGTGTATTGAGAAGAGTCAATGTGAGATCCAACAAAACTTTATCACCCTGCAATGAATGTTATTATGTGTGCCTATAATGTACCAGTAAATGTTTTGCTATTAAAAAAGAAAGAGTTCCTGGGAAAACCATTTGGCTAAGAGAACTTTGAATATTTTCCCCCACACATTTAGTCTATTTATTTATTTATTTATTTATTTGGTTTTCTTTTTGTGTGTGTGTGGTACCAGGGATTGAACTCAGGACCTTGCACTTGTCAGGCAGGCACGGCACCACTGAGCTGCATCTCAGCCCTTATTTATTTATTTGGTACTAGGGACATTCAGTCTATTGAAATTTTATATAATCATTTATTGCTTCGTAACAAATAATCCCAAATGTAGTAGCTTAAAACAATAAACTTTGGTTGTTTCACACAGTTTCTGAGAGTCAGAAATCTCATGAGTTTGTCATCAGGCGGTCAGCTAAGACTGCAGACATCTGAAAGCCTTGTCTGGGGCTGAAGGCTGTACATGTAGCTCACTTTCATGACTGTTGGCAAGAGGCTCCATTCTTGCCATGTGGACTTTTTCATAGGGATGCTCAATATATGACCTCCTCCAGAATACCGGGGTGGAGGGGACAAGACACAACTGAAATGTCTTTTTTAGCTTAATCTCAAAGTGACACCCCATCACTACCATATTCTGTGGACCACGCAGACCAGCCTAATACAACATGGGTGAGGATCACAGGAGGCATGGTAGGGATCCTTGGGGCTATTTTGAATGCTGCCTGCCATATGTATAATTTATATATGATGAAATTCATAGATCTTCGGCGTACAGTTTGACCAGTTGTAAAAACTGAATATCCTAACATACCCCACACTTCTGTGAAGGTTTGAACATGTCCGTCAGCTGAGAAGCTCCTTTCATGGCCCTTTCAAGTCAATCCCTTCTCACCCCAAGCAACTACCAACCTTTTTTTAAAAATTTTTATTTATTTATTTATTTATTTATTTATTTGGTGTTTTGAGACAGGGTCTCACTATGTAGCTCAGGCTGGCCTCGAACTCATGGCACTAACCTTATTTCTTTTTCTTTTTTTTTTTTTTGCGGTACTGGGGATCAAACTCAGGACCGTGCGCTTGCAAGGTGGGCGCGGTGCCACTGAGCTAAATCCCCAGCCCACCAACCTTATTTCTATCCACATAAAACCCACAGTTTTGCCTGGGTTGATGAAACGAACCATATACTATGGACTCTCATCTTCTGCCTAATGATTTGAGATTCATCCATCCAGTTAATGTTCAATGGTTTGTTTCATCTTACCACTGAGTTTTCCACTCCTCCCACCTTTATGTGACCTTACCCTTATTAAATGTGCTGTGTAGCATGGAAAAAAAAAAGACTGTCAAGAACACAGCATTTGTTCCCAAGAGGTTTCTACATCCAAACATCAATCACCTCCATGCCAGGCATGACCCGACTGAGAAGGATTCAGAGAAAGACATGATGATCCTAGAGAATACAGAGTATACTTTAGAGACAGGTAGGCTAGCACAACACAATATAAATACTGCTCTAAAATGACAGGAAAGAGATATGGTTCCTGAAATAAATTTGAGATGCTTCAAACAAAGGTGACACCTAAGCTGAATTTTGAGAGCTGAGAGGAATGGAAGAAGTGGTACTAGAGGGAGCAGGAGAATCAGTGGATGGGGCAGTGAGAGACGTGACCACTGCAGTCAAGGAATTGAAGTGCAGCACCAGGGGTGAGGAGGGTGAGGAGGGTGAGACGTGAGGGAGGGGCAGCCGGCCTTTCTGAGCCTGCTGTGGGGAGAAGGAAAGCGGAGAGACTAGTTAGGGCACTTGGTGTGCTAAGAGGTGGAGTGGGAAGGGATGATTTCACAGGCCGAATCCACAGATCTTAGGTAACAGAGGGATATGGAACTATGGTATTTCCAGATTCATAGTGAGAAAGGGATTGGAATTGAGTTTAAATTTAAGAAACTTGAGGATGGGCCGGGGATTTAGCTCAGTGGTTTCTCTGCTTGCTGCACAAGTAGAAGGACCCGAGTTCAATCCCCAGTACCAAAAAAACAAGAAACTTAAGGATGAAGAATATGCTAAGAAGGGATGGGGAATAGCTCAGCGGGAGGCCCCTTGCCCAACATAGAAAAGGTACAGAAGGGAAAATCTTAGGGAAAACTGGCAAGGAGGTAATTTCTGAATTTCTGTTCCTGTCTTTCCTTTTACACTTAAGGTTGCTAAAAGAGGTGTCTCCCCTTTCTGTTTCTTCCTCATCTCACATTGCCTCTCTTTTGTTGTTGTTTGTCTCTTTTGTTTTTTGAGACAGGGTCTTGCAATGTAGTTCAGGCGGGCCTTGAAGTGTGTAGGCCACACTGTGTAGGCCAGGCTGGCCCCGGCTCCTCCTGCCCAAGCCTCCTGAGTGTGCCACCACACCCAGCCTCTTATGCACCAAATTGGCTTTTCCTAAATTCACTGGTGACCTGATAACTGCTCAATTTAATGAATATTTTCAAGTATTATATCCTGTGTCCCTCCCAACCACCCACTCAGCATTTGATGTTGATAATACTTCCTATTTGAAACTCCTTTACCTCAATTTCTAGGATACTTATATATTTCCAGTTTTTTTCTCCAGCTGTATAAATTTGCTGCTTTCTTTTCAGATTTTTCTCTTTTCTAAAACATCACCTTGTTGCTACATCCATCTATATGTTCCCATTCTCAGGGTTAGATGGTAGATCCTGACTCAATACATGGCCATTTCAATATCCCTTTTCATAGCTTTCTTCTGCTTTAAAGGCTAGCAAGATGAAGTACCTGATTATCTTTCCTTGAAGCTAGGGATGGCCATGTGACACCATTTAGGCACATGAGCTATAGACAGAAACATCTGGACTTTCCCCTTCCCATTGAAAAGACTATCTCATGGGGCTGGGAATGTGGGTCAGTGGTAGAGCACTTGCCTAGCATGTGCAAGGCCCTGGCTCAAGCTCTAACACTGCAAAAAAAATTTCAAAAAGATGACCTGATAGATGGAAAAGTTTTGCCTTTCATCCTTGTACCTTTTTCTTTCCCAGAACATAATTGTAAAGTTGGACGCACACTTGGGATCTTTTGATTATGAGGCCGAAACCTACATGACAGTGATGCTGTAAGAGAAACATGATGGTCATCAGCCTCCTTCCTGTCTTTTTGTTGCATAGCGTAAATAAACTATGTGTTTGTTTAAAGTATTCTTAGTCAAGTTAAAATCCTGGTAGACGTTTTGAGTTCTTGAACATTTTTTCTCCTCATTTTCCTTGACTCTACAGGGAGATCTTATCCACCATCTTGATTTTAATCATCATCCATATAGAATTCACTTACAAAATCCACATCTCTGTCCAGACCTGTCCTCTGAGTTTAACCACCCGCCTACTGTATGTTTCCATTTGGATTTCTACCTCAGCAAAATTCAGTATGTGCACATTGGCTTAGGCCTTCCCCCTTAACAAAACTGAGGTATTTTCTTAAGCATAAAAAATGCCTGAAAGAACGTTATTTTTAGATAAGACACTGAATTAATATTGATCTGATTTTTACTTACCTTCGTATGTATTCTAGCCCAGTAGTGGCAAACCTATGGCACACATGTTGCAGAGGGGACACAGAGCCCTCTGTTGGCATCCAAGCCAAGTGTATGAGTTGTCTTTTCTAGACTAAAACCTCAGTGTTCTGGTTTAATTGCAGTGTTGGCACTTTGTGATAAACAAGTGGGCTTTGGGCTGCAGTTTGGGAACTCAATCTCTAAAAGGGTCGCCATCACTGTTCTGGGCCTTCCTGTGGTTATAAAGTCACTCAACAACAGAGGTGGAAATTTGCCATGTGAGGAAGCACAAATGTCTAAGCTGGAGAATTCATAACTATAGAAGTCACTCCCAAAGGCTCAGACCGGTCTGCCAGAGCCGAGGACCACATGCTCTTGGGCTGGCTCTGCCCGACACCCAGAGGGCAGGCTGGCCTTTCTTACTGCTCTATGAGCAGCCTTAAATCACCACATTTCCCCTAAGATCCTTATCATCCACCACTGGAGGAAAGGTTGATACAGGGAGGAATTGGGATTACGGGGTCTAAGTTGCTGACACATATTTGAGTGTTTTAACTTATTTATTTGTTGTTTTGTTTTTTGAGATAGGATCTCATTATGTAGTTCCGGCTGGCCTGGAATTCACTATGTAGTCTAGGCTGGCCTCGAACTTGCAGCAATCTGCCTGCCTCAGCCTCTGGAGGGCTGGGATTACAAGGCATGTGCCACCATGCCTGGCTGAGTATTTTAATTTAAAACATAATAATGTTTACCAATCTTTTAGAAAATATAGTAATAATTGCCAATCTTTTGATGTATGGTTGAACTAATCTAGACTGTACTACTTGCCTAGATTCAGATTGCTGAGTGATCACATAAGTGATTGATTCACTACTCACCATTAAACCTGTTTAAAAAAAAAACTGAATAAAAACCAGATCAAAGATACGGGGGAAAAAAAATCAAAGATACAGATAAATGTGGTTCCTCAGAGCCTACCTTTATTCCTCATGGTGGTTGACAGTCTGAGATAGCCCAGGAAACGAACAGTCCACCGGGCCAGGGGAGCTGGGATGATGGACCAGCTGCCGCGTGAGTGGAAAGCTGGAGCGAGGCCACCACAGCTGTGCCCAAGCGCGCCCCCTACTGCCCGCTGCGGTGATCCTGCCGGGGTCCCAGTACGCTGGCTTTCGATCCGCAAGGTTTCAGGGAGCCTGCTTGGAGTTACAGTGCAACAGGGTGAGCTGTGGCTTTTCAGAGGAATAAAGCCTTTTCTTTGAATTTTGGAACTCAGTTTCTTGGGCTTGAGTAATGGTTAATTAAAGTACTAATTAAATTACATAATTAAAGTAACACCCACAGCTGGAAAAACAGGTTTTGGAAGAAATCCATCTGACTCAGGATAAACAGTAAGCCCAACTTCGGGCAGCAGAAGTGCATGGTCACATTAGAGGGTAGCTGAGTGGTATCAGACAACCCATGTTACAGGGAATAGTGACTGTAGGTAAGGAGCATTGTTACTCTGAGTAGATACTCAAATACTGCAAATCTGACCCATGTTGGAGTTTGGCCATCTTTCTCCCTCTGTCCATCTTTTCTTCAGTTACTTTCTACAAATGCTGTATGCTCAAGGAGGAATTCCTATTTTTGTTTTACTAGAGACTGAACCCAGGTCCTTCTCACTAAGCTACATGTCCAGACTTTTTTTGAATTTTTAATTTTGATACAGGGTCTAAATTGCTGACTTTGCCTAGGCTGGTCTCAAACATGGAATCCTCCTGTCTCAGCTTAGCAGAGCACTGGGGTCACAGGTATATGCCACTATGCCCAGCTTCCATCGATAACTTTCAGCAGTTGCCTATGACAGAGGTAATGCTGTATGTCCACTGGCCTCTTCCTGGAGGCCTAGGCAGTTAGGTCATGTCCTCTGTAGAATTTGGCTAATTGGATGTGGGTGGCTTCCTGGTTTATTCTTTTTTGAAGGGTACTGAGGATTGAACTAGGGCCTCATGTATGCTAGGCTCATCCTCTACCATGGAGCTACACCCCCAGTGACTATTTACTTTCTTAAAATCTTTGCATAGACATAAGTTCTTAATTTTAATGAAATTCTATTTATCTTTTTTTTTTTCCTCCTCTCAGTACTAGGGATTGAACCCAGGGCCTTAGCACTGAGCTACATCCCCAGCCCTTTTCTATTTTTATTTTGAGACAGACCTTGCTAATTCACTAAATTGCCCAGGTTGGACTCAAGCTCGCGATCCCCCTTCCTCAGCCTCCCAGAGTACTGAGATTACAGGGTACACCACCATGCCTGGCTGTTTGTGGAACTTCTAATTGGTAACTTTTATATCCATCTGATTTTGGTTTTTGTATCTTTTATTATTTTCTTTTTATATTTATTTATTTTGTTGCTGTTATTTTTTTAGACAGGGTCCCAGGCTGGCCTGAAACTCACAACGATCCCCTTGCCTCAGCCTCCCAGGTGCGAGGATTACAAGTGTGCATCACCATGCCCAGCTTTATTTTCTATGTATTTATTTAGGTATTGGGATTGAACAAAGGGGTCATCACCCGGAGCTACATGCCCAGCCCTTTTTTGTTTGTTTTCCTACCGGGGATCGAACTCGGGACCTTGAGCTTTCGGGGCAGGTGGTGGCACCACTGAGCTAGGTCCCCGGCCCTATGAATTAGACTTTCATTTACACTGTTTTGAAGAGCACATTTTAGGCACAAATCAGAGCAGAGTTTTACTACTGTCCTCCATCTGCCAGGAATGCCCATCCAAAACATGTTAAGTTTGGGCCAACTGATTTCTACCCAGAGTTAAGGGTTTGGAGGGGTGGAAAGATTGGCCCTAGAATGTACGCAAGAATAAGACGTGTCTCAGAGGGGAAACTACCGCAGAGGAAAGAGCTCCCAATCCGGGGAAGCCTACTTCTACTGTCCCCGCAGTTGGGACTCACTGAAATCGAAGCAGGTTAGAGGAGAGGCAGGGAAAACGGGAGCTGGGGCTCTCAATACAAGGGGCTCGCGAATCCCACGCGCCAGCTCCTGCAGTGCGAGCTCTGGGCCCCGCCGGCCAGTGTAGCCCTGCAAAGCTAACACAGTCGGCGCTCACACACGGACGGATGAAGCAACCGGCTGGCTTCACGCCGGGTCCCGGCCTTACCTCCTCTCCGGCCCGGAGGTCCAGCGCTTGTCCACGCTGACCGGTTTCGACAGCGGCTGGAACGCGCCAGGCTCGGAAGGCCCAGTGCTCCGCTGCCCGGTCGGCCCAGAGCGGCCCCAGCGGGCCATAGAGGCCCCAGGAAGAAGCACTCTAGATTCGGAGGCTCTGGGCCAAGCCCGAGGTACCCCCAGTGCCTGCGAGGCAGGCCGCATTGCCTACCCGCGAGCCGGCACCGCTGCCTTCCCTCCCAGGGCTCCGGCGTGATTGGATTTTCCCTTTGCTAGTTTCTTATGGAAATGCCTAACATAGACAGAAGTGCACAAGGTACGGGGAAGCCTAGGGATCTCAACTCTCGGCTTGATCTATCTCCCATTTCCCAAGGCAGAGGAGACCTTACCCTGGGCTACTCCAGACGTACCTGCTGACATCTTCCCCGCATATACGTTTTGCCCTAGAGATGGTTCTGTTGAAGTTGTAGTGCTTGTTTCCATCCTGCAACAACCGGCCTCTATGAAGAGAGTGTTCTCAAATCTGGGGACTTTGTCTTACCTCACTTTTGGGACTTGGGACAAGCGGTGCCAGGAGGACAGGAAGGGATTGGCTTGACTTGGTGATAAAGTAGATGGTCCTACTTTTTTTTTTTCTTTTGCAGTACCAGGGATGAAACTCAGGACCTTGCGCCTGCAAGGCAGGTGCGGTGCCGCTGAGCTAAATCCCCGGCCATATTGTTTTTGTTTTTTGGAGACAAGATCGCGCACTACAGTTCAGCCTGGCCTTGAACTCACTGTGTACCCCAGGCTAGCTAGCCTTGAACTCTAAGAAATCCTCCTGCCTCAGTCTCCCAAATGCTGGGATTACAGGCATATGCCACCATACCCTGCCCCTAGGTTTTTGTAGGAAAAAAATTATGAGGAGGTTTATTACCGGATTCATACTTTGGCTTCTATATCAGGCTTCCCCTCATATATTTACTTTTGTTGGGGCTAACCTCTTAAGGAGTTATGGAAGGATTTCATTGTGACAGAAATTTCCTAAGTCCCTTTTGATGAAACTCACCATGGTAATTATTGGAGGATTGTTGATAGAAATGTTTGCTGTCACAAAGTGTTCCTCTACTAATATTTCTTTCAAATCTCAATGTAAAGAAAATTTGGGGCCAGGGATTTAGCTCAGTGGTGCCACCACATGCCTTGAAAGCGCAAGGTCCTGAGTTCAATCCTTGGTACCAAAAAAAAAAAAAAAGAAAGAAAGAAAGAAAAGAAAATGTGTACTTCTTCTGAGACATGTTACGTCACTGACTCGGTGAATCTTATAACTGGTTGCATTTCCTGTGGCTTTGACTAAAAGGAATCTAAAGCTAAATTTGTCAATTACATCTAGAAACTGTCCAGGTTTCTGTGGTATATATTTCTGGCTCAATTTTGTTATCCCAACCTATTTTTCTTTTTTTCCCCCTAAAGTCTTAATCTGTTTAGGTTTCTGCTCTCATGAGTTGTGTAAGCTGTCACTAATACTGTTGGAGCACAGGGCTGGGGATGTTTGCATGGATAGGTAAATACAATAAAATTATAAAAGATGATTCATTTAAAGTGGCACTTGTGGCAAGAAACAGGTGACTGTTTCACATCTTGACATACAGGCATACTTTCTGATCTCGAAGCTCATTTCTTTGTTAAAGGTCAATGGGGTAAAATATTCTTGCTCTGAAGACAAAAACTTTTTTTTGCAAGAAACATGTCTTTTCCTATTCCTTGTATTAACCCAAGGCAAGTAATTTAACCTTTCTCAGCTACAGTTTTCTCATTTGTTTTCTAATTTTGTTTTCCAGCACTGGGGATTGAACCCAGGGCCTTTTGTATTATGCTATAGTCGCAGCCCTTTTTCTTAACTTTCTTTTTTTTGAGACGTGCTCTCCCTGTCACTAAATTGCCTACACTGGGCTCAGTCTTTCCATCCTCTTCCCTCAGCCTTTTAGAGTTCTGGGATTACAGATGTGTACCACCTTATCTAGCTAGTTTTCTTATTTATTATGGAAATAAGGCTAACTTATTCAGTGATTAGCTCCAACAGATAGTACCTTGGTAATGAAACGCAATTGGTTATTACTGGTGACTAACTTCCTGTGGTATATTGGACAAGTTAAGGACTTCCTGGAAGACATTTTTACATCTTTTTTTTTTGTACCAGGGATCGAAATCAAGACTTTGCACTTGTGAGGCAGGCTATTTTTACAACTCTTAATTAAGTCAGCAGATGAACATTCATATAAAACTAAGTAAACAAGGGACTTACCCTTTAGAAGGACACAGTAGAGTGAGAAACAGAAGGATTAATGGATTAACTGAATGCAATTTGATAAACACTAAAACATTAAAAATAGTTTTTGGTTGGTTTTTTTTTTTTGGTACCAGGGATCAAACTTGGGTCCTTCCACTTATGAGGCAGGCGGTGGAACCACTGAGCTAAATCCCTAGCCCAAAACTAGTTTTATTGAAACATCAATGGGAAACGTGGCTTTAATGGTGAAAATGATGGAGGGAGAAGAGAGGAAGGGAACAAAAAAGAATTATGATGTGTACAGCACTCAGGAAGCTGAGGCAGGGGAATCGAGGTGAGTTTGAGGCCAGCCTGGGCTAAATAGTGAGTTCAAGTCCAGTCTGAACTATAAAGTGAAACCCGTCTCAAACAAACAAACAAACAAGAATTAAGACGTGTTATGTACATATACCAACTCCCTGCAATGATTGTAATTGTGTACTACAAATGTGCTGATAAAAAATTTAAACAGGTCTGGGGATTTAGCTCAGTGGTTCCACTGCTTGCCTTGCAAGCACAAGGATCCGAGTTCAATCCCTGGTACCAAAAATCTTTTTCAGTGTGATAGTACGATGAATTACATGGACTGATTTTTTTTGCAGGGGGAGAGGGTATTGGGAACTGAACCCAGGGCCTTCACACTGACTTACATTGCAACCCTTTTTATTTTTAAATTCTGTTTTATTTCATTTTACTTTATTTTGTGAGTCAGGGTATCACTGTGTACTTTGGGCTGGGCTTGAACTTGTGGCAATCCTCCTGCCTCAGCCTCCCAAGAGCTGGGATTGCACATGAGCTGAACCATGCCTGGTTCTATTTTTTACTTTCTCTGAAACAAGTTCTCACTGAGTCCTTAAATTGCCCAGGCTAGACTAGAATTCGTGACTCTTCTGCCTGTAGCACCCAGAGTTCTAGGATTACAGGTGCCACTGTGCCCAGCTCGCCCCTCCCTCCCTCCCCTCCTCCCTTCCTTCTAGAGATTGAACCTAGCCCTTCACGTGTACTGAGCAAGTTTGCAACCACTGATCACCACCCCCAGCTCCCCATCTTCTTGTTTCATCTGTACTTTGTGTGAACACCCCCCCCCCCCCAATTTTCTTTCTTTCTTTTATTTATTTTTTGCCGGTACCAGGAATCAGGACCTTGCCTTTGCCGGGCAGGCTCAGTGCACTGAGCTACATCTCCAGCCCATTTTGCCCATTTTCTTGACTTCCTTGGATTAAGTCAGAATTTTTGTAATGATTCTGTCATGTTCTTTATCGTCTTAGTAGCTATTGCTCTTATTTTTCTATTTTTTAGTGGTCAATGCACAGTTTAGAGTAAAAATATTTAACTTATTTATCCTCAGTCTACTTTCAAAAATATTAAACTGGGCATAGTGCCACATGCCAGTGATCCCAGCACTTGGGAGGCTGAGGCAGGAGGATTGCTGTGAGTTTGAGGCCAGTGTGGACTACAAAGCAAGACCCTGTCTCAAAAAAAGAAAAAAAAAAAGATGTCTCCTAGGATTTCCCTCTATCCCTGGTCATTATTTCTGCCACATTTTCAATCGAGCTCTTTGCCAGGTGTGATGGTGCACACCTGTAATCCCAGGACTCGAGAGGCTAAGGAAGGAGGATCATCAGGAGTTTGAAGCCAGCCTAGGCTACATAGTGAATTCGAGGCCAGCCTGAACTGCACTCGAGACCCTGCCCATATCTCCTGGAACTCTGATTACTGTATATGTTTGCTGGGCTGCATAATTTTTTTTTTCTGCTCATTGTTGCACTGCTTTTACTGTTGTTCTGTTTTCTATTTGTGCTTCATTCTGGGCAGTTTCTATTGTTTCTCTTCAAGTCTACTGATTTTCTATTCAGTTGTGTCTATCTGCTGGTGATCTCATCTAGTATATTTCATGTTTCAGATACTGCATTTTTCATGTACTGAGCTTGGACGTAGGTCTTTTTTTAAGCTCTCATTTACTCTTTACGGTGGTCGTGGTTTCTTCCATTGTTCGAGGGAGTGGAGTGCTGGGGCCTGAACCAGGACCTCCTGCTTCCTGTGCACCCACTCCAGCACCGAGCCGCACGCCAGTGCCCCTGCACCTTGTTAGTGGATGAAGGATGTTTGGAGGAACTGTTTCAGAGCCCTTGTTTACTAATTCTGTCATGTATGCTACTTCTGGGTCTGTTTATGCTGACTAACTTCCCCGTCTCTGCGTCTCCGAGTGCCTGGAGAGCTCACTGGGACCCCACATTGGATTTTACATTTCTTAGTGCTGGATTATTTGTATCCCTTCAATTGTTTAGGCTTTAGTCTAAAATCTCATAACGATGCTTAGAGTAAATTTGACTTGACTTTTTAAGGCTTCTTTTAAAACTCTTTGAGGGTAGATCTAGACAGCCTTTATTTGGGCCTAATTTGGGAATACTTTGTTTGTTTGTTTATTTGTTGAGACAGAGTCTGCGTATGTAGCCCAGGCTTTCTGCAGTCTTGTGGCAATCCTCCTGCTTCATCTTCTCTAGTGCTGGGATTACACCACATCTGGCTCAAGGCAATACTTTTTTTTTTAGTTTTGTGAGACAGGGTCTTGCTATGTAATTCAGGCTCCCCTTGAACTCACTATGTGGCCCAGGCTGGCCTCAAACTCGCAACGATCTTCCTGTTGAGGCAATACTTTGTGGGGGGGGGGGCGTGTTACTGGGAATCGAACTCAGGACCTCGAGCTTACCAGGCCCTGAGACAATACTTTTTTGAGGACTTTATGCACCCACATATTCAGAAGTCTTCCCATTTCATGCTGGGCATGGTGCTTGCCTATGATCCCAGCTACTCAGGAGGCAGAGGCAGGAAGATTACAAATTGGAGGACAGCCTGGGCAATTTAGGGAGATCCTATCTCAAAGTAAAAAATAAAAGCCAAGCATAGTTATATATGCTTATTATCCCAGCCCTGGTAATTTAGCAAATTAGCAATATACTATCTCAAAGAAGAAAAAAAAAGTTGAGGAGGATGGGGATGTAGCTCAGTGAAAAGGCCCTGGGTTGAATCCCTAATACTTCAAAGACAAACAGGAAGGGGATGTAGCTCCGGGGTAAAGCCCCTGATGCCATCTCTGGTCCTGCGCTCACACGCACACACACCATCCCCTCCATCTAGAAGTCTTTCCACTCCAGCTGATGAAAAAGAAGTCTCTACAGCATTGTGTGAGCTCTGGAGATGGTTTGCTTGCTCTTTTTTGTTTTTTTTGATACCAGGGATCAAACTCAGGTCCTTGTGCTTCCGAAGCAGGCAGTGAAACCACTGAGCTAAATCCCCGGCCCTACTTGCTCTTTTTGATGGCTATTTCTCTATCCTGCATACTTTAGTCATCTGCATAGGTAGATCTGGTCCTAATCAGAGATTTATTTATTTTGTGGCACTGAATATTAAATCCAGGGCCTTTGCACTGAGCTTCATCCCCCAGCCCTTTAAAAATTTTTAAATTAGAGCCAGTTATGGTGGCGTCCATCCCCTGTGATCCCAGCTCTCGAAAGGCTGAGGCAGGAGGATCACTGTGAGTTGAGACCAGCCTGGGCTACACAGCCAAAGCCTGGCTCAAAAAACAAAAACAAGTGAGGCAGGAGGATTGCTTCACGTTCGAGGCCAGCTGGGCTCATAGTTCAAGGGCAACCCGAACTACATGGTGAGACCTTGTCTCAAAAAAATAATATTTTTTTTTTTAAATTTTGAGACAGTGTGTCACTAAATTCCCTTTCTGGGCTCAGACTTGCAATCCTCATGTGCTGGGATTACAGGCATGCACAAGCAGGCCAGCCCCAGTAAAAAATTAGAGAGCCTCTCTGCAATTCTTGTGAGTTTCCCTCTTCTCTCTGTGCAGCTTATTTTCTCTGCTTGTATGTCCTGTAAATTCTAGCTCATCACCTCTGAATTTTGGCCTGATTAACTCCTTACAAACACTGGATCTGTTCCGGGTCCGCTCCTCTTGCAGCCTGTAAACTTACACAGTGAGCTGCAGCAACTGAAGGGCCCGTCTCATTTGTTTCTCTTCTCCCAGGGTCACAAACTTCTGCTGTCTGTTGGCCAATAGCTGACAATTGTCATTTCAAATACTGTATTTTCATTTTGTAATTGTTTAGGGAGCACAGTGTTGTCCTGTTTCTCCATGGTTAACAGGAAGCAGAAATCCAGACCTGAATGTTGAAATCATGATTTTTTTTTTTTTTTTGGTACCAGGGATTGAACTCAGGTCCTTGCGCTTGCACAGCAGGTGGTGAAACCACTGAGCTAAATCCCCAGTCCTGAAATCGTGATTTTTAACTTTGGAACTATTACTCATACTCTCTCATTCTCTTTCCATAAATCTGATAGGACCGCAAATGAAAGGTATTCACTCTCACTAGGGAGCAGGGAAATATATAATAAATCTGTGGAAATAAAAATAACATTAGGATATAGTAATTAGCCAGGCATTTGGGTGCACACTTGTAATCCCAGCATTCTGGAAAGCTGAGGCAGGAAGGTGCAAAGTTGGAGCTGAGACCAGGCAGTGACTTAGTAAGACCTTGTCACTTTGTCAAAATACAAAATGCAAAAATAAATAAATCCTTGCTTCATTTTGGATAGTTTCTACTGAATTTGATTTAAATAACTTAATTTTCTCTTCAGCTGTGATTCATCTAATAGTCCCACTTTAAACCTTTGGTGTTAATTTTTCCACTTTTAGATTTCGTCTTTCTCTCAAATCTGCTGTTATTTCCTTATAATTCAGTTCCTTGCTGAAACTTTCCAGCTTGATTTTATCCTTTGAACGCTGTAATTGTAGTGATTTTATTGAGTCTTTGGTTATCCCAGTTTCAGGAATCTTTATGAATTTCTTCCATTTTTCCCTCTGCTGATTCTTTCATTCATTTGTTTGTTTTTCAAACACAGTCTTGCATTGTAGTTTAGGCCACTCTTGGTTGAGACAGGGTCTCTTTATGTAGTTCATACTGACCTTGAACTCCAGCCAATCCTCCTGCCTCAGCCTCCTGAGTCCTGGGACTACAGGTGTGAACCACCAAACCTGTTTAGGCTGCTCTTGAACTCACAATGTAGTCCAGGGTGGCCTCAAACTCACTACGATCTTCCTGCCTCAGCTTCCCGAGTGCTGTGATTACAAGCAAGTGCCACCGAACCTGGCTTTCTGCTAATTCCGCTTGGTGGCTTCTTGCCTCCGTGTGCTTCCTTCCTTGGGTTCAGGCTACTGTGCTTTCGATCACGTGTGGAGACCTAATCTGAGGTCTGTCAGCAGAGGCCTCTGGTTCCTGCACCACGGCATGGGAGGGGTGGCTGCAGTTGTGTTCTTTTTTGCAGAGAAGACACCTTCATGGCCCTGTCCAAAGTCGGGGTGCCTAGCCAACCCCAGGGGCCCACCCCTCCGCCATCCGCATCCTCAGTGTCTCAGGTGGCTCCTCAGGTGGGGGCGTACCCACCACAGGCTCCCCAGGGCCACTCTGGCCACAGTGCTGTTCCAGACCCTGTCTTGGGCTTCCTCACCGCATTACTGTCTTGGTTGTTAGGGTAGTTACCCATGAGCTGGACTTCTCCAGTTATGTTCAGTGGGAAGGCAGGCACAAATTCTCAAGTATGTCATCATTCAATTTCAGATGTCCTGCCTGCAAAGTATAAAGCTTTAGGCAGTTTTTTAAAAAGTTCTCATTGTATTCCTTCTCTTTAAGTTTGTCTGTTTGTGTGTTTCTTTTTGGTGCTACTGGGGATTGAACCCAGAGCCTTAACTCTGAGCTAAAATGCACCCCTAGCCCTTTTTATTTTTTGAGACAAGGTCTTGCTAAGACCCTGAGTTGCCCAGGCTGGCTTAAATTTATGATCATCCTGCCTTGGCCTTCTGGAGTGCTGGGATCCCAGGCATGTGGTATGATGGCAAGGAGTAATTTAAAAAGGAGGTGATAGGGGGTGGAAAGGAAGGGAAAGGGAAGCAAAAAGAATTAGGATTGTTATGTACACGTGCCAGCTCCCTGCGATGAATGTAAGCATTATGTGCTGCACTCATGTACTAGTAAAAATTAAAAATAAAATAAAAAGAGATAATATAGGGCTAGGGGTGTAGCTTAGTGGTAAAGTTCTTGCCTAGCATGCACAAGGCCCTGGTTTTATTCTCCAGCACCTCAAGAAAGAAAGAACAAAAGGTAACAAAAGATAAGAGACATAGTATATACAGTAAGATCTAATATGTATAATTAAATTCCAGGGAAAAGAGAAAAGAGAAAGAATAGATCAAGGCAATAGTTTGAAGAGATGAATGCTGATTGTCCACTGATTCAAGAAGCCTCACAAAGTCTAGGCAGAATAAATAAAAATAGATGCTCAAATAAATACATCTGAATAAAACTTTCATAAATCAAGACAGAGAAAAGCCTCCTTCCCCTCTATTGGGGATTGAAACCTGGGCCTTCATGCTGAGCTACATTGACCTTTAAAAAAAAGTTGTAGTTTTTTTTTTTTAGTACCGGGGATTGAACTGAGGACTTTGCACTTGAAAGGCAGGCAGCGGAACCACTGAGCTAAATCCCTGGCCCCCCAGCCCTTTTTAAAAAAATTTTTGAGACAGGGTCAAACTTGCTAAATTGCCCAGGCTAGGTTTGAATAATCTTCCTGCCTCAGCCTTCCAAAGTGCTGGGTTTACTGGAATTTGCCACCACACTCAGCGGAGAAAAGGCTTAAAGTAGCCAGGAAAAAGCAGATTAATACTGAAGGAGCTACAGTTAAACCACTGACTTCTCAGTATAACGGGTTTCAGAAGAAGATGAAAAGAGGCAAATTCACGTGTTTGCAAGGGAAGTTAGAGATGCTGCCAATAGCAGGTAACTACTAAAAGGTAATGCTTTGGAGTTTTCATCAAGAAGAAAGAAAATAATCTGGCATGAATAATCAGAAGTACAGAAAGCAATGAAGACCTGCTGGGCTGGGTATGGTGGCACATACCTGTAATCCCAGCACTCTGGATGGAGGCTGAGGCAGGAGGATCACCACGAATTTGAGGCCAGCCTGAACTACATAGAGAGACCCTGTCTGCAAACAAAGGGAAAGCAATGAAGAACCAAAGCAGATGATAAGTATAAGGACAAATCTAAATTCATTGACAGTAAAAATAGGGTGAATGCAAAGCAATAAAAATGTCTTGTGGGATTTAAATGTTGTAGAATCACAGCATATGACAAACATACAAGTGACATGTATGTGGGAAGGCGACATATGTGGTAAGTGTTGCTAAGCCATTTATAGATTCTTGCCAAGCAGAATAAGAGGTAAAAATATCAGGTTTTGGTAAATAAGGAGGACTGGTAATTTCTTTTTTGGATTTTTGAGACAAGGTCTCACTTTGTAGTGCAGGCTGGCCTTAATCTCACTATGTAGCCCAGGCTGGCCTCAAACTCTCATCAGTCCTCCTGTCTGAGCCTCCCAAGTGCTGGGATTACAGGTGTGTGCCACCACACCTGGCTTAGTAATTTCTTTTTTATTTTTAATTTTGGGGATGTTTGTTTTGAGACAGGCTCTTGCTGTGTAGCTCAGGCTGCCCTTGAACTCACTATGTAACCCAAGCTGGGCTCAAACTTTCAGCAATCCTCCTGCCTCAGCCTCCTGAGTGCTGGGATTACAGGTATACGCTACCACGCCTAGCTACAGGACTGGTAATTTCTAAGGTAATCACCGAAAGGAATAAAACAATGTGACCATAACAAAATGCCACTTCACACACATGAGTGTCTATAATAAAAAAGACAAGCTAGACATGATGGCAGGTACCTGAAGTCCCAGCCAAATGGGAGGTTGAGTCAGGATGATCCCTTGAGCCCAGGAATTCAAGGCTAGCTCCGATGATATAGTGATCTCATCCCAAAACACACAAGGAAAGAGAATAACAAATGTTGGTGTGGACATGGAGAAGGTGGAACCCTTAGACATGGGGGATTGGAATGTGAAATGGTGCAGCTTCTCAGTTTGGCAGTTCTGCGAGAAGGGAACCACAGATTTACCATTAGACTCTGCAATTCTACTCCTATGTGTATAACCGAAAGAGCTGAAAATAGGGACCCAGACGGGCACCTGAGCTGGGAGAGGTGGCACACACCTTTAATCTCAATTCTGGGAGGCTGAGGCAGGAGGGACTGTAAGTTTGAGCCCAGCCTGGGCATTTGTTGGCTTAATGAGAGACTATCATAAAATAAAAACTAAAAATGTCTGGGGGGTGTAGTTGTGCAAAGGCCCCAGGGTTGATTCCCAGGATTGCAAAACAAACCAACCCAGAGATGTGCACAGCAGCCCGATTCACAGCAGCCAAAATGTCCTGAATGTCCAGCAATTGTTAAATGAAAAAGCAATGTAGAACTTAAAAACGCTTTTCACTGCTGGGAACTGTTGTTCCTCCTTTCAGAATTTCTTCTTTCCCTTTTCTTTGTTTTCCCTTCCAGAAATTTTGGTTAGATTTTTTTTTGTGTGTGGTACCGGGGATCAAACTTGGGACCCTGTGCTTCTGAGGCAGGCGCCGGAACCACTGAGCTAAATCCCAGCCCTTTGATTAGATATCTTACCTCTAAAATTGTCCCTCTACATTTTTCACCTTTTTAAAAATATTTCTTTACCTTTTTGGGTCACACCCTAAAAGATTTTCTTACTTTTACTTTTGGCCCTTCTGTTAAATTGTTTTCAGAGTTTTTCTTTTTTGTTAGTATGTGATGTTAGAATGTTAGAATGATGTTAGAATGTTAGAATTGTTAGAATGATGGTTGCATTCCTCAAGGGGTGTTGGTACTTTACATAACTTTAACATCTCAGTTCTTTTTTCATCCAGTTCCCCTCCCCCTGCCTTGCCTCCTCCTTCCATCTCTTGGTCTCCTCCCATTTGCAAAATAATCTCCCTGTTTCCTATTTAATTCTTCTCCTTATAGTACTTTGCGTTTCTCACAGAAGAGAAACTATGTAATATTTAAACTTGTGTGTCTGATTTATTTCACTGACCATTGTGGTCCCCATTGTACTTCCTTTTTTTTTTGAGACAGGGTCTTGCTATGTAGTTCAGGCTGGCCTTGAACTCACTAGGTAGTCAAAGATGCCCTCAAACTCGAAGTGATCCTCCTGCCTCAGCTTCGAGAGAGCTGGGATTACAGGTGTTTGCCACCATGCGGCATTATGGTCTCCATTTATCCTGGTTAATGACAGAGTAGTACTCCATCCTGTATAAATACCACATTTTCTTTATCCACCTGTCTGTTGATGGACAGAGGCTGCTTCCAAGATGTAGCTATTATGAACTGTGCTGCTCTAAACATGGGTGTGCATGGGTCACTGTACTGTGATGTCTTTAGCCCTTTCAGAAACGTGCCTAGAAGGGGACACCCAAGTCCAATGGAATGTCTATTTTTAGTTTTTTGAGGAATCTCCATACAGTACTGATCTCCACAGTGGTTGTACTAGTTTACATTCCAACCAACAATGTAGAAGAGTCCCTTTTCCCCGGCAGACTTGCCAGCATTTGTTATTATTTGATTTCTCGATGACAGCCCATTCTTTCTGGGTAAGATGGAATCTCAGTGTTGCTTTAATTTGCTTTTTTTTTTTTTTTTTTGAGACAGGGTCTCACTATGTAGTTCAGACGGGCCTCAGATTCACTATGTAGCCCAGGCTGGCCTTAATTTGCATTTATTTTATGGCCATTGATGTTGAACATTTTTCTTGTGCTTATTGGCCAGTTATACTTCTTCTGAGAAATGTCTGCTCATTTCAGTTGCCCATTTTTTACTTGGGTCATTTATTTTGAGGGGTCTAATTGTATTGAGTTCTTCATACATTCTAGATATTAGTCCTCTGTCCGAGAAATAGCTGGCAAAAATTTTTCCCCATTCTGTAGGTTGTCACTTCACTCTTTTGGTGGTTTTCTTTGCTGTGAGAAGCTTTTTTTTGTGTGTGTGCCTGGGGATCGAACTCGGGACCATGCGCTTTCGAGGCAGGCACCGGAACCACTGAGCTAAATCCCCGGGCCAGAAGCTTTTTAATTTGATGCGATCCTGTTTGTTAATGACTGTATTGGAGTTATTTCTCGTATGATTGGGATTCTGTTCAGAAAGTCCTTAAAAAAAAAAAAAGAAAAAAAAAAGAAAGTCCTTGCCTGTGCCACTGTGTTAAAGAGTTTTACCTATTTTGTCTTCCAGCATATTGTTTCTGTTCTAACATTGAGACATTTGATCCATTTTGATTGTAGTTTACTGCGTGGTGAGTGATAAGGGTCTGGATTCAGTTTTCTGCATGTGGGAAGCCGGTTTCCCCAGCACCATTTATTAAGGAGGCTGTCTTTCCTCCAGTGTAGTTTTCTGGCTGCTTTGCTGAGGATCAGATGGCTGAGTGTGCCAGGGACTCTCTGCTTCCTTTCTTCTGTTCCACTGACCCAGTTGTCTGTTTATGTGCCAGTGCTGTGCAGTTTTTAGCACTGTAGCTTTGTAGTATAACTTGACATCTGCTTCGCTCTTGTAGCTTTAGTTATTTTGGGTCTCTTTTGGTTGCATATAATTTTAGGATTGTTTTCTCTAATTCTGTGAGGGATGCTATTGGTATTTTGATTGGGAATTTTAATTTCAGAAATTACAGTTTAAATTTTTAAGTACTCTGAGCCAGGTGTGGTGGCACCTGCCTGTAATCTCAGCATTCCAGAGACTGAGACAGGAAGATTGCCCTGAGTTCAAGGTCAGCCTGGGCTACATAGAGAAACCCTGTCTCAAACAAAACAAAACAAAACAAAACACCACGAATAGCCAGGGATGTAGCTCAATGGCACTGCACCTGCCTGCCAAGCTCAAGGACCCAAGTTTGATCCCTGGTACCAAAAGAAATCATTGTTTTGGGGGGTTTTTTGGTACTGGGGATCGAACTCAGGACCTTGAGCTTTCCAGGCAGGCAGTGGAACCACTAAGCTAAGTCCCTGGCCCAAGTTTGTTTTGTTTTGTTTTTCTTTTGGTATTGGGGCCAGGGATTTAGCTCAGTGGCACTGTGCCTGCCTTGAAACCACAAGGTCCTGAGTTCGATCCCTGGTACCAAAACAAAAACAAACTCAAACAAATTCTAAACTTTATTTCTTGCTTTTTTTTCGTAGTATCCTTTCCTTGTTATAAGAATGTAATATCATTTTTAATTTGAGTATATTAGATAGTTTTAAATATTTTCCTCTTAGGCACAATGGCTCATACCTGTTATCCTAGCATTTAGGAGGCTGAGGCAGGAAGATCATTGGACGTTTGAGGCCAGCCTGGGCTACATAGTGAATTCAAGACCACCCTGGACTAAATTAATGAGACTCTTGTCTCTTAAAACAAAACAAAACAATATTTTCCTCTTCTATGTGTTGAATTATTTCCATTCTCTATAGTCATTTTTTTTAAAAAATGTTTATCTTGTTCTCTTTTACATTACAAGTTTTCCTCAAATATCTGGCATTTCTTGGTTGCTAGTAAATATTTACAAATGCTGTATAAAAATGGGGCTGGGGATGTGGCTCAGTGGTAAAATGCCTGCCTAGCACACAGAAGCCCTGGGTTCGACTTCCAGCACCAGAAAAAATCAGACCTTGCCAGCAAGACCCTGCCTTAAAAAAAAAAAAAGAAAGAAAGAAAGAAAGAAAGAAAGAAAGAAAGAAAGAAAGAAAGAAAGAAAGAAAGAAAGAAAGAAAGAAAGAAAGAAAAGGAACATGAGTTCTGTGGGAAAGGCTACCAGGCAGGTGTGGGCAGGTGGGGCCCAGAGCGCTACTGTCAGGTATCATTGCAGCCTGTCATGCCAGCTGCTCTAGTTGTCCCCAACTAGGGTAATCTGTTTCCTTTTTGTTTTTTGGTACTGAGGATCGAACTCAGGACCCTGCGCTTGCGAGGCAGGTGGTGGAACCACTGAGCTAAATCCCCGGCCCTGCAATCTGTTTCTTTACAGAACTCCCTGCCCTGTTGTGGTGGGGTTTATTTTGTTTTGTTTTGCTTTTTTGTTGTTTGGTTTTTGTTGTTATTGCTGTTGTTGTTCCTTTTGTTTTGTTTTGTTTTGAGACAGCATCTTCCTGTGTATCGAAGGCTGGCCTCAAATTCTCAGTGATCCTCCTGCCTCACCCTCCTGGGTGCTGGGAAGGCAGGCCTGCACCGCCATGCCTGGCTCCCTGCCCTCTTTTTAAAACTAGCAGGTAGTCAAAGGTCATTTACGTTTTCTGTGGTGAAGATAGCGCTGGGGAGGTTTTTGTGTACCGCATGGAGACTCAAATTTGACTGATTTCTCCGTCTTCCTCTCAGCCTGCCGCACCTCCCTTGAGCCCCTGGGCTCTCAGGATTTGGCAAGGCGTGGCCGGGGCCCTGCTGACAGTTTATAGTGTAGCTTTTTTCACTCTGTTAAAATATTCAGTATTCTCTGATTTCTGTCTTCCAGATATTCGGTGGAGTAACTGCGATTGCTGAAGACTCCCTCCCATTTTCTCATTATTTGGGGTTTGTAATCTTTTAAATCCTTTATTATTTGTTGGGGTGAAAACACACGTGTCCAGCCTGATAACTCTACTGGAAGGAAAAATTTAGTTAAATAAAATATTTGGTGCATGAAGATCCCATTATAGATATGATTAAAACCTCTCCCCCTGCCCCCCAAGAATTGTGCAACTGGGGGAAGTTGAGGCAAGGGGCTGATGAGGTGCAGATGGTCAAAGTATGTTATGTCCACGCATGACTCTGCCAAGATGAAACCCGTTCATTTGTGTAACTAACATGCACTAATAAAAAGATGTGAAAATAGAATGTCTCCTTCCATGTACATTTGGGACAAGAAAATTCCAAAAATCCTTAGACCTTCCATGTTCTGCTAAATGAACTTAATGTTGAGATGTCTGAGTAATTTTGGCTCAGTAGGTGTCACTCTTTCCTACTGTAATTCAATCCCAAATTAGACTTGGAAGGATTCAGAGTGGAAAGAATTTATTTATCTGTATAATTTAAATAAATAATAATATAAATAAATAAGGTTTCAGTTAGGTTATCATCACTAATTGATTAAAATCAAAGTATCAAATAATCAAATTCTTCAAAATCTCTAAATTATTTTCCAAATATCTGAAATATTAGCATAATAATGACTTAGGCACTGTGAGGTAAAAAAAAAAATTGAAATATAAATGGGAGCCCTGACTGTTGGAGTCATTCAGGTTCATAAAAGTTGTCAAATATTTTTATTGTTTTTTACTTATGTATGTATGTATGTATTTTTGTACCGGGGATCAAACACGGGACTTTCCGCTCACGAGGCAGGTGGTAGCACCACTGAGGTAAATCCCCAGCTCTTGTATTTATTTATTTATTTTTGTTTTTTTAGACAGGGTCTTGCTATGTCATTCAAGGTTGGCCTTGAACTCACTATGTAGCCCAGGCTGGTCTCAAACTCATGGCAATTCTCCTGCCTCAGCCTCCTGAGTGCTGGGATTACAGGTGTACATCACCATGTCCAGCTCTGTAACCTTTAAACAAAGCAGTTTGTGCAATCCTATAACTCAAAATCATAGTCAAGATACAGTTTACTAGTTGGGCATGCTGGTGAACACTTGTGATCCCAGCACTTTTGAGGCTGAGGCAGGAGGATTACTGTGAGTTCAAGGGCAGCCTGGACTACATAATGAGACCCTATCTCAAAAAAAAAGAATACACTTTACACAATTGCATTAATACTATAGTAGTTTAGTGAAACTTCTGCTTTTGAAAAACTGTATGATCTGAAAAAAATAACAAGCAATACATAAAAGCATCTTTACTTCCTATTTTGAATCTGCAACACCATAACCTAGATGTAAATCACAGTTTAAACTGTAGTGTTCTCAGGGTTCACAAATCTAATTAGGTCTCAAGGAAAACAAAATCCTAGCGCTCCAAGAGGGTTCGGATCTGGGTGTGGTGGTGCATGCCTGTAATCCTGGCATTTGGGAGGCTGAGGCAGGAGGATCACTGTGAGTTCAAGGCCAGCCTGAGCTACATACTGAGTTCAAGGCCAGCCTATATTATATAGCAAGACCCTGTCTCAAACCCCCTAAAACAAACAAACAGAAAAGACTTTGGAGGTTATCCAGCCTAACTTTTCAGTGAGCAGAAACTGGTGGAGTTTCCTCTTATTGCTAATAGAGTGAACATTTTAGAAATTATGGTTTGCAAAAGCATATTGCAAAAGTATTCCAAATGTGTTAAAGCAACTTACTGTAAAATTTTAGTGGTGAGCCTCTGATGAACTTTGGCTGGCTGCATAAAAATACTAGTAGTTAACAGATGTAAGTATTTCTAAGAGTGATTTCCAGTCACTTGGGACCTCTGAATTGTGATTCACCTATCACCAGTGGTTGGTGGTGGCTTTCTCTTTCATCTTTCTGCAAGTTTTATTTTAAAAATACACTTTCCCAGAGAGAAATGACCTCCAACATGCCCAGATTTTGGCATGAAAACCAGAAATATTTCACAATATCTGAGGTTTCAAATGCTCATCTACAAAATTCCAGACATTGTGTGCCCCCCGCCCACCGTTAGACCATAATTTGTTACCTTGGTTTTTCAGAAACTTAGGCAGACTGATAGTATCAGTCAGTGGTAATTCAAATATACCTTGCATATTGCATTCTGAATAAATTAGAGAGATTTACAGATTGATAGTCATCAAAATTGTCTTTTTGTTTATTCGTTTTGGTAGTGCAGTACATTAGGAATGAGTTCCTTTCCAGGAGAACACTAGTAAATCAGATCTGTTTCTAAGTCTGGCAAAGTGAGTCTTGTACACTTTTGACACAAATATACAGTGGTACCTTAGTTCACGAACTCAGTTTTGTCCATGATTTGGGTCGTAAACCGAACTGGCTAAGAACCAAATCAGATTTCCCCATAAGGTCAACACTGAGCCTCACCATTCATTGACTTAATTTGATACAATGTAAAGCACTGTGAAAGTCCTTGGTACCGGGAATCAAACTCAGGGCCTCACGCGGCCAACACGGTACCACTGAGCTACATCCCTGGCCACGATCCCCAGCCTTTCTTAAACAACTTTTAAATCTTGAGACAGTGTCTCATTAAGTCACTAAGTGGTCCAGGCCGGGCTTGAACTTTCAACCCTTCTGCCTCAGCCTTGCAGAGTGCTGGGAGTACAGGTATGCTCCTCCATGCCCCACTCCAAAATAGTTTTTTGTTTTTAAATTGTTTTTTTGTGTCTTTTTTTTTTGGTACCAGGGATCGAACTTGGGTCCTTGCACTTGCGCAGCAGGGAGCAAAACCACTGAGCTAAATCCCCAGCCCTAAATTGTTTTTTTGAGGCAGTATCTCACTATGTAATTCAGGCTGGCCTTGAACTCACTGTGTAGTCCAGGCTGGCCTCAAACTTGTGGTGATCCTCCTGCCTCAGCCTCCCAAGTGCTGGGATTACAGATGTATACCACCATGTCCAGCCACAAAATTATTATTATTATTATTTTTTTTTTTTTTTGGTACCGGGGATCGAACTTGGGACCTTGTGCTTGCGAGGCAGGCGTCAGAACCACTGAGCTAAATCTCTGGCCACAAAATTATTTTTTTAAGGGCCGGGGATTTAGCTCAGTGGTTTCGCCACCTGCTTCGCAAGCGCAAGGACCCGGGTTCAATCCCCGGTACCAAAAAAATAAAAAATTATTTTTTTAAGGTTATCATTACGGGAAGTAGTTCTTCAGTTTTTCAAACTCTATTATTCTATTCCTTTCAAAACAGTTTAGCAATAGGAAATACAGGTAGTGTCTATGGCTATTTTTTTTTCTTCTGTCTCATGTTGCAGATTATTTAATATTCCTTATACAGTAGTACATAAACTAAACATAATCTGTAATCATATACATAGTCTGAAATCATACTTATAAACAATTTTTCTTTGGTCCCAAGTACTGAAACCAAGGCCTCACACATGCTAGGCAAGTATTCTGCCACTGAGCTATACACCTAACCCTTTTAAAATTTTATTTCTAAGAAAAGGTCTTGCTAAATTGCCCAGGCTGGCTTTGAGGTTGTGAACTTCCTGCCTCAGCCTCCTGAGTAGCTAAGATTACAGGAGAGCACCACCATACCCAGCCATAAACAAAATTTTTTTCATAAACAAAATTTTAATGAGGGCCTGCACTAATTCAGCTAAATCAGCAGGCAGAGCCAGGCATGGTGACACACATCTGTGATCCCACCACTCAGGAAGCTGAGGCAGGACGATCTCCAGGAGCTGGAGGCCAGCCTTGGCTACATAGTGAGCTCCAGGCCACCCTGGACTACTTAAGAAAAAAAAGACTTTGGAAAGGATTAAAAGAGATGTAGTAGTGAATTAGGAAGAACATTTAGTGATATCACTTTGCTTTCTTAATGATGTACCAAGATATCATTGGTTATCGAAACTGAAAGGAATATGCTGTGCTTTCCATAACTTTTTTTTTCTTTTTGATACAGGGTCTCGCTATGTAGTTCAGGCTGGCCTTGAGCTATTATTAATCCTTCTGCCTCAGCTTCCTGAGGACTGAGATTATAACTATGTGCTACCATCCCTGGCTTTCCAAGGCATTGATTGATTGATTGATTGATTGATTGATTGAGACAGAATCTCACTATGTAGTTCAGATTGGGCTTGAACTCACTAGGTAGCCCAGGCTGGCCTAGAATTTGCAGCAGTCCTCCTGCCTCAGCCTCCCTAGTGCTGGGATTATGGACATGTGCCACTATGCCTGGCTCCAAAGCATTTAATCTAAGAAAATAGTTCAGTAAACATTTTCAGGGCGTTCCTGAAGTCTAAGTACAGTATCTCATTCATTAAATCTTCGAACTTTCCTTTATTTTCTTCCATTTGCTTCCTTCAGAAAAACAATCACAAAATTAGTTACTCTCTACTGCAAAGTTTATACAGGTGTGTAGCTTGCAATGGATGGTGAACATATTATCTTAGTCTTCCTTTCTGAATTTGGTAATTTGTAAACATTTTTTTCCTATTTATTTCAGGTGACTCATTAATTTAGTTCATTATTTCCACGTTTAGACCAAATGCCTCAAGTCCCTGCCTGGGAGATAATTCGGTACTGCTGGCTCTTGTCTGCAGGCCAATTTGGTAAACGTTATTTTGTTGCAGTCTGAGGAACGCAGAATTTGGCTTCCAGTATGTTTGAATAACCTTGACCTTTCCATGCAGGAGTAGAATTAACTCTCAGAGATTTCAAGTGACTTTACTAAGGATTTCTGCTCTCTTAGTGGCAAAGCTGAGACTCTGGAACCACGAATTCTTTCTTCAGAATAATTCAATGAATATTACTGTGTGCTGTGTTTTATTAAACAAAGGTATTTTCAGCTGGGCATAGTAGTGCATGCCTGTAATCCCAGCACTCAGGAAGCCAAGGTAGGAGAGCACCACAAATTTGAGGCCAGCCTAGACTACAGAGTGAGACCCTGTCTGAAAAGTCTAACAAACCAACCAAAGATATTCTCTGGTGCCTGCCCAGAACTGCAGCACTCTGAGAGGCTGAGATAGGATGATCCCAATTTCGGGCCTAGCCTGGGCAATTTAATGCCCTAGTGAGACTGTCTCCAAAAAGATAAAGAAAAAGACTTTTAAAATTTTAATATTTTGGGGGGGGGGAGAATGTGTGTATCTCGGTACTGAGCATTGGACCGAGGGCCTTCACACTGAGCTACATCCCCGCTTCCCCTGCCCTTTTGTTGTTGTTGCTGTTATTTTGAGACAGGGTCTCACTATATAGTGCAGACTGGCCTTGAGCTCACTGTATCCAGGCTGGCCTCAAACTCATGGCGATCTTCCAGCCTCAGCCTCCTGAGTGCTGGGATTAGCCACCATGCCCGACTTTTTTTTGTTTTTTTAACGATGGCAAAGTTTCACATTGATTATATTTATTTATTTAGACCATTTAAAACATATTTTTAGGGCCGAGGATGTAGCTCAGCGGCACCGTGCTGTCCTGGCAAGCTCAAGTTCCTGAGTTCAATCCCTGGTACCAAAAAAAATAGATAAATAAAAATGTATTTTTATTAGTACAAGTTTGCAGCACATAATGATCGCATTCATCATGGGAGTGGGTGCGCGCACACAACACACCGCCGTCTTTCTTCCTTCCGCTCCTCTGTCTCCTGGCTTAGTTTGCGATTTATAGAAAAATTCAGCAGCAAGCGCTGAGATCCTCTGGACGCGGCCCAGCGCCCCCTGCTGGGGACACCTTGCTCCGACCGGGCACGTGTGTTACTACCCTGAAGGCCCCCCGCTGCCAAGGGTCCTCCAGAGGGCCTGGTCGCGAGTTCTCTCCTGTGTCCCGCCCGTGTCCACCAGCACACAGCCACCTGACAGCGCCCCCTCTCCAGCCCCCTGTCGGCTGCTTATCGCTTCCACCAGGGAGACGCCGTCCCGACGCCGGGGCTTTCCCAGAACGCCACAGAGGTGGACTCATCAGTGCACGGCCTTTCAGACCAGCTGCTTTCTTACGCCTTCTCGCTGAAGGCTCTTCCATGTCCTGAGGAATATTTGATGGAAGCAAAGCACATGGGCAGAAGGCACGTGATCATGTGTGCCGGGTCCCTGACTGCCAGGCCTGGGCCTCGGGTAGGTGGCCCCCACCTGGAAGCGGTCGTGGCCATCGCTGGGAAGCCCCGTGTCTACTCCCAGACCCCGCCCTGCTTGCCAGAGGCCACCGTGCTCTCTGTGAGGCCTGTAATCCCAGCACTCCAGAGGCTGAGGCAGGAGGATCGCCGCAAGTTTGAGGCCATCCAAGCCTACATGGTGGGTTCAAATTCAGTCTGAACTGCACAGCAAGACCCTGTCTCAAGCCCCCCCCCCCCCAAGAGGCTTGACAGAGCAAGTTTGGGGCAAGTGAAAGTAGGAAAAAGGGAGGGAAAAAAATACTACAGTGTAGAGTGAGCTACTGTGAACAGACATAGTAGCCCATCCCAGTCCTTTTTTTACTTTTCACTCTTGAGACAAGGCCTTGCTAAGTTGTCCTACTTGGGGTTGAACTCTTGACCCTTCTGCCTCAGCCTCCCTAGTTCGGGAATTATAGGCGTGCTCCACCGTGCCTGGCCTATTCTCATCTCCTATCTCTTATAATCACCTTCTCTGGCACAACCCCAAGTCTCACAGAGCAAAGAGTCATTCAGGGAGCAAGCCCTTGATTGGTCGCTCAAGCCAACAAACCCAATTCATCTGTACAATCGCTCTTCCTTTTCACCACTAAGCCCTCTATCCAAGTCTCATTCTGCCCTGTCAGCTTGGAACCCCATTTCCTTTGCCCCCACTAGGAATTGTTCTCCACGGAGCATCTCTTTATTCCCATAACCTCCCACCTGTCTTTCCCTTCAATACACCACCAGGACTCCCTCTCACCCTTTTGTGACTCCACACCCTGCTAGACCTGTGTCTCTTTTTTACGATCTACAGTTTCATGAAATGGTACTCGTCCTCGTCTGACTAGACCGATCAGTTCTTTCTACCCAGGACTTCCCCACAGATACACTATCAATGCTGGTCTAGTTGTTGCCTTGGTGTGAGGCACTGTGCTTTGCAGGGTAGGATGTGTAGCACATTCCAGTAGGTGCCTGTAGCCTATCATCAGTTGTGACCACCAAAAATATCTCCAGATTTCTCAAATAATCCCTGGGGGTCAAAATCACCCACAGGCTATCTGCTTTCATGCCTACTCTATGCTGTAGGGTGTATTTTTAATTTTTTCCTCCCTTTTTACTTGGCCCAAACTTGCTCTACAGAGCCTGTTTTTTCTCCTACTCTCCTATTTTTTTCACCTAACTTTATTTTTAAAAAAATTTTTATGAGGGGGCAGATTTCTGACACAGGGTCTTGCTATGTAGTTCAGGTTGGCCTTGAACTCACTGTGTAGCACAAGCTGGCCTTGAACTTATGGTGATCCTCCTGCCTCAGCCTCCTGAGTGCTGGGATAACAGATGTGCACCACCAGATCTGGCTGCTACCTTTAATAAACATGAGAACTTGCCACTGTTAAAAAAAAGTCACCCCTAATTGTGAATTTCTCTTTTATTATTATTATTTTTTAGATTTTTTGAGACAGGTTCTTGCTATGTAGTTCAGGCTGGTCTTTTAAAAAGTTTTTTTTTTATTAGTACATATTTGTCATACATATTGATCACATTCATCATGCGAAATTTCTACCTCTACATAATATATCTTGATTCTTTTTTTTTCCCTATTCCCCTCCTCTCCCTTCAATCTTTTTTCCTCTCCCCATTTACAAAAGCTTTGCTTCTATTTGTTTTTCTTTCTTTAGGCTGGTCTTGAACTCATTATGCCAGCTCAGGTGGGCCTTGAAACTGTGGCGATCCTCCCGCCTCAGCATCCTCAGTGCTGGGATGACAAGTGTGCAGTACTACACCTGACTCTGAACGTCTTTTTTTTTTTAAAGTTATTAGTACATGTTTGCAGTATGTAATGAATCTCTTTTAAAATATGTGGGAACCGGGGATATAGCCCAGAGACACAGCACCTGCCTGGCAAGTGTGAGGCCCTGAGTTCGATTATCGGTGCACCCCCCAAATATATATATATATATATATATATATATATATATATATATATAACTTGATGGGCATGGCATGGTGGTCCATTCCTGTATCCCAGCACTCAGGAGACTGAGGCAGAAGAATCACCAGTTCGAGGCCAGCCTGGGTACATAGTGAGTTCAAGGCCAGCCTTGATTACATAGTGAGACCCTGTCTCAAAAAAAAAAAAAAATTCCCTTTCTCCTTCACTTATGTATACAATTAACCATTCAATTATCTTGCTTTTGTTTTCTGAGATAGAGTCACTTTGGAGTATCTTTGAATTCACTATAGCCCAGGTTGGCCTCTAACTTGTGGCGATTCTCTCCCAAGTGCTGGGATTACAGGAATGTGCCACCAGGCCTGGCCACCATTCAATCTTCTTGTGGTTTGTATCAGTCCTCTCCTTCTCATGTGGTCTCCACCATCCTCGGCACTTTTACTTGCCATCCCCTCACTCCTGCCTTCCCCGCCCTCTACTCTGCTGATGTAATGGTGACTTTGAGAATCATGTCTGATTGTTACTGCTCTGATTCATTCCTTTACTGCCTTCTCATAATTTTAAGTAATAAAGAATTCAAATTTTTAAAAAACCCTACTTAATCCATTTCTATCTACTTTTCTTCCCATGATTTTTCTCCAGTATGACACGTTCAGTAGCTCCTAGTGGGGAATTTTGCTTCGTTGTTGTAGGTATAAGATTTTGTATCTTGCCAGGTATGGTGGTGCACACCTGCAATCCCAGCACTCTGGGAGCCTGAGGCAAGAGGATCGCCCATGAGTTCGAGGCCAGCCTGGGCTACATAGCGAGACCTGTCTCAAAAAAAAGATTCTGTACCTTAGTATGTGCTAATTTTCTTGCCTGGTTATTTAACAGTTTCCTCCTGTTGCAAAATTTAGTTTAAACTGTGCTTGGCAGCTTTAATCGAAGCATTTGGGAGGCTGAGGCAGGAAGATGTCAAGTTGAAGTTCAGCTTGGACAATTTAGCAAAACCATGTTTCAAAATAAAAAAATAAAAAGAGCTGACAATGTAGCTGAGTACAAAAGCCCTGAATTCAATCACCAGTGTATGCGTGCACACGCACACAAATTAGTTTGAATCCCACCTCTTAGAGGTTTGTCTGTGCTCTTGTGTTTCAGAGCTCAGTGCTCTCAGAGCGCTATTCACAGCATCTGAGCTCTTCCATGTTGTGGTGTAAATACTAGATTTACCTGGGGACCCCAGAAAAGCACTGCAGCTAGGATGCAGATCACATATTTAGTACTCAAGTGCCCAGCACAATGTCCGTCATACAGCAAATGCTTGATGAATGTTTATTTATTTTCGATTACTGCAGTCTGTGTCTCACCATGTGGCTCAGGCTGGCCTTGAACTCAGAACAAAAGGCAGGTCGCCATCCTGGCTGAGCAATGTTTCTTTTTGGTTGTTGTTTTTTAAAAAAAATTTATTGGTACATTTTATTTTATTTTTTTTTTATTGTTTTGAAAGATGATTATAATTTACATTTATTGAATCCATGCCAGGCATTGCATTCTACATTAACTTTACATATATTATCTCATTTGATACCTATAGTAACACTGAGAGATAAAATAATAACACTTGTACATCACTTAGTAAATTGGTGCAACCCCACAAATTAGGTCCCAATATCATCCTCGGTTTACAAAAAAAGAAAACTAAGGCCTGGAGATATTAAGGAACCCATTGTAAATCAAGCCAGTAAAATGGTAGATCCTGAGTTTGAACCAAGGCAGCTAGAAATCAGAGCTCAGCGCTTAGCACATTGCTGTACAGCGTCATCATAGGCATTGTACAGCTGTGGAAAGTTAAGGCCCACAAAGAATAAGGCACTGCACCTCGGTCACACAATAATAACGATGAAGTAGGAAGTGGAAACCACTGGAAACCATGCGCAATTAAGAGGTGAATGGTGGCTCAGTATAAAGAAACCCTGTGACTGCCAAAGCTACGTAGCAATGAGATGGACTAGCCAGTGGGCTTTGGAGTCCCCTGTGGCCAGCACATGGGGAGGATGCTGATGGCTTTATCTACATCGCAGTTTATCATTTCCATGGTACTCCCTAGGGAGACTCCCATTTCTGCCTTTGGGTTTTACAGCGTTGCTGTAGTTCTTCCCAATCCACCTAGTCCAGGACTTCAAACCAAAAACAAATAAGATTTGAGTTGGTTTCAAAAGAGCCGAAGTGTTTTGTTGTTGTTGTTTTTGTTTGTTTTTTGTTTTACTATTGAGCTGCATTTGTTGCACCATTAAACTGTACTTCTCTAGTTTGTTGGGAATGTAAACTAATACAACTGCTATGGAATCAGTATGGAGATTCATCAGAAAACTAAAACTAGAAATTTCATTTGACCCAGCTATTTCTCTTCTAGGTATCTTCCCAAAAGAGTTAAAGACATCATTTTACAGTGATACATGTATACCCATGTTTATAGCAGCATAATTCATAAAAGCTAAAGCTTGAAAGTGGCCGATATATCTGTCTAGCAACAGGTGAATGGGTAAAGGAAATGTGGTATTTATACACCATGGAGTACTACTCTGCCACAAAGGATAAACTTGAGTCATGTGTAGGAAAATGGATGCGCGTTGAGACCATAATGTTAAGTGAAATGAATGAGACATACAAGCTTAAATATCATACAGATTCTCTTACATGTGAAACTCAGAATATAAGTTAAGCGCAAAATAAAAGACAGATAGTAGGACACAGGGAGATGGATCTTTTGCAAATAGGAGGGGACCATGAGATGGAGGGATTGGGGAGGAAGAAGAGGGCAAGGGGATGAAAAAAGAATTGAGACGTGTCATACACACATTGAGATGCAGCAGTGCCCCACAAGGAAAGTAATTACTGTGTACTGCAAACATGTACCAATAAAACAATAACAATTGAAAAAAATACGCTGTTTCTGTACATGCATTCCTCCCCCGTTCCTGTGTTCATTCAACATTTGCTGAGACTTCGTGAACTTCCAGATGTGGTCTCAGTGGTGAGGATCCCAAGGGGGACAAGGCACAGTCCCTGTAGCAGGGCTGCGGACCCCACCACATCCCTCCATCCTGCGGGTCCCAGCAGGCAGGTCGCCCATGGCCCAAGGCCCTGTCCTTGCCTCACCCCAGGGTGTTCTCTGGCCAGGGCAGGCTCATCTCATTGCTGTAGTTCAGATCTTGAGTGTCCTCCAAAGGCCCCCGTGTGTAAAGGCTGGGTCCCAGGCTGGCACGCTGGGAGTCAGTGGAAACTCGAGGTGAGGCCAAGCGCCAGGTCCTTACGGGGTTAGAGTCCCCAGAGAGGACTGTGCAACTGTAGCCCCCTCTTTTTCACCTCCTGGCCCTTTGATTTTATCTTTTTCTTGTCCCTTCTTTCTTTTCCCCCTCCCCCTTCCCTTATTCCCCTTCTCATTTGTACATTTTCTTCCTATTTCTCCATGTCTATTGTATATTTTAGTCCTTATTTCCACACCAGAGAAACAATGCAGTATTTAAACATGTGTGTTCAGTTTATTTCACCTAAAAGTACAGTCTCAGGGTCCATACATTTAGCTATAATGTCTCAAGCTTATCTTTCTTTATAGGAGAGTAGTACTCCATTGTATTAAAAAAAAAAAACCCACATGGGCCTCGGATTTAGCTCAGTGGTTTTGCTGCCTGCTGCACAAGCGCAAGGACCTGAGTTCGATCCCTGGTACCAAAAAAAAAAACCCACATTTTTTTTTTTTAACATCTTCTTTATCCATTCATTGGTTGATGAGCATTTGGGCTGTTTCCAAGATTTAGCTATTGCAAATTGTGCTCCTGTAAACATGGGTGCACATATATCGCTGTAGCATGATGCTTTTAATTCTGTTGGGAGGATACTAAGAAGGAATAGCTGGGTCAAATGGAAGCTCTAGTTTTAGTGGGTTTTTTTGGTACTGGGGATTGAACTTGGGTCCTTGTGCTTGCGCATAGTTTTAGTTTTTTGAGAAATCTCCACACTGATTTCCACAATGGCTGCACCAGTCTACACTCCCAGCAACAGTGGAGAAGGGTTCCTTTCTTCCCATACCCCTGCCAGCATTTGTTGTTGGTTGATTTCTTTTCCTTTCTTTTTTTTTTTTTTTTTTGTTGGTACCGGGGATTGAACTTGGGACTTTGTGCTTTGAGGCAGGCAGCGGAACCACTGAGCTAAATCCCCGGCCCCCAAAAATATAATTTTAAGTGGGGTGTATACCTGTAATCCCGTTACTCAGGAGGCTGAGGTAGGAGGATTGCTGTGAGTTTGAGTCCACCCTGACTACATGGTGAGTTCAAGGCCAGCTTGAACTGCATAGTGATTCCCTGTCTCCAAAAAAACCCAACTAATTTTCTAGTAGCCACATTACCCCCCTGCCCCCAGTACTAGGGGTTGAATCCAGGCCCTTTACACTTAGTTACAATCCTAGCCTTTTTATTTTTTATTTTGAGACAGGGTCTCACTAAGTCATTCAGTTGCCCAGGCCTGGCTCAAACCTGCAATCTTCCTGACTCAGCTTCCCAGAGCTCTGGAATTACAGGTATGCATCACCATACCCAGCTCCATGTAAAATATTTAGTAGCATCCCTGGCCTCTACAAAGTACATGCCCTTAGTTATCTCTATTATCCCTGAGCTGTGACAATTGAAAATATCTCTACATGTTATTAAATGTGCCTTGAAGCGTGGGGAAAATTATCCTATTTTGAGAACTATTAATTTGGCCCAATAAATTAAAAATATTTTTTCAGGGCTGGGGATTTAGCTGAGTGGCTCCACGCCTGCCTCACAAGAACAAGGTCCTGAGTTTAATCCCTGGTACTGGAAAAACATTTTTTTTCAATATAAAATCACTATTTAAAAGTATTGGGCTGGGGATTTAGCTCAGTGGTGCTGCCGCGTGCCTTACAAGCGCAAGGTTCCAGTTCAATCCCCAGTACCAAAAATAAATAAATAAATAAATAAATAAATAAATAAATAAATGTATTGAAGCTGGGTATGGTGGCACTCACTTGTAATCCTAGCATTCGAGAGGCTGAGCCAGGAGGATTGTTGTGAGTTCAAGGCCAGCCTGGGCTACATAGTGACATCTTTTCTCAGAAAAACCAAACAAAAAAAAAGTTTTTGAGATTTTTCATAATTTTTTTACACTGTAACTTGAAATTGAACGTGTACTTTTCACTTAAAGTGCTTCTCAGTTTGCACTAGACACATTTCAAGAGTTCAACAGCCTTATGTGGGTAGTGTCTCTACCTTAGTAAAGAACACAGGTCAAAAATGAAAATGGTAGAGCTGAAAATACAGGTTTGCACAGTCATGAGGAAATAACAGTTAAAACCCTAGGATCCAGGTGTGGTGGCACAAGTCTGTAATCCCAGCGCTGGAGAAGCTGAGGCAGGATGGTCGTCACAAGTTCTAGGCTAGCCTGGGGAACATGGTGAATGAGCTCAAGGCCAGCCTTAAGTAGGTAGCAAGACTGTCTCAAAACAAAACAAAAATCCTGGCAGAGTCCAGGTGGGAGTCTATATTTAGAATGAGATTAGAATTGAGAATCCTGGCCCAACGTTCTTCATTTCCTCTTGTTTATACTTTTAAAGTATTTTCTTCATCGAATAATGTGGAGAACGAGTGCACAAGAGCATTGAGAAAGATGTTTATGCAAAAGGAAGTAATGTTTATTGAACACTTAATTGGTGATGTTCGTGGTATTATATAAACTGTTCCATTTAAGAACCTCACAAGAACCTTTTGGGGCAAATGATGTTAACCCAATTTATAGAGTGGGAAATTGAGATTTATGAAGGGTTTAGAAATCAGGCAGCTGTTAGCGGCGTCAGAGGGCTTTTGAAAGGAAGTCAGATCTAAGCCAAAGCCCAGGCTCTGCCCCTCCAGCGTCGCAGCGCAACGAAGTGTAGGCGTTTAGTATCTGATTTTTACAAAGTGATAAAGTCAGAGGGCTTCTGTCATCGTATGGCCCGCGTTTCCAGAATACCCATTGCCGCCTTGTGCCCTGGTTCCGGAAGCGAATTCCCCTCCCCGGTGAGAGGTCTTGATGTTTGTCATTAGCGCGGATGATCTGCGTATCATTTGCCGTGAAAGCCACTAAGCCACGTTCTTGTTTTGAATGTGCCCTAAGGATACACGGTAACTGTGTCGTTGTAATGTTTAGTCAGGAAAAAATTAGTCAAGAAGTAGCCAGAATTATGCTTGAATAGTGAACGCACGGAAAACAAAACAGGAGCCGTGAAACATCGGTTCCACAGACCCCCGAGCCAGTCCCAGGGTGCGGGCGGCGGGAGGGGAGGGGCGGCCGGGAACGAACAGCTGCGCAGGCGCGGACGCCGACGGACAGCAACGGAGGCGTGAAAGCGAGCGTCCTCATTTCCTGATTGTCGTAAAGGCCGAGTGTCGTGCTCGCCCGGTAGGGGAGGGACTGCCTAGGCGGCTGCGGCGGCAGTCAGAGGAGCCGGGCTGGCGGCGATGGTGGCCAGGCGTTCGGTCTGTTCAGTGTAGGGCCCCTCTGTGCTCCGGAGAAGGGGTAACTGTGGGGCAGCGAGGCCCCGCGACCCCCGGGCGAGCCGGCCGGTTGCGGACGCTGCCTCACGCACAGCGTTGGTGGCTGTGACAGACACTATTCCGGACTCGGTGCCATTGGGCCAGTCTCTGAGGCGCAGGTCGCGGGCTCTCGACAGGGCCTCATCCCCCTCGCGCTTCCCGTCTTCCTTCCTGGGCCCGGGAGGAGGAGGCCGATGGTTGAGGTGAGGGGCCGGGGGGGAGGGGCGCGCCCGGGCCGCGCGTGCGCGCAGGGGGAGGGGCGGCGGGGCGAGGAAGAGGAAGGGCCGGGCCGGGGTGCGGGGTGTGGGGTGCGGGTCCCAGGTCCCGCCTGCGCCCGCACGGACTGAAGTCTGGGCGCCGCGTCCGCCTGCCGGCGCCCCCGCGCCCGCGGGAGCAGGAGCCGGGGCCGGGGCTGGGGCTTCTCGCCTCGCCGTCCCCCGAGTCCTGGGATGGGCTGAGGACCGGGCGTGGGAGTGCGGGTTGACAATGGAGTGGTGAAGGTAACCGGACCCCGGAGTCGGAGGGCGCCGGGTGGCCGGGCGTTAGGGAGTTGCCCCTTGTGTGTCCGCCGAACAGCAGAAGCGTAGACGCGTCAGATTCGTGTGTGGAGTTCGCTCGTTGGTCATTAAAAAAAGAAGCTTGATATTTTATTATTGTCCTTAGGTAATTTGTCAGTCAATAGCAGTGCTGTATTGGAGATATCTGTATTGCAGAAATACAAGTCGATCACCGTGGGGTTCTTATATAGGTTACAGCAGATCTCTACAGATACTTTATCACAACGCAAGTGTAAGTTTTTACGTTTAATAAATACCAGGAAGTATGCAGTATTCACTTAATTTCTTCGTGTTTGTAGTGTGAGGTGACTCCATTGTACTGTTGTGAGCTTTCCTGTTTCTTGATTTATGTGCAATATGAGTTTAGAACTCTCTTGGGTAGTAACGTTCCAGCTAACATAGGCTTCATTTTATGAATTCTTAGCGCTTTTGAACCTGATTTAATGCAAACTTTATTTCACTAGGTATTTTATCTCTCATTTTTCTTGTTTTAGGGACTTCAACCAAAAAGAACAGTCTGGGGAAAAGAAGCTAAGGTTCCATTTCCTTTCCCGTTTTGTGTCATTGCTTGTAAGAGCTAAATGTGATTTTGAGATTACATATAAGTTCATTTTATGATACTGGTTTTACTTAGATATTTATTTATTTTGGGGGAAAGTATTGATGGTTGAACCCAGGGCTTTCACATTGAGCTACATCGCCAGCCTTTTTCTTTGCCCGTTTCTTTCTTTTTTTTTTTTTTTGTGAGACAAGGTCTTGCTATGCAGTTTAGGCTGGTCTTGAACTCACTGTGAAGCCCAGGCTGCCTTCAAACTCATGGCAATCCTCCTGCCTTGGCTTCCCCAGCGTTGGGATTTCAGGCCCCCAGCCCTTTTAAAATTTTTCATCAACTTTTTTTTTTTTTTTTTTTTTTGTACCGGAGATCATACTCGGGTCCTTTTGCTTGCACAGCAGGCGACGAAACCAGTGAGCTAAATCCCCGGCCCTAAATTTTTAATTTTTAGATGGGGTCTCCCTAAATCACTAAATTGCCCAGGTGGGGCTCCGACTGTGATCCTCCTGCCTCGTTCTTCCTTACAGGCCAGGGCCACCACACCTTGCTAATAACTGTGTTCTGATAGTTACTTTGTGTCTGTTAGTAAAAATGTTTGTCAATAGAAACTATGTTTTTCATATTAAAATACAATCTTTGGTTACATTTGTGAATTGGAACGAATGAGATAAGAAGGAAGCCCTTTTACTCTTTTATAAAGAAGCTCTGTGCTTTTTTGGGGTATTTTTAGTACTGGAGATTGAACCCAGGCCCTCCTGGGTGCTGAGCAAGCTCTCTGCCACTGATCTACATCCCCAGCCCTTGTATTTATTATTCAAGCCTTGAATTATTTTATTTTTGTTACTCTTGCCATTTAACCTTGGACAGATGACTTTGTTATCTCTCCTGGTTATTTGTTTGCAACCTTATAGACAATAATATTGTAAGAATTAGCCGAGGGTGTTCATGAATTGCTTTGAACAATATTGGTAGGAAAAATTAGGACGTCTCCTTGATTGTTAGTTGTGCTACATCTTATGTGTTTGGATCACTTTTTCCCTATTGGCTGGTATCTCTTGGCTTGTTTCACTAGAAATAGAGTTGAATTTTTAATAATTTTTTTTTTTTTTTGAGATGCAGGATCTTGCCTTGTCCTGTCCTCACAATCATGGGCTCAAGAGATCCTCTTTTTTTTTTTTTTGGCACCAGGGATCGAACTCGGGTCCTTGTGCTTATGGGGCAGGTGTCGGAACCACTGAGCTAAATCCCCGGCCCTCAAGAGATCCTCTTGCTGCTTCAGCCTCCCAGTAGCATACCTGGACTACAGGTGCATTGTATTGCACTTGGGCTTATAGTTGGCTTTTGCTTGCCTTTTTTTGGGGGGGGGGTAGTACTGAGGGTTGAAGCCAGGACCTTTTCACTGAGCTAAATCCCTAATTATTTTTTATTTTTGAGACAGAGTCTTACCAAGTTGCTAAGTTCAAGGCTGGGCTGGAATTTGAAGTCTTCCTGCCTCAGCCTCTCCCAAGTGCTGGGATTACAGGTGTGTACTACCACACCTGGCTAGAGTTGGTTTTGAATAAAGGTACAATCTAAATAATTGTATTTCAGAAAAAAGTGTGTCACAGCAGAGATTATAACTTAATGAATTTCGCTCTAATACTGCATTTCTACAAAAAATTGAAGTATAGTTATACAGTACTGATGTCTACAATGAGAGAACAGTAATTTTCTTGTGTAAAACAAAGGAATAATCATTTAGCAGATACTCTTTTTTTGGGGGGGTACCGGGGATCGAACTCAGGTCCTTGCGCTTGTGCAGCAGGTGGCAAAACTACTGAGCTAAATCTCTGGCCCCAGCAGATACTCTTAAGTAATTATTTTTGCTTTCAAAATAAAAATGTGGAATAGAAGACTCTTTGGATCAAGCTAGATTTTTAGATGTTTCTTTAATTTTGTTAAGGAGAGGTTTTGGTATGTCATGCTTTACTTAAGCATAAATTATATGTGCCCCTGTTTCGATGACTCCCTGCCCACCATGGGCTAGCACTTAAGTTGGGGGAAAAATGATAGTACCAAAAATGATAGTAATTAAAATATGCTATAACTTGACATTAACTTCTGTGGGTGGCACTATATTTAAAAAAGGAACATCAAGCTAGAGATAGATCTGTATTTCAGATCTCAATTTGCTTGGTAGGCATTGGAGCAGTTTTAAAAAAATTTTTTTTTAGTACGTATTTGTAGTACATAATGATTAATTCATTGTAGAAAATAGCTTTTTTTGTTTTGTTTTTATTTTTGTTTTTTGTACTGGGATCGAATTTTTTTTTTTTGAGACAGGGTCTCTATGTAGTTCAAGCTGGCCTTGAACTCACTATGTATCCCAGGCTGGCCTCGAACTCATGGCAATCCTCCTGCCTCAGCCTCCCCAGTGCTAGGATTATAGGCATGCATCTTAATTCTTTTTATTCTCCCCTTCCTACCCACTAGAACTCATTTATTGTTAATCTTCCCTTATGTTTTTCAAGTGTTGAAATGAGAAGCATAAGATAGATAACTCTGGTTTACTCTAGGTCCCAATTTTTTTTTTCTTTTTCGAGACAGAGTCTTGCTATGTAGTTCAGGCTGTCCTTGAGCTCATTATGTAGCCTGTGTGGCCTGGACTGTGGCAATCCTTTTGCCTCAGCCTCCTGAATGCTGGGGATTATAGGCGTGTCCCACCATGCCTGGCTAGGTCCCCAATTTTTTTTTTTTGCGGTACCGGGGATTGAGGGACCTTGTGCTTGTGAGGCAGGCGGTGGAACCATTGAGCTAAATCCGCAGTCCCTCCCACAGATTCTGGGTAACAGCTGACCCAAGTTTCTACAGGTACTCAGCTTACACCATTGGATAAGCAGTGAGCTACAAATGTCTAAAAACAAATACTTAGTTAAACTCCTGTTTTAGTGGTACTACATTATTATTCAGTCACTCAGTAAATATTTATTGAATGGTGCTCTGCCTTGGTGGAGTGGACATTCTTGGGTGAAAATGTAACATGGTAATTGCAGGTAATGGTGCATGCTGTGAAGAAAATCAGATGGTGTTTCAGAGAATGAGTGCAGGTGGGGTTGTACTGTGGATTGGGTAGGTAGAGATGGTCACTTTTTAGGAGTATTTTTTGATTTTTTTTTTTTTTTTTTTTTTGGTACCGGGGATTGAACTTGGGTCCTTGTGGCGAAACCACTGAGCTAAATCCCTGGCCCCTGTTTTTTGATTTTTGAGACTGACCTTGTTCACTGTGTAGCCCAGGCTGGCCTTGAGCTTGAGGTGATCCTCCTGCCTCAGCCCCAAGTGCTGGGGTTACAGGTGTGCACCACCACGCCCAGCTTACAAGTTACAATTTGGTTTGTGATCTAAGTGACTAGAGACATGTACTAATACAAATAAAAAATTAAAAAAGAATCGGCCCTGACAGTCTGAGGAAGAATGCCATGGATAATGGGAACAGAAAATGTGTTAGATCAGGTTTAATTCAGGAGAACCTACAAGTGTAAATTAATTGTTTGCTTTGGATGTTAATGCTTTTCATAATTGCTGATAGATTAAAAATATTTTATGTATAAAGCTGTGTGTAGTGGTGATTCCAGCACTCTGGAAGGCTGAAGCAAGAGGATCTGAAGATCAAGCTGAGCTTGGGCAATTTATCAAGACCTTGACTCAACTAATAAAAAGGTCTAGGGAAGGGCTGGGGATTTAGCTCAGTGGTGCTGCCACCTGCTGCCAGCCCCACAAGCGCAAGGACCTGAGTTTGATCCCAGGTACCAAAAAAAAAAGAGCTAGGGAAGTGGCTCAGTATAAAGGCCTTAAATTGAATCCCCAGTGTTGTGAAAAAAAATTTGTGTAGCAGCCTAATGTAAGTTGGCCTTTTTTGTGGGGCTGGTGGGGAGGGAATTGGGGATCAAACTCAGGACCTTGCGGCTGTGAGGCAGGCGCAAGTTGGCCTTCTAAAATCTGTATTCTGCCAAGTGTGGTGGCACACCCTTGTAATCCCAGCACTTGGGAGGCTGAGGCAGGAGGATTGAGGTGAGCTTGAGGCCAGCCTGGGCTACATAGTGAGTTCAAGGTCAGCCTGAACTATGTAGTAAGGCCCTGTCTCCCCCACCCCCCCCAAAAAAATCTAGATTCAGAGCAGTTGTAAAAAATGTTTATCTTTGTATTTTTTGAGACAAGGTCTTGCTATGTAGTTCAGGCTGGCTTTGAACTCACTGCAGCTCAGGTTGGCCTCAAACTCACAGTGATCCT